>NC_138295.1:62942500-63270000 GCF_965601325.2 Salmo salar
TCCAGATGGGTGGCGAATTTATCCCTAAACTTAACACTTAATCACACTCCGCGGCACAGGGGTGAATGCAGGGCTGCAGTGGTAAAGATGGGCTTTGCATTTTGTCTGTGTGGAATACGGCTGGGAATTTATAAGGCACAGCTGAGCTTGGCTGCTTTTATATGGCATACATACATGTAGATGATAAATAATGTCATCATTCGCTTTATGCCTCTGATTTCAAGTACAAATGAAGAAAAAAAACTACTACTAAAAACGAATGATTAAGGTTTCCTTACTGAGCAACCCAAAAATAATGTGCTGATTACAGCGCTCTCACCCCTCAAAGCCTCAATCAACACAATTTGACATCAGACTTAACTGCTTCCTTCATAGTCCCTTCTTACATTACACACTCTCCCTCTATCCCCAGCATGGAAGTCCCCAGATATCTCTAATCCAATATGTCCCCACAGAAGATCTGACATGCAGCTAATCCTTAGTTACCGTGACCGACATCTCACTCTCTTTACATCCCCAGCATAGCCATCCCAGGTATTCCATTATCCACTGCTACCCCTTACATCAGATGTTAAGCTTGACTGAGTGTCTCTGGGTAGTGCAAGCAGTCGTTCTGAACTACAAAGACCTGGGGCCCAAGCTTCCCAGCTGTGTCAGGCAGTGTGACTTGGGGCCTGTTCTAAGACTCCAGGCCAGAGTGACTTAAGCTTCGACCTTGTCCTGGGTCATAGTATTGAAATCCAGAATTTATATATTTTGCAAAGCAGATATGAAGGAGATTGTAAAATAAGTTTGAAGGGTTTAAGATTCCTTGTACTGCGGCTGCTTGTTTGGCATGCATCCATGATTGTGTAAATGATGGACTTTTACCCTGAATGGCCCATGCACTCATATAATATATAGTTGTTGGAAGGTGCAGGTGATTGAGAATAATTGTATGTCAGTGATTAAAAAGTGTATAACCAGAATCTAAATGTAATGATCAGGTATCTACTGGAGCGAGAAGATATCTTCATTTAGATTAAGATGCTTTAAGGATCTGTCCTGTGGATGCACAGCCACTACACAGCCAGCTACTGTGAATAGATTGTAGTTTCTGGTTAGTTGTTATTTGTTACAGAGGAAGTCAATGGAGGTGGATTAATGGGAAAAGGGGGAGGGATTAAATGGAGTAAAGGGAGGCTAATTGGACAAACAAAAAAACAACTGGAGGCAGTGGAGATTACACAGCATGTGTTGGAGCAGAGCCAAGAGTTGGAGTTTAGACTGGGTCTCCCAGAATGGGCTGATGTGGGAGAGGACTATGGCGAGGATGGGAAGACTATGGATGGATGGGGGGAAGGAGTTAGGAAAGAAAGAGCAGCTGTCTGGCGTGTTTTGGTGGGATGTTTGACGGTTGCAGAGGTTCGCTGTGGTCGGCCGTGTTGATGTTGGAGGGGGTTTGTTGTGTCTGGGTAGTGTGTATTGTTGTTCTAAAGAAGGGTCACAGGGTCAGGGGATCCAGACGTTACACGCTACAATTCCACAGCTCGCCACGTAAACATAAGAGACCGAAAATGAACTGAACCTTGTCTTCTTCTCAGCATCTCTCCTTTTTTTTATCTTGAACATCTGGGAAAGGAGGTTTGGTCTTTAGAATGGGTCAGGGGAAAGGGAGAGGGTTAAAAATCAGGGGGAACATAAGGGGTATCACCAAATGGTGCGTATAATGGGGGGACGGGCGTGTCGACAGAATTGGTGACGGGGTTCGGCGAAGTGTGAGCGATGGGGGTGGCATGGGAAAGTCACCTCCAAGTTCAAGTTAAAAAGGGGAGAGGGGGACAGGGGGTGCAGTAGAGTGGCTGGTGAGAGGGGGGCAGATGTTCTCATCCGAGTGGGCGATGACTGAAGGGGACAGAGGGGGAAAGGGGAAAGGGGGTGTGTGGGGGGGGCTATCACTAGTCATCCACCCAGACTTCATTGAAGTCATCCAAACTTGACCCCCCCCCTCTCTTCCCCACTTCTTGCATTGTTCAGGCCCTCTCTTGCTTCAATGGCTCCATGGCATTCGGCACTATTGTAAGGCAGTTTTGGGAATTAATTGTGTTTGCGTGTGGGGGAAGGAGGGGGGGCACTGTGAAAGGCAGAATAGGATGGGGGTGGAGGTGACTAACAGAGCTATCAATCAGGCTGGAGGAAAGTCAAGTGCAAGTTCACCCTTCTGAAAACTACCCAAACAGACTCCTCTGAAGACATTATCTTTGCTCCCCTCCCTCTGCGCTGTTGTTTCTCACTTTTTCAGTCCAATACCCCTTCTCTCTCTCTGTCTTTCGCCTCTCTCTCTCTCTCTCTCTCTCTCTCTCTCTCTCTCTCTCTGTCTTTCGCCTCTCTCTCTCTCTCTCTCTCTCTCTCTCTCTCTCTCTCTGTCTTTCGCCTCTCTCTCTCTCTCTCTCTCTCTCTCTCTCTCTCTCTCTCTGTCTTTCGCCTCTCTCTCTCTCTCTCTCTCTCTCTCTCTCTCACTCACACACACCCCCATCTGGAGAATGAAGCTGTCACCAGTGCACACAGTGTGTGGGGCACACCACTGAGAGAGGCAGTCCCACTTTTCACAGGGTCTCATTGTGGGGAAAGAGTTAGGGCTTCAGGCTGTCTGCTCTTGCTCAATGAAACTGGCAATTTCTCAGTGTGTGATTCCCAGCCTAGCGCTATAAACCCAGCCAAGGAGTAATCCAGCGTCCTCTTTTTCCCCTCTTAATCTCTCATTAACAACCCTGTTATTCAGCGGTAATTAAGGTGTTATTAAGAACACAAGGGCCTGGATTATGTCCAACATCTAGTTGGGCAGAGATGCACAACTTGGTTTACATAGAGCACTGGAAAAGTTTGGGCCTTTTTCCATTTTTTGACTTAACCCTTACTTGATATTTCAATATAAAGGAGCTGTAGGGCAAGATGAATAATGGAAAATACATTAAACAAGATATGAAATACCAGTAGAGAATGGGTAGTTATGGTAGATTCCTCAAGAACTCTAAGACACACTGTTTATTTCTTATAAATCAATCCACCAAGAAAGATGCTTCAATATATTTCCCCAGAACCAGATGGCCATATATTGTCGGTATTGGAAGCTCCTAAACATGCTAACTATCTAGGAGCTATATTTTACAATGGTGATCTAACACAATGTGATATGTGATTAAGGCGCTTCACGACACCAATAGTTAGGTTGTTAACAGAGAATCATTTATGAAAAAAGTCCACTTAGATCGATGACATCAGCACTTGGGTGGCTTCGTCAGCCATCTTTCAGTGTCTTCCTCCCTCCTCCTCCCCTCACCTTAACGTTGAGTGGGCATTGTAAAATGTGGTCTTCAATTCGTTCATGACTCTATAAACTGAGGAGCACCACCTCTGGCCCTTCTCTGCTTCTTGAGGTTAACATTGTAAAGGGAGATTTTCAACCTCTGGCCCTCTGAAGGCTCTGTACTGGAATCACTGATTGATTGGTGTAGTAGTGTAATAGTAGGTGATAGGTCATATTCCTGATGTCAGTTCAGCCTTAAGAATCTTTTGCGTGTGTGTGTGTGTGTGTGTGTGTGTGTGTGTGTGTGTGTGTGTGTGTGTGTGTGTGTGTGTGTGTGTGTGTGTGTGTGTGTGTGTGTGTGTGTGTGTGTGTGTGTGTGTGTGTGTGTGTCATCATTATTATCATTTTCATTTTCATCGTTGTCATTTTTCAACAGCCCTCTTACTTCCATCATTGTCCTCTTCTTCATCATCAACTCTACCACCACCACCATCATCATCATCAGTGGCTCCATTCTGTCCTGAGGATCTCCCTTTTCATCTTCATCAGCCCTCTTACCTCCATCATCATCATCCTTATCATCATCTGAATGGAGGAGAACTTCAGCAGTACCTGACCTCCCATGCTCCTCTTCTCTCACCCAGTGTTGGGCGGAGCCTCTGAGCTGGCCTTCCTGAAGGAGCCCAATGATGTCATCGCCGTGCGTGATCGGCCCCTGATGCTGGACTGCCAGGTGGAAGGGGAGGGGCCTATCTCTGTGACGTGGCGGCGCAACGGAGTGCCCGTTCCCACCGGGCCGAAGGCTAGCGTGTTGGCCAACGGAACTCTCCTGATCAAAAGCTTCCAGAAGAGGAAAGAGAGCAATGAGACGGACGCTGGGGAGTATGACTGTGCTGCCCAGAACCACTATGGCATGTTGATCAGCCGCAAGGCCAGGGTTCAGCTGGCATGTAAGTTAAACACACCACAGACACCCACAGGCACATATACATATTGGAGTGCTCACACTCACATTAGGAGTCATACATAAGACAGATGATACACATACTGTATACTGTAAGAGTCATGTGTGACACATTACATGGCATGCAGAAGTTGTATGTAAACTCTTTGAAATGGCTAGCAAGCCATTGAAGTGAACATAGCATCTCACATAAACCGTCTCCCATGCTGGTCAAGACATTCTTTATGTGTGTTCATTCATTTGATACTGCACATTGTGCCTTTAAATCATACCTGACTGCTTTAATCCTTCCTTCCCACCCCTTCCTCCATTATCTGACCAGCTCCCCAGTTGGGACTGAACATTAATAACCACAGCACCTCCCCCCACTCTAAACACCCCACTGAGTGGACAACCTTTCATTCACTCACTCCCCTGACCCCTCCCTCTGGCCAAATAAAACCAGAAGTGGGCAGTTGGGGGTTGGGAGGTGCAGGGAATTTTGGGTAAACCAGCAGAATTATGGCTATTGGAAGGATTGGTGATGCTCCCCTCAGGGAAAGGGGTTACCATGGTGATTCACTTTCATTTAAGAAAAACGCAGTTGCTCTAAGCCTATCAGAAAGACCTGTCTCCAGGGACTTTGTTGTTTTTTGGGTTCTAGGACATTGAAAACCGTCTTGGAGATGTCTATTCAAAATCTTGATCTATTTTCTCTCACACACAGCTCTCCCTAAGTTCCACATACACCCAGAGTCCAAGTCGGTGGATGAGGGTGGCGTTGCCAGACTGACCTGCCAGGTGAATGGCATCCCAGAGGCCAGCATCTCCTGGGAGAAAAACAGAACTGCTGTGAATACTGATGATAACAGGTAAAACGCATGGGTACGCACACACACACATACACACACACACATACACACACACACATACACACACACACAACACACACACACTATAATTCTCCTTTCCTGTATTCAGGTACACCATCCTGCCCACAGGGATCCTGCAGATAACCGGTGTAAAGCGGGCTGACAGTGGTGTGTATCGCTGCGTAGCCACCAACATCGCTAACACTCGCTACAGCCACGAGGCCCAGCTCACTGTCACTGGTAAGAGAAGCTGTCCTCTCTGAGTCTGTATGTGTCAGTGATCAGATCTGCTAATAACAAATATGCCTATCTGTTTGTGTATTTACTGATATCTGTATTTTTTACTTTGTCACCATTTCCTGTCTCTCTCTCGCTCTCTCTCTCTTTGTCTCTACAGTGACAGCTCCACGGATCTACAAGGAGCCAGTAATTCTGTCGGGTCCTCAGAACCTGACCATCACTGTGCACCAGACCGCCATCTTGGAGTGCATCGCCACTGGCAACCCTCGACCCATCGTGTCCTGGAGTCGGCTGGGTAGGGCTCTGCCCCCTTTCACTCTATTATTGACTGAATGCTGCCTTAATATTGTTGAGTAGTTCTGTGCTAAATAGATCATCCATGTTTGCTACAGATGAGACCTTCAGCACTCTAATTCTCCCCCCTTTCTCTTTATCTCTCTCTTCTCCTCCAGACGGGCGCTCCATTGGGGTGGAGGGTATCCAGGTGCTGGGTACGGGGAACCTGATGATCTCAGATGCCAACCTGCAACACTCTGGGGTGTACGTGTGCTCTGCCAACCGCCCTGGCACCAGGATGAGGCGTACCGCGCTGGGCAGACTGGTGGTGCAGGGTGAGTCGTGGTACCCATCAGTCTCACACCAAACACACTAGTAATAACCCTCAAACCCCAAATACACACAATGCAATATTGGTTTTGTTGATACAGCACTTTTCAGATCCCCCACCCACCATTACCAGCCTCCAGGAAACCAGTCAACCATCACCTCAATAGACCGGTGCCTCCCAGGCCTATGCTGAATGCCCCCCTAGCCCATACCCAGAAAACACTCCTGTAGATCTGAAATGAGTGGATAGGTAGAAAAAACATGTCAGACATTCCACCCAGCCAATCAAGAGACAAGGTGAAGCTATTTGCATCTTTTTGAAACCTATGTGGTCTTTCCAGATCTACAGAAGAGCCTGGGGGAGTCGGGTCTGGGGGTCCATTTGGAAATTCATCTCAAGTCTCCCTCAGGGGAGCACCTGACTCTCCCAGGGCTCTGTTTTGGGGGGTAGAGATAGAGGGGTGTGGGGGAGGGATGGGGAGATGGAGGGAAAGAGGTAATAAGCAGGATGGAGGATGGTGGGGATGCTGGGGTTATTTTAGGAAGGTCAGACTATATTAACCTTTGGTAGATTTGACCATGACCTTAAGGGTGAACTGACATCCCCCAACTCTTCTGGTCACCTTTGACCTCCTGGCACGGGGCCTTAGTGTTCTGCTGTTGGCCAACATGTTCTATTGGCATTGGGCTCCAGCTGGACAAAGATGAAGGAGGAGATAGCGTTTATTGCTGAAATGACCCTCCCTCTACTTCAACGAGGCGTTATATACCTACCTCTTTACTCTACCTATTTTAGCTCATAATACCTTGTTTTATACTATAGCATCTTAATGGTGGTTCATCCCACGGATTCAACTCACAATTATGCTGACATAAATATAAACTCAGATTAACACTCAAACACAAACACACTCAAATTTCAGTTTCAGAGGGAGTGTGTGTAATGTGTTCATAGTTGGAGTGTTTAGTCAGGTGATACTTTCCTGTACATCAGTAATACACTGCCAAATGGCACGATAGTACACACATTTGTAAATGTATACTGGTAGCTGGTGTTAGTGGCTGAGTCTGTCTGCTTGTCCTCGCCACCCAACTCAATCAATCAATATCTGCTTTCTGTGTCTTTCAAAATCAGGATCTGGCATAGCACCCTTATCGGGCTTGGTGAATATATTCATTAATTTATTGATTGATGTCGGAAAAGGCACAAAGAGCATAACTTGATTTGAAAACAAAGAGGTCAAACCATCAAATAGTTTGGAGGAGTACAATTGCAGTCAGCGTTCATATACAGATATGAATCGGTTTAGTTTCCCTTGCTTTTTTTTTGACTCAGGCTATACCCAAATCTAACATCAATAATACATACCATATTAATTCTAGTTAACTCAATCCCTTGATATCTCATGTCAAATACCATCTGCCTCAATGTGACTGAACATCTCCTAAATTCACTGATTCTACTTGAACCTGACCAGCCTTTACCTTCTGCAGACCTTTTCGGTCTTATGAAGTCTGGGCTGGCTTTGCATATTATGGGATGCCCTTTCAGACCTCATCTCCCTGGTTGCGTCTGCCTCCTGCCCCCCTCCCCAAACTAATTTGGGGTGCTGGCTGCTGGGGGTCATAAATTGGCTGCACCAGGGGACCACCTGACCAGGACAGATGCAGGCCACAGTCAGACAATGGCTGCATAGCCACCATCTGTGGGGAAGAGACAGAGAGAGAGAAAGATGCATGGAGAAATATAGAAATAGTGGGACGTGTACACGGGAAACAAAGGCACACAGAAATGGAGTATTGCAGTATACTGTACACACTCATAGACAGCAAGGAGAGATATACTGTACAAGGAAGCAGAGAGAGGTAGAGTAAAGGATGATTAAAATAATAAATTAGAAAACAGACAGTGATAAAAAAATTATAAAATATTAATAAAAAAATCGCAAGGGGAAAATCAAGTCTGAAATATTAAAGTGGAACTTACAACCAAGCCTTTTAAGAAGCCTTTTTAACCTCAAATACACTACAAGTGCATTGCAGGAAAAATTTTCTGCAACAGGATGATCAAACTAAGATCCTACATCTGTAGGTTGACAGAGCGAAAAAGAGAGATATAAGGGAGAACAGATACAGATGAAATTGTAAAACAGAGAACTGAAAAAAGATAACAAGATATAGAAACAGAATAAAACAGACAGTGCTAGCAAAGCCCAAGTGCAGGAGGAGGGGCAGCAGAGTAATCGTGCCAGAGTGAGGGATCACCTCTGACCTCCCACCCCTGACCCTCTCCTTGCAGGCCCTAAGGAAATTATGCGTGAGATGGTTGTGGGTGGGATTTGAGTTTTGGTGGTAGGGGGTGGGGCTATGATGGGGGTTTTGGTGCTATAGGCCATTGATTGGCAGGTCTTGATAGAGCAGCGAGACGGTCCCCGCTCCACCTCCCTGGCCTGTGGGGACACTTGTCTTTGTCACAGCTGCAGGCGACAGACACAGGCAAGGCCAAGTTCAGGGGACAGAGGCCACCGAGTGCCAGACAGACACACAGAAGGGCTCAGGACACAAAGCGACATGACAGCCATTGTGTGTTTGCAAAACAGCTTATTCTAAGGGACGTCTATGTGTAGGCCTACAGGCCATTCCCATGGCTTCTGGTTAGCATCCTCATGCATAGGGAAAGCTGAGAGTTACTTTTCATTCACACCTTCTGAATATGTGCATAATATTCCAGGGAAGTTAGGACAATTCCCAATTGCCATGTGGTGTTTGATTGGGACCTATGTGTCGTGAACTTTGTCATGATGGAAGTTGTGTTCGATTGCTCTGATGACACTGCAATCAGGTTTACAGAGAGGGAAGCACATTCAGTATATTTCTGGATAGTTCAGTATATTTCGGTATAGTTCAGATTGGTTTTCAACTGTTTCACATCATTTTTCAATCTATGACCGTGATTGGTTTTCATAATTGAGGACCTAAATGTGTGTGTGACCAGGATGCTGAAGTCTGCTGTATTCAATAAGAGTCACAGCAACGTACAGGAACACAGAAAACTCTAGATAGTCCAGCCACACCTTTGGTAGGCAAACACCTAGACGAAGGGACAGACAGACCCAAAGAAAAGCATTCACTGCAGGTTTCTCCTCTAGTTCACTGAAACAAAAGGAACCACTAACCCTCATTGAAATAACAGGGCTTGAATGCATCTCTACTCTAAATAAATGGCCCCACCCAAGTGTGAAGTGCACTCTAGCACAGGAGAGAGGGATGCTAGAGGGTAGATTCATTACCCGTCCTTCCCCCAAATGCAGTAGTATGGAGCAGCCTCCATTCACTCTCACAATGGGAGCCATCTTTTTTGCTCTCAAATGAGCAAACCAGCAAACCTGCACCCTAACCACAGTCTCCCTCCTCCACCTCTTCTCTACCCCCTCGGTCCCTTTTGCAGAGGGGCAGGCTGGGACAGCTGGGGAGCTCTCTCTGCAAACAGAATGACAATGACAATGACCCTGACTGCCATTCTGTCACCAGGCTCTCACACACATCCACCATTGATTGAGTGGTTTACTCTAACTCAATTTCAGCTCTCCACACTGCTGAAGCTGAAGTGAAATACACACTTAATAAACACTTTTTCTAGACAGTTTGGAGTACTCCTGTCAGTCTAGGCATAAGGAATTGGACAGTTCGTTGCTGGTGGATATGTCTAGAGGGCCATATATGGCAGCTTACTGTTTCAACTTTCCTTAAACCAATATTTAGCCCTATGCTTTGCTCTCAGGTGGATTTCTGTTCGGGAGACTAAACATGTTCCTGTGGTAATATAAAAATGTTTAGCACAATTTGTTGTCATATCCAAGTTCTGCTACCCTGGGAAAAGGAACAGATAATGATCTCCACAATATCCTCAAATCTCCACAAGATTAAACCAAGTATTTCTGTTTATCTTTTCGGTACACAAGCTTTAGAGGCCCAGCTTGCGTGTCATCTTTTATTTTCCTGTCCCTTGTTAATGCAAAGAGATTGAGGCCCAGCGCCCTGGTTAGAAATAAAATCCATCCCTGCCATTGATTGATGGCCGCCCCAACCCCCCGTGCCCCCAGCCCCTTCACCCCTACACCCCCCGCCCCACCTCCCTCTCCTCTTGGTCCGCTTTTCCCAGAGTCCTGACAATGGATTTGTGAGCAGGCTAATTTTTACGAGGGGGGTGGGGGAAGTAGTAGATCAATGAGATGCGTGTGGAGGGGGGCGAAGCCTCAGGTTTTTGCACACAGACATTATGCCATTGTGGCAGAGAGACTGCTTCTGTGCCCCCCACTGTCTCCCTCTCCACTCGGGTGTCACGAGAGGGACGGACAGGGGTGCCGCTTTAATTTGGGGACGAGATGCTGCTGTCATGGATAATGAACTTGATTTTGGACTCCTTGTTTTGGCATATGCTCAATTGGAGTCCGAGTCTGGACCTTAATGTTCTTATCTTGTTGGAGATGTGGTGGCTCTTCTTGTTTGTGGATTATTTGGGGATTTGGATTCAGAGGCAAACACTCATCCTGACCACATAAAACACAGAACAGAATGACATTTCATCCTTTTCAAGTTCTTTGAGTAACATTCGACACCTAAACTATATTAACTTGAGCACAAAAAGGGTATGTAAAATATTGAGTAAACCCTAGAATTTAAATTAAGATTGTATCTCTCGTACAATTATCCCAAACATAATTTTGGCAAGTTTATCTTAGTCTCATTTTAGCCTCACAGCCAGAATGGTCAGAATAATATCAAGTCCTATGCTGCCCTCTACTGTGCTTTATAGTAACTGCAAGACATAGGCAACACTGCACAGTCAAAGCAGCCACTGAGCCCCATAATAGCAAGCAGTATCTCATCCCCTATCCATCTCCCTCCGCATCCCCCTCTCATTTAAATGAAATTGAAATAAACTACATAATGTAGATATTGCCAAGCAGACTTTGAGACAATAGAAGGGACAATAGAAGGGAACATTTCATCACATGCATTAATTACATAGCACATAGCGAAATAGGAGAAGCTCACTCTCTTTCCTTTTCTTTCTCTCTATTCCCAGCTCCTCCTGAGTTTTTGCAGTGGCCGCAGTCTGTCTCCAGACCAGCAGGGAGCAGTGCAGTGTTTACGTGTATGGCCCAGGGAGTTCCTGAACCTCACCTCATCTGGCTGAAGAACGGCAAAATCCTGACGCCTGGTGACAACGTCAAACTCACCAACAATAACAGGTACAGTAGTTAGTATGCTTTTACTCATCTAGATTTACTTTTAGATCTGCAAATATAAGATTCAAATGAAACATTATGTAATGTTATTAATACATTCATTACACCATCATTATTAGTCACTACAACTCTTAACAATATCCCCCCCCCCCCCCCCCCCCCTCTACAGTACACTGGCGGTAACGCGCATCACCACGGAAGACGAGGCCATCTACCAGTGTATTGCTGAGAACAGCGCTGGCACCAACCAGGCCAGTGCCCGCCTGGCCCTCACCCAGTCCACGGAGTTGCCCGAGGCCCCCCAAGACCTGACTGCCACGGCCCTGTCCCCCACCGCCCTACAGCTCACCTGGGTCCAGCCCGCTCCAGAGGTCACCGACGGCATAATCGGATATGTGCTGCACATCCGCATGTTGGGCGGTAAGGAGGCTGTTATAATATAATACAACTTCAATGTCCAAAGTGAATATTATATTTTTTCTGTTTTATGTAATTCATATGAAGAATTGAAGATACTTTTTTGCTGACACTTATGCATCTAGTACTCTAGTAGTACACAGACTGCCTCTTTTTAATACCTTCCTGTCGTAAGATGCAAAGATGATGACCTCACTTCCTGTTTCCTGTCCCTTCCAGAGCCAGACAGCAGAGAGCTGCAGGAGGCTGTCAGTAAGACCACCTTCCAGCATGAGTTCACCACCCTGGAGCCTGCCACCACCTACTCCATCTACCTCAAGGCTTACTCCCCTCTGGGAGCCAGCCAGCAGTCCAGCACTGTGGTGGCTACAACACTAGGGGGCGGTACGTCATTTAGACATCATGAAATGAGAGGAGATAAGCAGTTGCATATCAGAGTGCCTAATTTCTCATGTTTTTCTATCGCACATATATTTTTATTTGTCCAACTCTTGAATTTTTCTCACTTTTCTATCTTTTCCTATTTCTGTAAAATCTCCTTGTTTCAGTTTTTCACATTTTGTTTGTTTATTCGAAGCCTCACCCATCTCTTTCCCTTTTCTCTGTCTTCTCATATTTGGAATTCAATTTGTATGTTAATCCACTCATCCTCTGTGTCCCTCCCCTCTTTCCCCTCACAGTACCCAGTTCTCCCAGTTTCTTCACCAAGGTGCTGAACAAGACGGCCATGCAGGTGTTCTGGGAGCTGCCCAGTAAGTCGGGCAAGGTAGAGGGCTTCAAGCTGTCCTACCGCGAGGTCCCCCAGCCCAACTTCCAGGGGCAGGAAGCGTTTCCCGGTCACATCAACACCCACACCATCTCCCATCTAGGTCAGTGATGAGGCAGCGTAGCCTAGTGGTTAGAGCGTTAGACTAGTAACCGCAAGGCTGCAAGTTTGAATCCCCGAGCTGACAAGATACAAATCTGTCGTTCTGCCCCCGAACAAGGCAGTTAACCCACTGTTCCTAGGCTGTCATTGAAAATAAGAATTTGTTCTTAACTGACTTGCCTAGTAAAAAAGAAAAAAAAGAGGCAGAATACTACTAACCACTGTCACTGCAGGGTCTCAGATTGCAATGACTCACACAAAGCAGACATTTTCACAATGCAGAGTGCCAGTACTGGTACCAAAAGGACCTTTGAAATGGAACGAATGTAACTGTGTATTAGGGTGTTGCTTTCTATGGTTGATTTTCCTCACTGGCCATCTCTGTTTCAGAACCCGCTGCTGTGTATGAGATCCAACTGGTGGCCTACAACGGCAATGGGGACGGTACTGCCAACAAGCGTCTGGTTTCACTGGCTGAGAGTGGTACCAGCGCCAAGACCAGCACCGGTGAGACACAAACACTGAGCTTTAAGCTCATTTAGGATCAATACTGTATGTGTAACTGTCAGTGTAAAATGGTATTTTCTAACATACTCACCAGGTGGCAATGTGGAGCAATGATGCTGTTAGTCTGTATGTGTCAGGGGTACATTTTTATTTTGATCATTTATCCAGAGCATCTTACAGGAGCAATTAGGGTTCAGTGCTTTGCTCGAGGGCACATTGACAGATTTTTCACCTAGTTGGCTCAGGGATTTGAACCAGCGACCTTTCAGTTACTGGCCCAACACTCTTAACCGCATGGCTACCTGGGTTGCAAAGGGAGGATATATTACTGGAAACTTTCAAAGTTTACCAGTTACCTACAAGAATTTTGGTAACTTTCAAGAATTGTATGTCATTTATAAAAAGACATCCAGTGGCCCTATTGGATACTTTAGATTATCACAGATGTCTGTAGTTATCGGTGGCCCTCTCTCTGGCAATATCACATGTAAAATAATTAAGTAAGGTGATTTAAAAAGAAAACAATTGAATGACAAAGCTGTAAAACATTATCCTAAATATAAACCATCAACTAGTGAATACCATTAGTGTTTAATATGAAATATCCTTTATATATTTTTTTACACACTTCTATTTATTTTACTATTTCAATATGTATTTGCTGTCCATGTGTTGGCGTCAGACTGGTGGCAGATGTGAAAAAAGTCATTGTTGGAAGAGTTGCAGAGTTAATTCAAAATAATGCCATTGCTGATTAGATGCTTTTTTCATTCATTCAGCTATTTTCTGTTGAACCATATAGTCTATCTACTAGGAACTCATGGACAATATGGACACAGATATAGTAAATGAATACTATACATTCATATATATTTTTGTAAGCTATTCAAGTATACAGTAAATTACCAAAGTTACCATAGATTGCCACATATTTTCTGTTAATTACCAAATTGACATTGGTAAATTACGAGTAGCTTTGCAACCCTAGTCAGAGGATATATGTAAAAACATATACACATCCTGGATAAGTGCGTCAGCTATATTATGAAAAGGTAAATGTAATGTAAACCTCTAGTTAATCTTTCAGATCACAGAAAGAACATCTCAGTGTGTGTCTGCACAGATGTTTGTCAAGTACACAAGAACAGGGAATGTGTTTTTTGTGTACTTTTGTTTTCAACTCTTTCTGGGTGTAATTAGTGCACAATATTTGCCTCATTATATTACAATTAAAGCAGATCGCTGTATTGACACCACAGATGGTGTGAGTCGTGGCACTTATGCGTGTCTGTGCGAGCATTTGTGAGTGTGTGTATCCCTCTATTGCTTTTCCACTAACAAAACCCATTTTTGTTCGTGTTTGTCCAGGTGGGCAGAGCCCATGTAACTGCAAGATGGATGACGAGGGGTCCATGACTGGCATTGTGGTGGGAATCCACACTGGCATGGCATGCATCCTCTTCTGTGTTCTGTTCCTCATGTTTGGCTACCGCCGCAGGTAAGGAAGCACTTTTTGGTCAAATGTAATATGGTAGCAGAATAAGTTTTGAATATGGTTTTAGTGCAATAACTTTGGATTTTAATGTGTCCATTGCTTTATTTATTATTGCCTGGATATTGAGTCACTTTGACTCGAGGACACGGGTCTCATTCCATGTTTGAATGCTTCTCTCCCCAGCTTCTTCTGCAGGAAAAGGACCCAAGATGGCTGGTCAGGGCCCCGAGGAGGAGACAGGAACCAGCGGGCTAGCCTACCAAAAGAGGGGGTGATCCGCATGCCCGAGGTCATTGAATTAGTGCCTCAGGTAAGGCGCTGTAATATGCACAATTCTACATCATACACACTCACAGTTCTAGCTTTCTGTGTCCTATGGAGCGGTTAGTATAATAATAACCATCCTTCTCTTTTCTGCCTGTAGAGATGTGACTCTATCACTGCTCCAGTGATGGTTGTTAAGGGTCAAGCCCCCCCAGCGCAATGCCAAGTCCTCATCGAGCAGCCCCCACCATGCCAGCCTGGCACAGGCACCGGCTAAAGCACCCAAACACCACTCCACTTACCTCCCCCAACCCCAGTCCCCTTAGCCTGAGAAATGAATGGCTGTTTTATGGTTCCTCCACCTCACCTGCCCACCAACGCCTTAGCCATAGTCTGCCTATTGCAGCGTCCAGCCGTAGTTCTAGCAGTGAATGAGAGAGAGAGATTGAGAATGAAACTGAGAGTAAGAGATAAAGTGTTGAGGACTTCTGTTGAATGTCCAATACCACAAAGGAAAAAAGGTATTTTATAATAGCTTCAAGTAAAAACAAAGTAGTACCAATGTAGTCATGAGTAACTATTATGATTTTAACCCCATTTCTGTCTTGTCTTTTACACCAAAGCTGAAAGCCTTATTTTAACATTTTATTTTTAGTTCCATGGAAATGTATTGATAGCCATAGAGGAAATGGGCATAGACCATTTATTATTCAAAATTACTCATTAGGTAAAATGCTGCTGGCTCATCTCTGTAGATAACTGCAATAATACTATATTCCTTATATTTTCAGTGTGGTATTGGACATTGTGCATCTTCTTAAAACCAAAACCCATAAATAGCTTCATTTGATGTCATTTTAAGTTAATGGCCAATGGTGCCATTTTTAGGTTCTGATAGATATATTGAGGCCTTTTACCAGTTTGAACAGTGAACGTGGCTCTCAGATGATTAGATGTTGAGCTTGACTCAATGGATGAGATAGAAAGTCTATCAGTCTTACATTGAGGCCAGTACCAAAGTGATTTCTCTGTTCAGCTTGTGAAACAGTAGATATAGTGAATGTTTTCAGTCGATAGGTGTTCTCTGGTTAGCTCCACAAGATTGTACCTCAGGGCTACGTAACGTGGTCTGCTTTAGCCTTGCCGAACCTGTCACCGTGTTAGCCTTGAGGCGGTCCGGTGTCGAGGGATCACAGATTCAGACATTTTTGTTCAACCCCCTATCCCAAACTCTTTGTTAACTTTCTGCTCCCCCACCAAAACGTTTTACCTCCAAAGATAGCTACCTCAGCCTGACAGAACGTCAGAGCTATCAAGGTAACCATTTTGCCTGTCGTGCTGCTGGTCAAGCATACCTACCTCAACCAAAAGGGTACTTTTGTGCCCCCCTTTCCTTTTCTTTTTGGGTGCCAGTCCTGTGCCAGCTGCCACTCCTTGTGTTCAGAGGGTGGTACACTCTTTCTATTCCTTCCTGTCAAGAAAAGCAGGAGGCCTTGGATTGTGATTGAATGTCACTAGGCCCCTCTTCTACCCAGAATGTAACTGGTTGGATCTGTGGGTTTGCCAGTTCACTTATGTTGTTTGACATTGTATGATTCCTGATCGCCTATTCTCTGCAAGAATCACCTGCCAGCTTCTAACCCTGCGATTGGGACTCAACACCTTGTCCAGATCCTGAATGTCTGCCTTAATTTAAAGCGGTTCATTCAGAGTTGGGTCACTTCAGCTACTGACATGCAGTGTGGAAGCACATGGCTAGGATTCAAGTACATATTCTACCTCAGACTCAGCAGCTTCACAAATGGGTGATGGAAAGACCACCATCATTGATGATGTCAAATCAAGCTGTCTCGGAGCCCAGCTGTGGAGCACTACAAGAACAACAGACATGTCTCCTCAGTCAAACAGGGAAAGCGAGATGAATGCCTCTTTATTAAGGCATCACCTGCTGCTGCCAAACACCATCTCGTCTTGCTGGAGGAAGACATGACTCAGAAACGTGCAACAGGAAATAAAGCTGGAAGCCTGACAGAAAGAGAGCGATACAGCATTTTTTCAACTTTGAACATTGCATGAAAGTATGGACATTAAGGAATATAAAACCCAAGTTTCACCATTCTGTTATGGATGAATTTGTTGACTTTTTTGCCCTTTCCTGCAGAATTCCAAAATGTAATTAGAAATGTACATTGTTGCTGAGATGGGCATTTTCAGGAAGCTTTCTGTCACCAACTTAAGGTGATTGGTTTGCAGTGCCTCAAATACCTTTGTTGTCATGGGAACCTTCTGTTCAGCAGACCATGGTTAACTTTCTTGAGTGACTAATTTGTTTTGTATTCATATTCAATTCTTACCTCACACTTACCGCACAAATGACACTAGCTTTTACCGTAGATCGCTGTTTCAACAAAACTTTCCAAATATTCTATGAAAACCAAGTCGAACGATATCCAAAGATGTATGATTGTTACGGTTTTCAGTCTTTCCTCGATTAACCTTTTCGTAAAAAACGTTGTTTTCAGTTGGGTTCCTGTTTTAAGGGGCTGCCATTAGCCAATGATGAGACAAACTAAGAAACACACAAGCAGCTTACATAAACCAAAAAAACTAATTACAAAGATAATTCAAGAAACCACCTGTAACACTGTAAAATGTTCACAGGTTGTTTTCCATGTATCACACTGGCAGACCACTTGAGGCATGGAATTCCACATATTTTCAGTTTCCAAAATTTGATATTTTCATATATTGTTACAGGAAGGATGGAGTTGAAATTGCCAAATAACTGTCCTTTGAATTCTAGAAGTACTATAACCAATACTATGACCATATTCTAACATTTTCAATAATTTCTGTTCCATTTATTAATGACCTAACCACAGGAATATCCGTGTTGTGATAGAACACCGCCTTTCCCCTTTTTATAACTACTGAATAAAATTCCAGTCAATTTGCTGGAGATACTCGGGAAAGTCTCCATCAAGCATAAGAGGATTCCATTTAAGTACATTTGTTTTCAGATCCTCCAAATTAATTGTGTTGTAACTGTTTGAATGGATGTGAAAAACTTAGCCTCACTACAAGTTTATGTCTCTGTTTTGTGTGGAGGTCCATCTTTCATTGCCAGTTTCTGAATCTAGTATTCTGTGCAGAATTGGATTAGCTACCGCCACATACCCTAACAAAGTCACATAGTGCCACTATCCTCAAGGTTTAAGATCAACTGTTTACTCCAGGTATCACTGATACCTTCCTTTTTTTTATTTTTACTGTGAATACCTTATCTACCATTTTTTTATTGGAGTATGATAAGTGTGATACCAAAAGGAAAAAATGTAAAACATTATGGTCAATATTTTATTATTTGAATAACAAGACATAAGTTGACCCAATATTTCTTTGAACAAAACAAAATATTATGAAAAAAATATGATATACTTTTCTTTTTATAGAACCTTTCTTCTTCTTTCATTTTATAAATGCTCCCTCTCAAGGCTGTCCTGCTGTGTTTGGGAAATCTTGCCAAAATGAAGACGTTCCTTTTTAAAATGTTATTATTGTTATTAATATTATAATTATTGCCATTTTTGGATTCAGTCCTTTCATTTTGATTTTCATATTGGTTGGCTCTTTTTGTTTCTGTTTTATTTGTAGTTGAATGATGTGAAAAATGTTTGCTAGAAATGTGAGAATTCTAAATAGAACGGTGTGTTGTCAGCAAAAGTGTAAAAAAATCTATTTTGACATTGAAAGAACGATACCTCAAACTGTCTTGTATTCTCCAAATGGATATTTCCTCTCTTAACTCCTTTAGCAGCAGCTCAGCAACAACCATGTTAAGTTAATTTGCAAAGATGGACACTTGCCATACTAAAGTAAGCCATATAGGAGTTTTCCTAAGCCATAATTTACACTACTGTTGTGTATTACAGTCCATACTTTGATATCAGGTTACTGAATTGTAACCTATCAACTGAGTACAGTATTTCTTGATGCCAGACGCACAACCTACCTCTTGCTAAACATTTACACATAATAGAAAACACCTGAAATGTAGAGAAGTAGTGAATGAATGCTAGAACCAATGAAAAAATAAATGCTTTAATGTTCATACTTTTCTTTTCTCTAAAAAAAATATTTTGTGTGTTTCATAAGAACCCCCCCCCCCCCCCAAAGCTTTAAACTGCTTTTAAACTAATTACAGACCAGATGAAAGAGAGGAAGACGTGTATGTGTACCATTATAGCATAACTAGAGACGAAACATTTTTTTTACTGTTGTTTGGTTATTAATTGAATTGAACTAACTCAGATTAAGATCACATTGTAGTTGTTTTTGTCCCGGACCTTTAAACCATATGTCTCTGGTTGATATTACTGTTTGAATATGTCAACTGTTTCTTTATGTTTCTCCTTCTTTCAAATGAAATGGCACCTGTAAACCAAATAAAACTAACATCTTTATGTAGACATCAGTCTTCCTGGAGAGTTCATTTATAATGCTGCTAATACCCTTATAATGAATGAAAGTTGAAATGTATTAACACGATTCAAATGTTCATAGTTTCCAAGCACCTTATTGTTGATTCAAAGACGTGTGTTGTAGACTTTCATCAAAAAGCTATACCCCAGACCTGAACCAGCTAAAATTTGAATATTATAATGAAATGGTTCATGTTAAAACTAATTTAATTTAAAATAGAATTAATTACACCATAAAGAATGCCTTTTTCAGAAGCAGTGACAACAATTTTCTCTGGAATGCAAGGTTAGTCAGAGTGTGGATTTGATTGAATTCCAGCCCCAGTGACATACTGTAGATCTAGTCTATGAAATACAACAGTTCAGCATGTAGTTAAAAAAGTAATGCAAATTATGGCAGCGAGCAGGTAGTTCACAGGATGACAGAAAGGACACAAGATGAGTTGGATAACAAAGCAAGCAGTCTATCATGTAGGAACTATCTTCCTTTATGTGCAATCATGAGTCTAAATACAAAATATGGAGTGAATCTGACATATGGTTTATGAGGAGAAGATGATTTTGAGCATTAGCGTTACACATGCAAAGAATGAGTCGTTAATAGTTTCCTTGTTTTTTGAGATTTCAACACCAAATTCGGTGTGGGTGTTCTTAGTGACATCCATGATGCCTAGTTTAAAGTTGATAGGCCACTGTGGAGTGGATTTAAAGTGGTTTAAATGGACACATAAAATCTTATTTTTGATTTGTCAATAACTCAGACATATTTTGACCAATCCCATTGCTTTCTCAAACTAAGTTAAGACATGTACCATGGGCCTACATTACAAAGGTGGTGTCTTTAGGTCCTATGGTTCATGAAAATAAGATTTTGAAGTATTGTTAGCAGCATCTACTGGTATATTGTGGCCATCATTGAATGCATCAACGTTGTCTTCTCAAACTCTTTAGGGACTATTATGATGAGTCCAAAGACCAAATTTGGAGTGAATCTACTTTTAGTCCATGAGAAGAAGATTTTTAAAGATTATTTTAAGCATTACATGCTGACCAGACCGCTCGCGCGCATGCGTTCGCATGCGCCATCGTGCGCATGATGATTATGTCCACACACACCAGATGCGATCAGGACACGCAGGTCGAAATATCAAAACGAACTCTGAACCAACTATATTAATTGGGGACAGGTCGAAAAGCATTAAACATTTATGGCAATTTAGCTAGCTAGCTAGCTTGCTGCTGCTAGCTAATTTGTCCTGGGATATAAACATTGGGTTGTTATTTTACCTGAAATGCACAAGGTCCTTTACTCTGACAAGTAATCCACAGATAAAAGGGTAAACCGAGTTAGTTTCTAGTAATCTCTCCTGATTCAGGCATCTTCTTCTTCTTTGGACTTTATATGGTGGTTGGCAACCTAATTTAAGTTGCAATACCACTACCAACTGGACTGGAGTGTGAACCTCAGTTCATCTTTCAATCACCCACGTGGGTGTATGCCCCTTAAAGCCAATGAGGAGATGGCATGTGGGTATATGCTCCTAAAAACCAATGAGGAGATGGGAGAGGCGGGACTTGCAGTGCGTCAAGTGTCACAAATAGAACCAAGTTCTATTTTAGCGTCTAGCTACGCGGACACTCGTTGACGTGCGCGAGCAGTGTGGGTGTAATGATTGAATAACATGTATGTGTACATTTATTTTGCAATGCTCGTGCACGCGACGTGAGCGGTTTGGTCAGCATATGAGCATTACATAGTCAAAAAAGTGAATTGTTAATAGTTTCCTTATTATTTAGGATATCAATGCCAAACGTAACATGGTTCATCATGTTAATGTCTTTGTTGACCCTAAAATGTTTTGACTTGATAGGCCATTGTGAAGTGGATTTACAAAGGATTTAAATGGACACGTAAAATCTGATTTCCTGATTTATCAATACCTCAGCAATATTTTTGACCAATCCCTTAGCTTTCTCAAACAAATTTAAGACGTACCATGGGTCTACATTCCGTGTCATTTGGTCCTATGGTTACTTATGACCAGTAGTTTCTGTGTGCCAAATTGGAAAAATAGTTACCAATTTATGCTTGAGTTATTTGATAATCTAAGAATAACAATAGGTTTCACAGCTTTGCTGTGAACACCTAATTATATGTACTGAACTCGAAAACTACCAGATGCTGCTACAGTGTAGAGTGTACCAGCCTACTCAGCTCTGGCATGAAGTAGATGTGTGTTTCTGTATGGCCTGCTGTCCCTACACTCTTCCCAGGGAGTCCAGGCTACTGCCAGCCCCAACTAACACCTGCTGAGAACCTGATTAGGCCTGATGCCAGGTAGAGGAGAGAGAAGCTCTGGCCAAGGTGAACATTGAGTCAGCATTTAGCAATTAGATTTACCAAGGGACTGAAGAAAGTTTTTTTTATGTCATTGACAATTCAGATGGGGTAAAATACTTGTTTAAAAGTTTTTTTTTTTGTTGGTTTGCAGTTTAATGTCTCTGTAGACTCAGCAAGGGGAGAGAGAGCATTTCTTCAAAAAGTGTTTTGGGGTTTGTATAAGGCCTTAGAAAATCATGAAATGGAGAGAGCTCATTTTGTGGTGGCAGGTAACCTAGTGGTTAGAGCGTTGGACCAGTAACCGAAAGGTTGCTAGATCGAATCCCCGAGCTGACAAGGTAAAAATCTGTTGTTCTTCCCCTGAACAAGGCAGTTAACCCACTGTTCCTAGGCCGTCATTGTAAATAAGAGTTTGCTCTTAACTGACTTGCCCTAGTTAAATAAATAAAAAATCTGATAGTGCTGTGTGTTGAAGAAATCTGCTTAACCTGCAAAGAAAATTACCATTTAACTATACTGTACATATACTGTCATATATGACCAGGTGATCCCAACATATATAGTTTTATCTCCACCGTTGCAAAATCAATCTAGAAACGGAACACTGCCAATGTTAAAGGTAGACATTTTCAGTTAACTGTCTGAAAGTCATGAAAGGATTCAAACCCACAGTAACCTTAATGAAAGAAATCCCAGTGTGGAGGAACATCTCCTGAGAGACATCTTCAAAAAAATACGTTATTCCTGATTGTGAGGTAAGCAATGTGCATTGAACATCTCATTGACTTTAGTACTGCGAGAATAAGAGAGAGGGATTCAGTCGGACATCAAAAGCGTGTAGACAGCTTTATGCCTCTCATGGGCCTCGTTGATGTCTCAGTGACGTCTCATTAAGCCTGCCACTGTTGTGTCACCTAATCTCACCCCTTCCTCTTTTTCTCTCCCCTTTTTAAGAATCATATCTATTATTCATAATGGCTATAAATACACACAAGGATTCACACACTGTGGATGGTCATTATTCTCTGAGCAAAGTTATATCCTGTCAATTACACACACAGGTGAGAACATGCCACTAATTCTATCTATCTATCTATCTATCTATCTATCTATCTATCTATCTATCTATCTATCTATCTATCTATCTATCTATCTATCTATCTATCTATCTATCTATCTATCTATCTATCTATCTATCTATCTATCTATCTATCTATCTATCTATCTATCTATCTATCTATCTATCTATCTATCGATCTGTCTATCTGTCTATCTGTCACGTCTGCTCCCGCTCGCCCCCCCCCCCCCACCCTGCATCCCCTGCATCAAGCACTCCTATCATCCATTATGCACTCCTGCCTTCCCTCGTCACGCGCATCAGCGATATTGGACTCACCTGGACTCACTCATCACCTGTTATTACCTCCCCTATATTTGTCAGTTCCCCAGCTCTGTTCCCCGCTTCTGCATTAATAGTTTTTTGACTGTATTATTAGTTTGCTGACTCGGTTCCTGTCTGGTTCCATGTCCCTTCTTTATTAAATGTTTTACTCCCCGTAACTGCTTCGTCTCTCCAGCGTCAATTCCATGTGACAGAATGCAGAAGCCTCTGTCACATGGAATTGACGCTGGAGAGACGAAGCAGGTACGGGGAGTAAAACATAGATCTATCTATCTATCTATTTCCGCATGGAGACATTTTCTAGCTTGCAGATGTCAACATTAAGACCGCTAATTATCTTGAAAATGTTTCAAACATTTCTGATAAAGCAAGTTGTTGGAGGCAGTTTGCTCAAACTGCTGTCTGCATCACATTAGCACTGAATACTACCATACACAGGCCTGGACTACTGTATTTGAGTACCACATTTTTTTGTTGTTGCAGTTTTATAATGCTATTCTTGTCATGAGGGTAATAAAGATAATTTCCTGCAATTCTACACTTTTGCCATGGGTCATAGAGAAAATGTTGCAGTTTTAAAGCTAATTTCCTGCTATTGTTCCCATTTTGCCATGAGGCTGAGAGAGAATTTTGTAGTTTTAAAGCTAATTTCCTGCTATTCTACACATTTTGCTATCATATGCTATCTGGGGGGTTGGGGGGGATAGGTCAGGGGCCCAGGGCCCATTTCGTAATCAGGCCCTGACCATACATGACTGAGAGACAGATACCCATGGAGCTAACTTAATATTTGTATACCACTAGCAGTGATGTGACTATTGGAAAGAAAAAGGGGGAAAGATATGAGAACCTTCCTCTCCCTGTCTCCTTTCCTTTCTGAAATTATGTGAATGAACTGGATAGGTGAAAGTTAACTCCTGGTAGTCATCATTTGTCTGTTCTTTCATGTCAATGCAGTAAGGAAAGGAGACGAGGAGCCATGTTAGAGTGAGATGCACCTACTTTCTCTTTGGAGTTTATTTTGTTCTTTTGTCTGGTAATGAAATCCTGCTGGTGATAAAATGCAGTCTCATTTTGGATTACAGGCCATTTACCATTTCAATCATCCTTCAATGAGCTTAATGTCATAACAGGTTAATGGCCAGTCTGACTATTAGCACTATTAGCCCAGCATGGCACTTCATATCCTCATCTCCCATGGACACAACTGGGGACAGTTTTGTAGGATGTGTAACTCACATCAAAATGATCCTGCCATGCCCATGTTATACTGACGCTGTCACTACTGTAAGTCGCTCTGGATAAGAGCGTCTGCTAAATGACTAAAATGTAAATGTAATGTAAATGTCAAATAAGGTGTTACCAAAACTTCAAATCAATATTCATTTTGAAGGTCCATAACCACCATCTGAAGACCAATCATGTTGTAGTGCAGTGGTAGCGTCTTTCGACATGACAACCATCTGTGGCAGGGAGAGGTGAGGGGAGTGGTTATTTAGAGGAGATGTCTTGCAGCCCCCCTGGCTCCACCCCCGAGCCTTATATGGACGTCCTGCCCCAACGAGGCGAGGCTGTGGATCATTAAGCCAGGGAGTGCTTGGCGATAAAGGAGGAGGCAGCCTGCACAAAGGGGCAGAGAGCGGGAGAAGAGAGAGCGGGAGAAGAGAGAGCGGGAGAAGAGAGAGCGGGAGAAGAGAGAGCGGGAGAAGAGAGAGCGGGAGAAGAGAGGCCGGGAGAAGAGAGACCGGGAGAAGAGAGACCGGTTTGTGAACTGTGAAATAGTTGGTGAATTCCCTCCTTTTCCCCAGTGTTCAAAAATCCCTAATAAACTCCCCATGTGTATTCTAGTGGTGCGTGCTTTATTATTGAACTTGGTGACGTGGAAACCCCACACCCTTGAGCCTGCTACACATCAAACATTTAAATATAGAGTATTATTGAAGAATATACTACATAGGACCTGACAGTCACAAACTGTTCCTGACACAACAACAAACAAAATAGAATCCAAGCTATCTTAAGCCTGTTTCCTGTAAGTGGAATCTTCCATATAATTTTCCATAGGACTAGGAACAGGGATTTCTGGTAGTGTCTGTTGTCACATGTTGGGTTGTGTGGGGAATATATATGTTTTCATCCATTTGTCCCCTGTCCCCACAGAAATAGACTGTCATTTCAAATTCAACTTGGCATTCATTTGATCTGTGGCAGGTGTGACTCCTCCAGACAGGATCGTCCGCAGCTTCTGGCACAGGGAGCCCTCAGGGAATTGCATTCGGTTTACCCCAGAGCATACAGTACTGAAGAAGACAGGACAGTACTATATGAGTGCTTGAAGTTACACAGCTATCTGTAGGCTCTTTGGCAACTGTTCCCATTTTTTATACTGAGTTCACGCTCTGGGTTTATATGTTAATACTATAGTCATCAAACCTCATACTGGAAGTATGAGAACAGGAAGCTGTTTGTGTGTGTACTATTTTTCCAACTTTTGCGTCACATCTTTTTTCTTACACAAGATAAGACATTGCTTGCTCTGTTGTAACAGACCTATGAAAGACAGGAATGACAGAGCTATTTTGGAGGATCGTCAGATGATTAACCCAGGTTAATTATTGGTCATAGAGAGTGGAACAAAATCTGTGCTCCTGAAGGTTTGTTCTTGGCTCTGTGCCACTTGGGTGAGTTTCCATTCTTTCCCACACAGATTATATCAACATGAGACATTTTTTATTCAAATTGTCACTCAATATTCATCAAGATGATGAAGTTGATTTAGTTCCATAATACTTTGTATTTCCAACAAACTGAGATCTAGGGGCTATATTCAATACGTATCTTGTAAGATTAAGGTCACTATTGGTCAATTGCACACAAGGTCCAACTGAAACTTGACCTCTGCTTTTAACCCATCCCCTCTTACAGGTTTTGGAGAGACTTGGGGCCCGGGGAGTTGTTATTGTGAGGGGTTAAGTGCCTTGATCAATGGCAGGCAAAGGCCTCAAAGATTTGATACCAGCAATAAACATCCAGTTGTCAGCTCACTTCCTGTCAGATTTTTCCCGTCGGACCCAGGATTCAAACTGGCAACCTGCAGTTGCTGGCGCTCCTCTAACCACTAGGCTACCTGCTGGCCCCCTAGCGTGTTTGAAATGTTAAGGTAATTTCTGATTGAGCCGACATGAATGTGGGAACACTTCCTTCATTTCAATTGCGCTATAGTGCGGATATTCCGCAATACGGCTTGTATCTTATGCCCTAATTGCTATCCCTCAACCTTTCAGACAAAACTGATGACAAATCCCCCACCCTTTTGTCAGCAAAGCATGCGCAAGATTTAACATTTCTGGCTTATGTAATCTGACTCCGGTACACCCTATGTAGGTGGTGGTAACAAGCCTTTTTTTTTAAGACAGTAAAGAGCAATTTGATCCTCCTTTCCTATTAGGAAGTTTACCTTTAGTTGACTTGACAGTGTGTATGGAACGTTTTGGGAGTCTGCTGTGACATGGTATTGATTTTCATTTTTCAGTCTCATCTCTAGAGGGCCATTATGTTATACAGGCCTAACCATGGAAACAACCTGCAGATAACACACAATACAGTCCAGGATTGGAAGGACTTCTTCTTGGTGTGCTTGGTGTGCTCTGTCAAGACTGTCAAACCCTGAGTGATTCTGCCATTTTAATGATTTGGTGACTGGATCTCTGGACATTCTTCTCAGCATGTTCCACAGGCAATGCCCCTGTAGTTGTAATCGCGTTTGCAAACTTCCAACTTAATAATTACAAGCAATAATTGCATCTGTACAGCTGCGCATTTCAATTTCGTACGCTCAGACTGTTGGCAGTGTTTTAGAAATAAGGAAGAAAGTAATTTATGAATTAACATGGAGTGGGGGATTGCACAGGCCTTCTGAGAGATCTGGTGAAGGAGAAAATGGACAATAAAAAAAAAGACATGGAATATTTTTTTGAGTGAATATGGGATGGAGGATCACACAACTTTTGGAAGAGCTTCAGGAGGAAATGGAACATGACGAGAGTGAAGATTAATTAAAGGTGGTGGCAGGTGCAGTGATGATTGCTGAGACAAAGTTGAGTGCAGTGGGAAGTAGTAAGGGGAGGAAGGTGGGCGTCAAGTGCAAAAACAAGGAAATGTGCTCCAGTAGTTCAGAGATGGAACTTGTTGAGAGTGAGGGTGAAGTACCAACGGCTTTCGGGCCTCATCCCAAGGATGATAAAGATGATTTTGTTGGAGTAAGATTTGTAGAGAATGGATCCTTGCTGTTTGGTTGATCCATATGTGGTGTCAGGTTGGGTGGAGGCGAGGTTGGGGATTGTTGAGATGGTGAAGGTAACTCTGAGTGGACTCGTGAGGATTTATTGTGTTTCTTCCACCCAGAGGGAGAGGGTGCTCCGGATTTTGAGATTAGGGACAAGAATTGTGACATGCTTTGCTCTATGGAGCAGGGCGACGTTGAGAGGAGTGATAACGGGTGTGGCATTACAGTTAGGTGTTAAGGAGGAGCAGTTGGAATTGAAGATCCCGGTGTCTGACGCCCGCCACTTGATGAGACGGAGATCTGGTGGGGAAACTGAGAAGACATTATCTGTCATGCTGAGTTTTGATGCAGAATCATTACCAGATAAGGTCAAGGTAGGAAGTGTCAGTTATCCTGTTAGAGTTTATGTTCTGAAGATATTACAGGGTTTTAGGTGTCAAGGTTATGGCCATATTGCAGCAGTGTGTAGGAGGGCATGAGACTAAGGAATGTATGGTATCGGTGGAGAAAGTTGTGTGTTAGTTGTGGGGGTGATCATGGGGCGTATAGATCAGAGGTGTCCAGAGAAAGAAAGGCAGCTTGAGGTTTCCAGGGTTAGAGAAGTACAAAAAGTATCATATGCCAAAGCAGTGAAGAGAGTACTAGAGGAAGATGGGTACAGGGTGAGGGAACCTGAGAGGATTCCTGTGAGTAGGCAGAGATCAAGAGAGAGTGAAGAATATGTGCTTCAGTAAGGTGGGCTTTTTAGCATTCATAGCCATGGTTGTTAACTGTACTGCAGAAATGAATCGAAACACACAGAAAATAGAGGTTGTAGTGGCAGCGGCAGAGAAGAACTTGGGATTGCGAGGATTTACTGCAGAACAGCTGCATGAGGTGTTGAGTGGTAGTGTTATGTCCTCTCAGACTGTTTGTCTGGAGTAGGACTAGGTAGGGTTAAATAGTAGAATGTGTGGTGTTTTTTTAGAGAGGGCTAACAGGTGGTAGGGTCATTTTCCTTTTTCCCCAATCACGATAAGCACAACCAGGTTACAGCTGAGACTGATTGTGCAATGTCCACCAAAGAAGCCCAGCTGTTAGCTCTCATGGCTGCTAAGTTTACATGTCTTTCTTTTATGGCTAGGTAGCATTATTTGTTTTTTATTTTGAATGTTTTTGGAAGCTATTGTCCAAGTCATTGTAATTAAGAGTTTGTAAGTAACATTGGAGTCTGATGCTAGCTACTGAAATTGACTAGGTAAAGTTATGGAGCCATAGCTAGCTACAGTAGCTAGCATTATCATTAGAAAAGGAGTTCTGCTAAGAACTAGCAACTGACAGAATACCATCCAGTTAGATCTGGAGTTTTAGTAGAAGCATGACTGAAGGAAGAAATCTATTTGTTTATCTTTGACATTGGTTGCATTCTGTGAATGTGCACTGCCCTTTGATTCATGTAAAACCCTATCTAAACCATTTACAATTGTGTGTCCCCACTCTCCTATTCTATATTTATTGCAATTCGATACTGTGATTTTATTGCGTTCCAAACATAATGCTCACCATATTGTTTTCTGCAGAGAGCCATAAGAAAATGAGTTTTGATCAGTCATGGAAATGCTGAAAAGATGGGGGAAAATGTTGCAGTTTTGTGTAGGTACAGCCAACTAGCGCAAAATAATATTACAATATTCTCAAAACGATACAATATATCATCAAAAATAATAACCCAATATGTATATATATTTTTTCATGTACTGTAACACCAATCAGTGATATCTGGGCACTAATCCAAACTATCTGCCTAACTGTCTACATACCACCACAGACCGATGCTGGTACTAAAACCGCACTCACTGAGCTTAATACCGTCATAAGCAAACAGGAAAACGCTCATCCAGAGGTGGCGCTCCTAGTGGCCGGGGACTTTAATGCAGGGAAATTTAAATACATTTTTCCTCATTTCTATCAGCATGTTAAATGTGCAACCAGAGGGGAAAAAACTCGAGACCACCTTTACTCCACACACAGAGATGCGTACAAAGCTCTCCCTCAACCTCCATTTGGCAAATCTGACCATAACTCTATCCTCCTGATTCCAAGTAAAAATTAAAGCAGGAACCACCAGTGACTCGGTCTATAAAAAAGTGGTCAGATGAAGGATGCTAAACTACAAGACTGTTTTGCTAGCACAGACTGGAATAGGTTCCGGGATTCTTCCGATGGCATTGAGGAGTACACCACATCAGTAACTGGCATCATCAATAAGTGCATCGAAGACGTCGTCACCACAGTGACTGTACGTACATACCACAACCACAGGCAACATTCGCACTGAGCTAAAGGGTAGAGCTGCCGCTTTCAAGGAGCTGAACTCTAACCTGGAAGCTAATAAGAAATCCTGCTATGTACTCCGATGAACCATCAAACAGGCAAAGCATCAATACAGGACTGAGATCGAATCGTACTACACCGGCTCCGACGTTCATTGGATGTGGCAGTGTTTGCAAACTATTACAGACTACAAAGGGAAGCACAGCCGAGAGCTGCCCAGTGACACGAGCCTACCAGACGAGCTAAATAACTTCTAAGCTCGCTTCGAGGCAAATAACACTGAAACATGCATGAGAGCATAAGCTGTTCCGGATGACTATGTGATCATGCTCTCCACAGCCGATGTGAGTAAGACCTTTAAACAGGTCAACATTCACAAGGCCGTAGGGCCAGACGGATTACCAGGACATGTACTCAGAGCGTGCGTTGACCAACTGGCAAGTGTCTTCACTGACATTTTCAACCTCTTCCTGTCTGAGTCTGTAATATCAACATGTTTCAAGCAGACCACCATAGTCCCTGTGCCCAAGAACACTAATGTAACCTGCCTAAATGACTACAGACCCATAGCACTCACGTCTGTAGCTATGAAATGCTTTGAAAGGCTGGTCATGGCTCACATCAACACCATTATCCCAGAAACCCTAGACCCAATTTGCATACCGCCCCAACAGATCCACAGATGATGCAATCTCTATTGCACTCCACACTGCCCTTTCCAAAAGGAACACCTATGTGAGAATGTTATTAATTTACTAGAGCCCAGTGTTCAACACCATAGCGCCCTCAAAGCTCATCACTAAGCTAAGGACCCTGGGGAAAAAAACCTGAGACAGCCTTATAGGGAGGAGGTCAGAGACCTGACCGTGTGGTGCAAGGACAACAACCTCTCCCTCAACGTGATCAAGACAAAGGAGATGATTGTGGACTACAGGAAAAAGAGGGCCGAGCACACCCCCATTCTCATCGATGGGGCTGTAGTGGAGCAGGTTGAGAGCTTCAAGTTCCTTGGCGTCCACATCACCAACATACTAACATGGTCCAAGCACACCAAGACAGTTGTGAAGAGGGCATGACAAAACATATTCCACCTCAGGAGACTGAAAAGATTTAGCATGGGTCCTCAGATCCTCAAAAGGTTTTACAGCTGCAGCATCGATAGCATCCTGACGTGTTGCATCACTTCCTGGTATGGCAACTGCTCAGCCTCCGACTGCAAGGCACTACAGAGGGTAGTGCGTATGGCCCAGTACATCACCAGGGCCAAGCTTCCTGCCACCTAAGACTACTATACCAGGTGGTGTCAGTGGAAGGCCCTAAAAATTGTCAAAGACTCCAGCCACCCTAGTCATAGACTGTTCTCTCTGCTACCGCACAGCAAGCGGTATTGGAGTGCCAAATCTAGGTCCAAGAGGCTTCTAAACAGCTTCTACCCCCAAGCCATAAGACTCCTGAACATCTAATCAAATGGCTACCCAGATTATTTGGATTGTAAGTAAGCATTTCACTATAAGGTCTACACCTGTTGTATTCGGCGCATGTGACAAATACAATTTGATTTGATTTGTTATTGTGCATCTACTGTAGTTGCAACCACTGTCAGAAACATTAGAATAGAAAGGTATGATTTGACTGGTGCCCAGATATCACTGATGCTACATGAGTCATAGAGAGTGCAGAATAGACGCACTTTTGTAAATATGAATTGAGGACCCAGGTGAAGCGGTACACAACCTTTTTGGCCATCAGGTCCTCTTTAGTCAGGTCCTGCACCCTCACGGACACAGTTTTGTGGTAGAGCTTGAAGAACCTTTCAAGGTGTTGTAATGTGTTGGGAAGCCTTGCCCATGGCGCGCTGCAGCACTAACCACAGTTGCTTGACCAGGTCGTCCGACAGGCCCTCCACCCTGCCAAATTAGTTTCGAATGAGGTTCATGTTGTGCATGTTCTTGCTGCCCATGCGGTACTGATCATACATGAGGTCATTCCATGAGCACTCCAGGTTCATCAGCTTGTGGTGGCCCTCCAGTAGCCCGGCTTGCTCTATCATTAACCTCAGTCACTGCACAGGAAAGTAGGATAAATATTATTACACAAATACATTGTACATTTGAAGTCTGAAATTTACATACACCTCAGCCAAATACATTTAAACTCTGTTTTCACAATTCCTGACATTTAATCCGAGTAAAAATGTCCTGTTTTAGGTCAATTAGGATCACCACTTTATTTTAAGAATGTGAAATGTCAGAATAATAGTAGAGTGAATGATTTATTTCAGCTTTTATTTCTTTCATCACATTCCCAGTGGGTCAGAAGTTTACATACACTCAATTAGTATTTGGCAGCATTGCCTTTAAATTGCTTAACTTGGGTCAAAAGTTTCAGGTAGCCCTCCACAAGCTTCCACAATAAACTGGGTGAATTTTGGCCCATTCTTCCTGACAGAGCTGGTGTAACTGACTCAGGTTTGTAGGCCTTCTTGATCACACACGCTTTTTCAGTTCTGCCCAGACATTTTCTATTGGATTGAGGTCAGGGCTTTGTGATGGCCACTCCAATACCTTGACTTTGTTGTCCTTATGCCATTTTGCCACAACTTTAGAAGTATGCTTGCGGTCATTGTCCATTTGGAAGACCCATTTGCGACCAAGCTTTAACTTCCTGACTGATGTCTTGAGATGTTGCTTCAATATATCCACATCATTTTCCTCCCTCATGATGCCATCTACTTTGTGAAGTGCACCAGTCCCTCCTGCTGCAAAGCACCCCCACAACATGATACTGCCACCCCCGTGCTTCACGGTTTTTCCTGCAAACATAACGATGGTCATTATGGCCAAACAGTTCTATTTTTGTTTCATCAGACCAGAGGACATTTCTCCAAAAAGTACGATCTTTGTCCCCATGTGCAGTTGAACCGTAGTCTGGCTTTTTTATGGCGGTTTTGGAGCAGTGGCTTCTTCCTTGCTGAGCAGCCATTCAGGTTATGTCGATATAGGACTCGTTTTACTGTGGATATAGATACTTTGTACCTGTGTCCTCCGGCATCTTCACAAGGTCCTTTGCTGTTGTTCTGGGAATGATTTGCATTTTTCGCACCAAAGTACGTTCATCTCTAGGAGACAGAACGCCTCTCCTTCCTCAGCGGTATGACGGCTGCATGGTCACATGGTGTTTATACTTGCGTACTATTGTTTGTACAGATGAACGTGGTACCTTCGGGCATTTGGAAATTGCTCCCAAGGATGAACCAGACTTAATCTTTTTTTTTCTTTTGATTTTCCCATGATGTCAAGCAAAGAGGCACTGAGTTTGAAGGTAGGCCTTGAAATACATCCACAGGTACACCTCCAATTGACTCAAATGATGTCAATTAGGCTATCAGAAGCTTCTAAAGCCATGACATCATTTTCTGGAATTTTCCAAGCTTTTTAAAGGCACAGTCAACTTAGTGAATGTAAACTTCTGACCCACTGAAATTATTATACAGTGAATTATAAGTGAAATACTGTCTGTAAACAATTGTTGTAAAAATTACTTGTGTCATACACAAAGTAAATGTCCTAAATGACTTGCCAAAACTATAGTTTGTTAACAAGAAATTTGTGGAGTGGTTGAAAAACAAGTTTTAATGACTCCAACCTAAGTGTATGTAAACTTCCGACTTCAACTGTAAATGTACAATGTCACATAAAATGTTATGCAAGCCAACAATAATAGTTCCCAATCAAGTGGCATGTGTGCAGCTGAACATACCTGAAAATATATTCTTCAGGTTCGCCACGGCTGAGGCAAGCTGGCTGTTGCATCCCGGCATATTTTACATCCTTCAGGTTCTCAATGGTGTTGACGCTTTTCCTCCAGTCATTGCCAATGTCTCCCAGGGAGATCTGGATGTCTTTCACGTCCCCCAGGGCATTGTGGAGCTGACGGAGGCCTGAATGGACCCTGTCTAACTGGGAGTGGATTGCAGCCTGGAAAGTGTGGACAGACAATTGTAAATGGGTTAGAGAGGCTTTTACATTTATCAAAGGGTAGTACAGTTTCACAGAATGCAGCCAATGTCAAAGCTAAACTAATTATTTTCTACCTTCAGTCCCAAACAAGTCCCACCTCCCAGAGCCTCTGCTCACTCACTCTCTCACACACACAGAAATCACTGTTTGCAGATCTACAAATAAAGCACTGACAAAAGTCTGAGTGCGTGAAATTGACATGTGCAGTTGTACAGATGCAATTAATGCTCACAAATATTAGAATTCGATTACAACTACAAACTCATCAGTTACAAGTTTGAGAATGTGCTTACAACTACAGATTATTACTTAATGTTCACAACTTATCAGTTACACACTGGCAAATTGTGCTTACAACTACAAATCTATTCCACACACTCAAATCATTATGCCAATGATTTACCTTCAATATTCTCTGTTTTCCACACCAATTGTTCTTCTGAAGGACAGTTCCCGTGTGTGTGTGTGTGTGTGTGTGTGTGTGTGTGTGTGTGTGTGTGTGTGTGTGTGTGTGTGTGTGTGTGTGTGTGTGTGTGTGTGTGTGTGTGTGTGTGTGTGTGTGTGTGTGTGTGTGTGTGTGTGTGTGTGTGTGTGTGTGTGTGTGTGTGTGTGTGTGTGTGTGTGTGTGTGTGTGTGTGTGTGTGTGTGTGTGTGTGTGTGTGTGTGTGTGTGTGTGTGTGTGTGTGTGTGTGTGTGTGTGTGTGTGTGTGTGTGTGTGTGTGTGTGTGTGTGTGTGTGTGTGTGTGTGTGTGTGTGTGTGTGTGTGTGTGTGTGTGTGTGTGTGTGTGTGTGTGTGTGTGTGTGTGTGTGTGTGTGTGTGTGTGTGTGTGTGTGTGTGTGTGTGTGTGTGTGTGTGTGTGTGTGTGTGTGTGTGTGTGTGTGTGTGTGTCCTGCCCATTGTCTCAAAATAGCCCTGTTAGACAGCCAGAGATTCATATCTCTCATCTACCTTTCAGCCAGGAAGATTGCACGCTGACAAAAACACTAACCTTTGGAGTGTCCTTGTTAGCATCAAACATTGTTTATTCCCCTCCACACTCCAGGATATTCCCTGTATAGCTCATTAACAAGGAATGAAAGCATTCAAGTGTTCAAAACATTCAAATGAAGCACTGTGCGTAGGGAAGCAATACAAAGTTAAACAATGCTAGTGAAGAGATCCTTTCCGGAGCCTGTTTATTCGGTAGGACAACTGCTGCTTTGATGTTACATTTGTATATTTCTTTAATCCATTTCTCTTGAAATCAAAAGGCATACTTGGCTACATCTTCATTTTGGAGAGATCTTGACATTTTCCCCCTTTTTATTCAGCTATCAAGACAATACATTTGAAGGCTGTCATATAGGATCCAGTACTCTCTGAATTACATTTCTTCTCCATATCGCTATCTCTTCATTAATAAGAGCTGTGCTTATGCAGCATCGCATTAGTGTAAACCAAGACTGTTCTCAGGGCATGCCTGGTTGTAACTAGATACACTACATGACCAAAAGCATGCGGACAGCTCCTCGTTGAACATCTCATTCCAAAATCATTCCATGGGCATTAATATGGAGTTGGTGCCCCATTTGCTGTTAGAACAGCCTCCACTCTTCTGGGAAGGCTTTCCACTAGATGTTGGAACATTGCTGCTGGGACTTGCTTCCATTCAGCCACGAGCATTAGTGAGATCGGGCACTGATGTTGGGCGATTAGGCCTGTCTCGCCGTCGGCGTTCCAATTCATCCTGAAGGTTTTCGATGGGTTTGAGGTCAGGGCTCTGTGCAGGCCAGTCAAGTTCTTCCATACTGATCTCGTCAAACCATTTCTGTATGGACCTCGCTTTGTGCATGGGGGCATTTTCATGCTGAAACAGGAAAGGGCCTTCCCCAAACTGTTGCCACAAAGTTGGAAGCACAGAATCGTCTAGAATGTCATTGTACGCTGTTGCGTTAATATTTCCCTTAACTGGAACTAAGGGGCGCCGCCCAAACCATGAAAAAAAGCCCCACACCATTATTCCTCCTCCATCAAACTTTCCAGTTGGCACTACGCGTTGGGGCAGGTAGCGTTCTCCTGGCATCCATCAAACCCAGATTCGTCCTTGGACTGCCGTCCTCAGACTCCAGAGAACTAATTTCCACTGACCCAGAGTCTAACAGCTACAAGCTTTACACCACTCCAGTCGACGCTTGGCATTGCGCATGGTGATCGTAGGCTTGTGTGCGGCTGCTCGGCCATGGAAACCCATTTCATGAAGCTCCCGACGAACAGCTCTTGTGCTGACGTTGCTTCCAGAAGTAGTTTGGAACTTGGTAGTGAGTGTTGCAACCGAGGACAGACAATTTTTACGAGCTGTGCGCTTCAGCACTCGACGGTACTGTTCCATGAGCTTGTGTGGCTTACCACTTCGCGGCTGAGCCGTTGTTGCTCCTACATGTTTCCACTATAACACCATAACCGTACTTACAGTTGACTGGGGCAGCTCTAGCAGGGCAGAAATTTCACAAACTGACTTGTTGGAAAGGTGGCATCCTTTGACGGTGCAACGTTGAAAGTCACTGAGCTCTTCAGTAAGGCTATTCTACTGCCAATGTTTGTCTATGGAGATTGCATGGCTGTGTGCTCGATTTTATACACTTGTAAAGAAATAGCCAAAACTATTAATTTGAAGGGGCATACTTTTGTATATATAGACTGTTTTCAGGTCAGGCCTGGTTTTAGCTAGATACGTTAGTCGTTTTGGGGACAATTTTAGTTAACCCTAACCCTTTTTCTAACCTTAATTCTCCTAACCTGCCACGTTAATTCCCATAACAAACTGCATAAGTTCTCCTAACCTGCTACGAAAAGACACTTCTGCTAGTCAAAATCGGCAGACTTGCCCTGAGAACAGTCTTGGTTTTCTGTCCTGAGCCTCATGTTATCTTTCAATGAAGTATCGACCAGGAAGGACATCAAAGAAATATGTAAAGATTCAATTAGTATTTATGGCTCTGAACTCTGGATTTCAAGGGTTGTTTTACCTCGTAGTCCAGGGTTTGTGAAAGTACGGAGGTTAAGCAGTGTGTCCTCAAGAGAAGGGTAGAAGAGGCTGGTGATTGACTGTGGTGTTTTACACATCATAATGCTGTATCATGGTGAAGGTCTTGGCCGGTGTAATACATCTCTCTGTTGCTGCTCAGGCATTAAGCATGAGCCCATGTTGGTTCTTCTCAGCATTGGTTAAATAGGAATAGAAGACAGCCTCAAACAGATCACCCTTATTAGTACAGTATATGCCTTAAAGGGCATGGAATGGACATTTCCAATGTTTTCAGTCCCTAGCTTTTTGGATTTGGGAGTAGAGGTCTTCTCGGGTGCAAAATGTTTGTCCTCGGGTCCATCCAGATCCATCAGACCCTGAACCGACTTGATAGTTTTTAATGTAGGGGGACCCGGACAGACCCTGAGAACAATCAGACCCCAACCCGAAAGGATCTGACAACAACCAGACTTAGACCCGACCCCTACCCTAACCAGTACCTGATTGGATGCGAGTGACAAAAACAATTGTTATTCAGAAGTTGCTATTCTGGTTAACAAATAGGTCTTCATATGTTGGCTAGGCCTTCTATAAGTCAATACATTCACATTATTAGCGTAAAATAAATATGCTATAGGCTATGCAGGGCTGTGGTCGGGTCCACTCAGGTCCATCAGCTGTAGTTACATAGACCCGAGACCTGATGACAATCAAACAGGACCCGACCTGGACCTGAAAATCATTTTGGACCTTGACCCTCCTGGGTATTCGGGTTTGGGTGGACCCGTGAAGACCTCTAGTTGGGAGCAAACCACTTAAGTGTTCTGTTGCTTCAAATTAGTTTTCAAGGACAGAACTCCATAATAACATGTTAGGGCATTAGATGCTTTAACAACCCGCCAGATTAAGAATATTATCTTGAGCACCAATGTTTGGGGCATTTTAAAACTCTATTGAGGAATTAAAAACAGGATTGATGTGACAAATCCTCAGAACCTAAAGCCTGGAAAAGGTTGCCATGGAATCGAGAAAAGCAACAGGGGAGAAACTTTGATGGTACTTGCTTAATTATCAAGACGGAGCCCGACGCGTGTGTGTTCGCTAATGTAATGCATCATTGTTATTTACCCAATGTGAATCCTTGCGTCTAATCACTTGGCAGAGTGTTGTATGAGAATCTGTTTCTTCTAAAGCACAGCTTGGCCTTCCACACTCTGCCTTCTTCAGCTGACACCGAGCATCAATCAAACTCAACAGCAAGTATTCTGAATGTACATGTTGTTCCTACAACCTCCTCCAATGGCAGACAGTGCACTTTTCTAGCCTGTAAGTGCAAGACTGCTGTCAATCTCTTCCTTACTGTATGCACAGTGCTTGATTGGGACAGTCTGTCACTCACACCTACACGTTTTGTCACCATTTTGTTTTACATAGTAGTATGGAAAGTATGAAAAAAGATAGTATTCTTCATATGAAATATCTTAGCACATATTTTTTATGTGTGTCAGACGGTATGATGAATCCTTCTCATGGCATGCCGTAATGATTCCTTTCATCTCCATGTTCACACTTTCATGTTCTCACTTCCCACTGGGCAAAAAACGTGTTGAATCAACTTTGTTTCCACATCATTTCAACAAAAACATTCAATGTGATGGCGTTGAATCAACGTGGAAAACTGGATTTGCAAAAAGTCATCAACAAAAGGGAAATTAGTATTTGTTTTTCACCCAACTTTGAACCTAAATCCAGTGACATGGTGACATTTTTTGTTGATTTCACGTTACAACTCAACCAAATGTAAATCAAAACTGGACGTTGAAATGATGTCTGTGCCCAGTGGGTTTTTACCCATAACTAGCTGGGAAGGTGGAGGCATTTCATATTCCGGTATTCCAGGACAGTCTTCCAAGCCTCTGGGAGAATCCCTCTGCACATCCCCTGAGTCTGGTGCTCTCTTCCCTTCTTGGAATATAATAATCAAGAGACAACAAAAAGCACACACACGCTCATGCTTGCACATGCACACACTCACCACCTGCCCTTTTTAATGAGCAGCCTCATCCTGATGTCGTGTGTGTGTGTGTGTGTGTGTGTGTGTGTGTGTGTGTGTGTGTGTGTGTGTGTGTGTGTGTGTGTGTGTGTGTGTGTGTGTGTGTGTGTGTGTGTGTGTGTGTGTGTGTGTGTGTGTGTGTGTGTGTGTGTCTCTCTCTCTCTCTCTCTCTCTCTCTGAACTGCATGGTCTCTGAACTGCATGGGGAGCCATTATGGAGACCTTCCAGTAGATAAGAGAGCAGTTCTGTTCCTGGTTAACTAAAACCTGTCAGCTCAGCAAACCTCTTCTGCCTCTATGGACCACAGGATGGTTGTTACCCCCACATGTCACTAACACTGGCAGCTATGATAGATTCATTGATTTCTAGTTGACGCTGGTTTCCTCCTCCATCTCTTCCTTTATCTCTCTCAAGCTCTATTTTCACGGTGATTATTAATGATACGATTCATTAATATCGACCACATGGAGCATTCAATAAATGTGCAACTTCTGTGACTTCTGGAAGATTTTATACCCACTTAACCCCTAACTTCTCCATGTTTTCACGATCATTGTAAAGCCCTAGATTATTATTTATTTAATGTGATTAGTATTTCAATTCAAGTATGTATGGCCATCATTTTAAGGTCAATCTTGTTACGTGAACTGAACTCTTGTTTTAATATAGTGAAATGATTCCTTAAAAAAAAAATATATATATATATTGTACATTAATAGTCAAATCAGCGTAAAAGCAGGTGAGCTGGTGGGCATTTTCTGGTGTTTGGTGGTGGGAAACTGAGTGGGTCGAGCATAACATGTCAACTCTGTTACCCATAGACAGAAAGGCTAGAAATGTTTAAACAAATGTTTTTATTAAATTTTTTGCTTGCATTCAGTTGCCATTCCCTGTTGAACACACAGAACAAGCTTCCATTCCCCCTGTCACAAGGGGATTTGTGGCTGATTTTAAGATGAAGTCATCAACCCTGTTATTGTCAACCCTGTTACTTTATAACCCTGTGAATTCCAAACAACAGTAAACAGCAAATACTGTACACTGAACATTACAATCATTCCAATGCCTTACACAGACGTACATTGTGTATTGATTCTAAATGCATTTCCATACCTTGTTATCTTGCTACCCTGCTTCATAAACAACGTCTTTTACTTGAAGTGGGTAAAAACAATTATGTGTCGACATTAGTATAATTGTCTTTTTTTGTATACTTTGGCAAATGTCTGTTTTTCCCCACAAGGTTCAAGGCAAATCTCAAATCAAATCAAATTTTATTTGTCACATGCGCCGAATACAGGTGCACACCTTACCGTGAAATGCTTACTTACAAGGCCTTAACCAACAATGCAGTTCAAGAAATAGAGTTCAGAAAATATATACTAAATAAACTAAAGTAAAAAAATCAAATAAAAAGTCACACAAAATAACAATAATGGGGCTATATACATGGGGTACCAGTACCGAGTCATGTGCGGGGGTACAGGTTAGTCGAGGTAATTTGTACATGTAGATAGGGGTAAAGTGACTATGCATAAATAGTAAACAGCGAGTAGCAGCAGTGTAAATGTAAATGATTCGGGTGGCCATCTGATTAATTGTTCAGCAGTCTTATGGCTTGGGGGTAGAAGCTGTTAAGGAGCCTTTTGGACCTAGACTTGGCACTTCGGTACCGCTTGCCGTGCAGTAGCAGAGAGAACAGTCTATGACTTTGGTGACTGGAGTCTTTGACAACTTTTTGGGCCTGACAAGGCCTAGTATATAGGTCCTGGATGGCAGGAAACCTGGACCCAGTGATGTACTGGGCCGTGTGCACTACCCTCTGTAGCGTCTTACGGTCGGATGCCGAGCAGTTGCTATACTAGGCGGTGATGCAACCGGTCAGGATGCTCTCGATGGTGCAGCTGTAGAACTTTTTGAGGATCTTGAGACCCATGCCAAATCTTTTCAGTCTCCTGAGGGGGAATAGGTTTTGTCGTGCCCTCTTCACGACTGTCTTGGTGTGTTTGGACCATGATAGTTTGTTGGTGATGTGGATACTAAGGAACTTGAAACTCGCCACCTGTGCCACTACAGCCCCGTCGATGTGAATGGGGGCGTGTTCGGCCCTCCTTTTCCTATAGTCTACGATCAGCTCCTTTGTCTTGCTCACGTTGAGGGAGAGGTTGTTGCATACTCTCCCTTTATGAGAACTCTTACCAGCTCAGGAACATACATATTTTGGGTGGGATGGAACAACCCCCAAGTGAATTCATACCTCTGTGTATATGATATTCAGAACATTCCATAAGAAGGTGGGCATACAGTATGTGTACTGTGTATACCCCCAGGACAGACATCCCATGATATTCTTCTTACATGACTCTATCAATCTGGCTGCCTCAAGCCTCAGAGCATACCGTAGCTACAGGAGAAGGATCAGGAGAATTGATTTGTATAGCCTAATGACTATGGCTTAGCCCACTACTTGTGACCCTACTAACAAGTATCTTCTTGGCCCTTTAGCACAATGGTAAGATTAATGGGCTTGATGCATTATTGATTCCACCTGTCTGCACTCTGCTGCCATATACAGTGACTGTACAAAACACTGCTCTTCCCATGACATAGACTGACCAGGTGAATCCAGGTGAAAGCTATGATCCCTTATTGATGTCACCTGTTAAATCTACCTCAATCAGTGTAGATGAAGGGGAAGAGATAGGTTAAATAATGTTTTTTAAGCCTTAAGACATTTGAGACATCGGTTGTGTATGTGTGCCATTCAGAGGGTGAATGGACAAGGGAAAATATTTAAGTGCCTTTGAAGGGGGTACGGTAGTAGATGCCAGGCGCACCAGTTTGAGTGTGTCAAGAACTGCAACGCTGCTGGGTTTTTCACGCTCAACAGTTTCTCTCTCCTGTGTATCAAGAATGGTCCACCACCCAAAGGACATCCAGCCAACGGCAGGCCAGTGGTCAAAAAAGGGTCATTGATGAAAGAGGACAGAGGAGGCTGACACGAATTGTGTAGAGCAGCAACAGACGGGCTACAGTTAACCATGTTTTCATGGCTCACATTGGGCCCATTGATAAAAGTGGAGCAACATTTGAACGCCACAGGATACCTGAACATCAATGCCAATCAGGTGCATCCCTTCAAGGCAGCAGTGTATGACCCATGCCACAAGGCTAGGACTGTCCAGGAATGGTTCCACAAACATGACAGATATTTCAGCCACTGCAGTGTCCTGCCCAGTCACCAGATTTCAATCCAATTGAGCATCTGTGGGATGAGATGGAATGATCTATTCAGAGTAGAGATCCACTACCAGCCAACTTAACACAACTGTGGGATGCTTTGGAGTCAGCATTGGCCAGCATCCCTGTGGAACGCTTTTGAAACCTTGTAGAGTTCATGCCCCGACAAACTGAGGCTGTTCTGAGGACAAAACGGGGTACAACTCAATATTAGGAAGGTGTTCCTAATGTTTTGTGCACTCAATGTATTATAATATACTGTAGTTGTGCTTTGGTTTTCAAGCCTGAATGGCTGAAGTGAATGCATGAATAGTAAATACAGTACGATTATGTTTTTCTCCATGACATGCACTGAATGTGACAGTTCTCTGGACTGTCTTCCGAGTGAAACGGCCAACCATTTTATTGTACCATCAACTGCATTTGTAAATTTGTTTGTAATTTGACAGTTTTGTATAGTGATGGTTGGCTATGGAGATCATCTCATGCAGCCTGGCATTGTAAGGACACAGTGTTGCATGGAAAAGCAACCTGTAGGCAGACAGCGAGCAGTGTGACATACTGTAAGCAGCATGGTGTATATATATATATCAAGGGACAGCCAAGGGTTTTAATGGTTCGTAGAAAGTTGTGGAACAGCACTTAAAATGAGTTTGCCTTTCCATTTGATAGTAATTGAAATAGAATGGCATGTGCTTAACTGTTGCTGTATAACTAGATATGCAACGTTGGCAGAAACGTGTCGCAGCCCATTTGATTCTGTTCTGCCTCCCTCTGGACCTCTTGGACACAACAAACCATTCATGTAAGCTCGCAAGATCAGGGTGGCTCCTAGGTCTACCTCTGAACTGCCTTAGCCATGGTGCTTAACGCTGTAGATTAGGCCCAGAAACATGTTTTTTTCTGGGTAAAGTAATCCTGAAGGATTTGAACCCTTCAACCCTTGACTTCCAAGATAGTTTTGTCTCTTTATCCATCTATCCCCTTTTATCTCAGGTTGGGCTTGACCCCTAACTCAAGTGCCTCTTCCCATGCTTCAACAATGTCCTCAAAATGTCAAAGATGGGCTTACAATCAGAGGGGAGACATTTTGGTGGTGCTGTTTAGCCTGTCACTGTCTTCACCTCACACAATAAGTAGGTCGGTCTACATACTCCTTAGTACCGCTCATTTCCAGGTCTGCTCTCCCTCAGCCCTCCAACCTTACAGATGTACTTACTGTCAGCGCCAGTCATCTACCGTCACCTCCAGTCTCTTTGGTCTGTTCCACACCGGGGGCGTCAGAGTCCTGCTCTCCGCTGTGGGGGCCCTGGTGGGCGGACAGGCGGTCCAGAGACCTGGGCGACATATTAATGTCCCTTCTTCTATAGCACCAGCACATGGCCAGATCGGCCCGGAACGAGGGCGTGTAGAAGCCATAGATGACCGGGTCAAAACATGTGTTCAGGTTGCCGAAGACAAACAGGGCGTGGTGGATGTATTCAGGCGTGACCTGCAGCATTTCCGGCTGGAACCAGTACCAGATACCCAGGAGGTAGTAGGGCGTCCAGCAGACCACGAAGGACATCACGATGATGATGGTCATCTTTAGAGTCTTCATTCGTGCTTTGGGGAACATGTCTGTGCCACTGCGTCTCAGGCAGGACTCGCCAGCTGGAAAAGTATGGCGCTGGTTAGTAGCTTCCTAAAGCTAATGTAGCTATCATATCTTGCCTAAACATTGTCAATGTATAATTCATGTTGGAACAGCATATAGGCCTACTGAGGTTGCCATTTTGGACATGCAAGTATTGTGGTTGCCAGATTAGAATAGCTAGCTTGTACCTTTGTTCCTGTGGAGTTGCTGATTGATCTCAATGAGGATGCGGGTGTAGCAGAAGCTCATGACCAGCAGGGGGAACACGTAGAGAGTGACGAAGTAGAACATGTTGTAGACCGTCTCCTGCCATCGCTCTTTGAAGCTGCCATGGGTCACACACTGGGTGAAGTCTACGCCCTCTGCCTTGATGGCCCGGAAGATGAACAGCTGGGGAACAGGAAGTCACTGAGTAACAACAACCACAACATCTAAGATGTATGACAATCCACCTACTGTAAATACAGTAGTACCTTTCACACAGATATACACTGGGCTACTACAGTACTACTTTAGGTTGTGTTGGGGATCATTTAATCTACCTTCAAAGTATAAAACTCAATTGAGGCCTTGGCTGCTATTTTGTGCTGGAGCACTGGCCAGAAATGGGTGGTTTAATGAGAAAATTCAGTGGCTGAGTCATGTCTGCAGTATTTTCTGATTAATGAATGCAGTGGTCAGTAGCATCACAATAACTTTCAAGGTGGATCCATATTCTGCAATGGCTTTCAAGATTATTTGGGGACATAAATCACCATGACAGACATATATAAATACTGAATTGATATATGATTTTATACTTTCAGTTGTATCCAATCTGAGTTGGGGGCAGAGTTGTTAGCCTTTTGCAACAATGCAATTTTACTTGTTTTCCAATCAATGTATTAATAAAACGCTAGCTTGTTTTCAGTGTTTAAATACTTGCTTTTACAACATCTTCCTCCTTCTGCTGCTGATGTTGCACTTCCCTAATTCTCAGGAATATAATCACATTTCACACTCTGGGGGGGCACAATTAACTAACTAATATCAGCATGCCAGGAATTTTAAGATTTCTCGCTGAAATGCCTCCTCATTTCCAGGAAGACTCCAGAATGCATATCCCTATCTGTCTATCTACCCCCTTGTCCTTGCCCCTCTGCTGCATAGGGGCGGTGATTACGTGGGATCTCTGACGGTGTGGCACTGATACGTAAATCCTGTTATGCCCCTCTGCACTCTACAGCCCTGAAAATTAAATTACAGGGGAAGAGCCTGAGGCGAGACATTCAAGATGCTCATGCACTGTGGTGAATCACTCACCTACCAGCAGGTGCACTGATAAAACTCCCAGCAGCCCCGGCGCCACTCAGACAGCAAATTAGGCTTATTTGTCTACTCAGATTAATAAATCTATCCTCATGAGGGACACATGCCGTCCCCCCCCCCCCCCCCCCCCCCTTTGAACCTCCCGTCCCACACTCTGACACTCCCCCCTTCAAGCAAACAGTCACTCTCCCCCCTTCAAGTAAACAGTCACTCTCCCCCCAAGTAAACAGTCACTCTCCCCCTTCAAGTAAACAGTCACTCTCCCCCTTCAAGTAAACAGTCACTCTCCCCCCTTCAAGTAAACAGTCACTCTCCCCCCCAAGTAAACAGTCACTCTCTCCCCTTCAAGTAAACAGTCACTCTCCTGCCGCTTGAAGTAAACCGTCCAAACAATGTAGAGAAGCCTGGACTACTTTGAAGTTGTGGTGCAGTAGTATGCCATTACTCTTTGAAACCATTTTACACACTGTGCAAGAATATACCCAAGAACAATCCTAGCTACGGTAAGTTATGTACTGTACATTTTATATTTCCTTAGGCTACATTCTAAATCAGATGACTTGTAATATATTTATTTATGTATTTTCAACAGGGAAACAAAAGATGCCCTGCAGTGTGATCTTGAATTGGTTGTAGCCCAAAACAAATTCAAGATCACACTGTGGGGCATCTTTTTTTCTCTTTTTTATAATAATAATATATTACAAGGCATAAACCACTCTGTCAAGTTCAGAGGAAATATTTCATTTCCCTGTCAAAGCGAATCAATGAATGCATCCATCCACATTTTCCTCTACACCGGCTGTCCTTACAGACCAGTGCACCATTAACTATCGCTTTCACATAATCCTTAATGCACTGTTTTTGACAAGGGGTTTTCAGGAAAGCATTTTTCAATGACATAGCAGACAGGATTGTGTTTTTGATTCAAGGAACACATTGCCAAAGAGCCAGGGAGATCCCCAGCATATATTCATTAAATCCCCATCTAGATCCATCAGTTTGTGTGCACAGTAGGCGAAGCGGTTTCAATTTCTGGATAAGATGACAGTTGAGTACAGCACACCATGCAGGAACAGAATCGTAGGTAATGCCTCCTCGTTTGTCACTGTGTGTGTATGTGTGTGTGTATTAGATGTACGCTTGACCTTGACCGGATTAAATTCAGTATCTGTCACAAATGGTGACCTCAGCCATCCTTTCACCTGCCATCTCCCATCAGCCACTGGGTCGAGAGTGTTAACTGGCACTTGAAACATCTGTGCAAACTGATTGATTATGTGTACACTCCCACTCAGCCCAGTCAAAGCTTCTCTCTTTTCCTGGCACCCCCAATTGTGGTACGAGATTCCCCCTGAAGCTAGGACAGCAGAGTCTCTGCCCATCTTCCATAAACAACTGAAACCCTACCTCTTCAAAGAATATCTTAACAAACTTCTGTATTGAAGCAAAATGTACTTACGACAACTGTGATATGTGGTTCTCACCTAGCTATCTATTTTTTATTTATTCATGTAATTTTTACCCCCTTTTTCTCCCCAACTTTGTGATTAAGATCATGTCTCATCGCTACCGGGCTTGGGAGAGGCAAAAGTCGAGTCACGCATCCTCCGAAACATGACCCGCCAAACCGCGCTTCTTAACACCTGCCCGCTTAACCCGGAAGCCAACTGCACCAATATGTCGGAGGAAACACCATTCAACTGATGACCGAGATCAGCCTGCAGGCGCCCGGCCCGCCACATGGAGTCACTAGAGCGTGATGAGCAACATAGACCCACCCCCGGCCAAACCCTCCCCTAACCCAGACGACGCTGGGTCAATTGTGTGCGCCACCCTATGGGACTCCCGGTCATGACCGGTGATCAAACCCCAGGCTGTAGTGACGCCGCAACACGGCGATGCAGTGCCTTAGACTTCTGCACCACTTTGGAGGCCCCCACCTAGCTATCTTAAGATGAATGCACTTACTCTAAGTACCTTTGGATAAAAGCATCTGCTAAATTACTAAAATGTAAACACATATTTCTAAGTGCCTTGACTAACCCACAGCTAGAGCTGCACTTGGCATGAACACGTCATCTCAACAACATACCAGGAATGAACAAAATCACTTTAATTTTAAGGAATTTACCTTGAATTTCTTGGAGTGCCACACTATTTATAGTAAACAAGGCTACCAGGGTTTTAACTCACCTGTGGTAAGGCCAGAAGCACGCTGAGGCCCCAGGCCAGACCCAGCATCCTCTTGTTCCGGTGGTGGGAGTTGAGTGAGTCCAGCGGGTGCAGGATGGCGTGGTGCCTGTCCAGACTGACCACCACCAGGATGAAGGCTGACGAGTGCATGGCAAACAGCTTGAGGAAGCACAGCATCTTACACATGGCGTCTCCGCCATACCACTGCACCGTGATGTTCCAAATGGCGTCCAGTGGCATCACCACAAAGGTCATCATCAGGTCGGCGGCGGCCAGGCTCATGATGAGTGGTCGCAAGTGAGAAGCCAGGCGCCGACCACGCCCCCGGCACACACTGACCAATAACGCAAGGTTGCTGCAGGCAGCAAATAGGAAGAGGATTAAGGTGGCGCCGACACGGAATTGGGCGGCTCGGGTGAAGGTGGGCGCCTCCCAGTCAACCAGAGGGGGAAACTGGGACATGTTTGAGAGGGCGGGTTGCATTGACCTGGTGGCACCCACTAAGGGAGGCCTCAGGAGGGACAGGTTGCCAGACATCCTGGGTTGGAAAAGACAAGGTTTATATGAATGACTGTAGATGACAAAGTAAAACATGTATGTCATTATCGTGATTACATACATTATTATCATATACACATCAAAGTTTTTATGCGTCGTCAGATATTCTACGTTGCTCTGTATAGTATAAGTGAGTATTAATGTAAAATAAGACCACATGCGACTGATACACAGTCCACAGTCCACCAACCAACTCGTCAGAGAGAAGCGTACCCACTGGGTACACCACATAATTTCAACGTGGATAATTGGGTAATATTTGGTTGAGATGTTGATGAATTAGATTACAACATATATTCACCCACTCAAAAAGCAGTGCTGTAAAGTTCCTCAGTAAAAATATTTTAAAGTACTACTTAAGTAGTTTTTTTTGGGTATCTGTACTTTACTATTTATATTTGACAACTTTTACCAAATATTTTACTTTTTACCCCATACATTTTCCCTGACAACCCAAAGAACTCATTACATTTTGAATGCTTAGCAAGACAGGAAAACTGTGAAATTCATATACTTGGTCATCCCTACTGCCTGTGGTCTGGTGGACTCACTAAACACAAAGGCATATTTTGTAAATAATAGTGATGGAGAGTGCCCCTGGCTATCCATACATTTTAAAAACAAGAAAATGCTACCTCCTGCTTTGCTTAATATAAGAAATGTGAAATGATTTATACTTTTACTTTTGATACTTAAGTACATTTTAAACCAAATACTTTGACTTTTACTCAAGTAGTATTTTAATGGGTGACTTTCACTTTTACTTGAGTAACTTTATATTAAGGTATAATACTTTTACTCAAGTATGACACATAGGTACCTTTCCACCACTGTCAAAAAGATAGCCAAAAGTTAGTTGAATTGCCAATGTGTTATCACTATGCTTTCAACCATCTAAAAGCACAACCAAATTCCAATGGAAAAACATCTGATTTTTGGTTTAATTGTCACCCAAATGTCTATCACTTCACTTTCAACCATCTTAAAGCACAGCAAAGTTCAAATGGGAATACAGTGTCAGATATTTTGTTAAATGTGTTATCACTGTGTTTAATTCATCTAATAGCAGAACCAAATGACCGGTATTGCAGTTGAGATTACATTAATGCCATTTGAGATTCTGTGCAGATTGTGAAGATCTCCATTGACCTGCAACATCCTATGCATACTATCTTGAACATGCATGCTTTATGTGATTACATAAGAAGAAATGTATATTTACAATAACATCAATGTGCCAATGGACGTATTACTAATTTTAAGGTGGAATGTTATATTAGTTTGGAAGATAACTTTAGGCTAAGGCTATTTACTGTATTACAAAAGTAATATTAAATTCTGTTTGGTTGACAATGCAACCAAATACCAACATTTAAAGGAGATGCACTGTATATATCAAGTATGAAGGGAAGACCCAGATGCAGACCACGTCGAATAAACAATAGTTTAATGTTCCAACAGGGGCCTGCAAGACAGGTATGGGTCAGAAAACCAGAGGTCAGGCAACGGTACCGGACTCCAGGCAGGCTCAGGTAGAGGTCGGTAATCCAGAGGGGGGCAGAGGTACAGGGCAGCAGGCAGGCTCAGGGTCAGGCAGGGTGGTCAGGCAGGTGGGCTCAGAGTCAGGACAGGCAAGGGTCAAAACCGGGAGGGCAAGAAAAGAGAGACTAGAAAAAGCAGGCGCTGAGACACAAACCGCTGGTTGACTCGAACAAAGAAGACGAACTGGCAACGGACAAACAGAGAACACAGGTATATATACACAGGAGATAATGGGGAAGATGGGCGACACCTGGAGGGGGTGGAGACAATCACAAGAACAGGTGAAACAGATCAGGGTGTGACAGTATATACTGCTTGGATAGTTAGATCTAAGCCACTGTCTTAATCCTATTCTTTAACTTATATTTTTGGCTGAGTTAGAGACGTGAATCCAACATATCATTTGTTAACTTGTACCAATATTTGAAGGAGATTTATATTCTGCATGGATAGTTCCATCTGTGCCACTGACTTAGTCTGGCTTTAATTCCAGTTTGTCTACAAATTAATTATTGATATGTTGGATTCACGTCTTTATCTCAATAAAAAATAAAAGGTAAAGAATAGGACTAAATCAAATTAAATCATACTTTAAATGCCCTTTAAATTAAGTTTGTATTGTCTATTTTATGTTGAATTCTGGGTTTAATTTAAACAATAGCTGTTGATAACTTTTCAAATGCTATACAGGCCTAAATAGCATCATTGATGTTATATGATTGATAAAGTATGGTCACATTTCATTTGCTCTGTTAAACTACTCTGTGGAAGGACTTCGATAGCGACAGTGAATCTATTTAGTTTTAAGTCGAGATCTCCCAACAATAATTCTCATGATATCACATTAGTAATAGTTAGTGAAAAATAGCATAGCTAAGCAGGGCTGGGATTAGTTAAAACCTTAAAACCCTGGATGGGAGACCAAAGGGTAGATTCTCCAGTAGGAGGTGCTGCCCAGCCTATTGTTGTTTTCTGACAGTGGATTTTTTTACGTTGAAGCTGTTTTAAAGGTACAAATTCAACATATTTTACAGGAGGGTTGTCTATGTTTAAATTTCGTTACCATAATGACATAATCCTGAGGCTGAAATTTCACCCTCAAAACCACAGTTGATGACTTTTTTCAAATCCAATGTATTTTCCATATCACAATACGTTGACAAATTAAGTTGAAACAACGTTGATTCAACCAGTTTGTGCATGGTGGGTAATAGCATCAAGATGATAAACAATTATCCCACTGACAGAATTGCACGGTAACATATTGTAATCTCCTGGTAATCAGAATATGACGCTGCTTGTTATTGCTCAACTATACACAGAAGGCCAGTGGAGATGTATGGGTATTCAACACACTGTTTTGTCACTAATGAGACACGAGGCAGCCTCCCCTGCTAATAACAAACCTCTGCAGTATAACTCACACAGTAATCGCACCAGCGCTGCATCTTCCCTACTCATAACTGCTGTTTTTATGGCTCTAGTTGGCCTCCCAAATATCCCTCTATTCTGTTAGCTAGACACAGGTTTGGCATGTCAGCTAAACTCTTGCCCAGTGTAACATATTTATCTGAAGTCCTGAACACCAGGAAAATGGCCATATAGATAATACTGTACTTTTCACGACAGATGTTTGTTAGGAAATGTACATAGGATGTATGTTTGAATGGAAGGCTCTGTGTGGAATTGGACTTGGGATAAATGCACTGTATTGAAAAAACAGACATTAAATCATATGCTCAATAAGAAATACAGGACCAGCTGTTTCAAATAGGCTGTAGTGTTGGTGAGAAGCATTGCAATCATTACTTTGGAAAACAATGATCCAATCTGATCCGATTCAGTGACCCCAATTGGGTTGTAATAGAGGCCTACCTACCAGTGAATAACCACGTTGACTCTGACCATGATGGATCTGTTTTTATACCACTTTATGGCCAATGCAAATCAGTCCACACACAGAGCACAATAAACTGGCCTGTGTTGTGTCCTAGCCCCAGAGGACTGCAATCAGTGCCATAAAGCATCATTGTGTGCACTGTTTGTGGACTGTGATTCATAATGGCACAGTGATTTACAGAACAGCATGGACCATGGTGGGGGAGCGAGATGTCTTTGCACATTAAAGTGTAATGACAAAGCCTCAAAGTGAGAGGCTGATCCAGGAGGACTTCATGTACTGTATCACACACATATCAGAGGTAATAAGGTTGGCAATAGGATTATGATAGAATGATCAGATAAATGATCTGTATTCATCATCATTCATTTGATCTTACAGCATAATATCAAATGAGATAAGATGATCAGACAGTATGTCACAGTGGCTATACATCTTCTCTTAGCAAGTGCAGTAGATTTAAACACCACCAATCAACAATCGTCAAAACATTATTGACGACTACTCAAACACATGAACTGTTCACCTAGAGTAAGATGGAATGACACTGAACCTGGAAACAAGAAAAGCCAGTGTTGTTTAGACTACATGTGCCGTCTGCCTGCTGACTATTGGCTTGAAAGTCGATGTAGAGGACTGCAGAGCCTGAACTTACCCCACTCCAGAGCTGTCAACACCCTCTCCAAACACATTGCCCTGTGAATACTAAAAAAAAAGAAGAAAGATAATGTGTTTCTACAGCAGGGACATTGGGACAGGGAGACTTCTGCTCTTCGCCAGAGAGAAATGTCACACCAGAATGTGCTGAAAAGGCCGACCGGTGCAATGGATGCCTCATCAGCTCATTTCGTTTGTCAGCCTACCCTGGGAATTATTGGAGTTTATAAATATTTTACAAAGGGCATTGTCATGTGTAATGACTCATATGCAGAGATGGTGTTCGTTCTTGGTTTGTAACACAGGGAAAGGCACATTAGATTGATATAATGGTAATTTTCAGCCTCTTCTGACCATGACTTGCTTCAATTCGGCCCCGTCAGATCCCTGATGGCCCCAGTACTGATGCTGAGAACATTGACACAGCACTGCACTTAAAGTAGCAGCACAAAGACAACCTTTCTCTCTGTCTCCCTGATTTAGAATACCCAACCATATCCCCCTTTCAGTTTAGATGACCTTGGACCAAGCGTGTGTGTGTCCTATGCCACACACACACTCCCTCTATCGCTTTGTCTCTCACCATCTCACTTTAATTAATTCAACATTAATTAAGCCTTTCCTATGCCACACACACACACACACACACACACACACACACACACACACACACTTTCTCTCTCACCATCTCACTCTCATTAATTAAGTATTTCAACACTGATCCTCACTCTGCCTCCTCTCAATATGTTAACATATTCAAAATGAAGTCTTGAATAGGTGTTAATCACGTAATAGAATTATGTGAGTTATTTTTTGTGGGTGTGGTTGTTCTCCCATCCACTGAAGAATCCCTGGCACCGGCACGCGAAGGTGTCTGAAGGACATTCGGATCAAGTTTAACGCAGTAAATCGATCATCCCAGCATGCACCAGTAGCCTACTTGGGTCTTCAATCAGTGTTTACGGTGTACATTCATGAATTATTTTTTGGCGTCACTGCACAGCGGCGGTAATGTAAGTCCTATATCGAAACCCCGAGCCGTTCTACTCTTGAGCAAGGCAGTTAACCCCCAACATCAACTGCTCCCCGGGCGCCGTGAACGTCGTAAGGCAGCTCCCCGCATCTACCTGATTCAGAGGGGTTGGGTTAAATGCGGAAGACATATTTCGGTTGGCGTCACTGCTTTTGCTATAGTGGCGTGTATGCACGGAAAAACGTCGCGGTCCATTCGGAAACTGCAGCAATCTGATGGATGGGTCAATGGGATTCTAAACTTTAAGTGTGGCGAAAAACCTTTTACCTAACCTTTGAAAACGGAAGGTAAAAAAATGAAAGTATAAAACCTATATATTTCCAACGTTTTGCCTTTATATTTTAGACATTTGTTTGTTTTCATGGAGTAAATGGACAAGAAGCGTAGATATGCAGGGTTATTGCATATTTTATTCTATTGATTGTTTCGTACCATATACTCCTATAACAAATTAGGATATTTATTGTTATGCCACTATAATGTAGGCTATACAAGTTACTCCAATGTATCCTATAGCACGTTTATGTAGGCTAGTCATCTGTCCACATAATGACAACATGCAGTGAGATATATTACAGGACTATGCTCACTCTTACCTTGTTTAACGCTCAACTCACTTGGAATGCGCGCATTCCTCACAATACGCAACAAAGTACACTTTCTCTCCGATACAATGTTGCCTATTCCAATTGAACAGCTAAGCCGTAATGCAATGAAATATGTGTTTTATCTTCAGTTGCCGCAGCATGAAAGATAATTGAAAACCAAAATTACGTATTCGTCTCCAAAGTAGGCCTACAACAATTTCAGCGTTTCGGTTGATCCATCTTTCACTCAGTTTTCTTTTTGTATATCGCAATATCCATGGGAGTTTCAAAAAATGATCCAATGTCCAATCCTTGTCGGGCTCCGAGGTTGGTGAAATAGGTTCTGCAGCTACAGTGCAGTTCAACAGACCACTCTATCCCACTACTTGCGTTCATCAAAAATAGACATGGGAGGGGAGCTGTCCATACACGCAGGTGCTGAAGTGCTGAAAAGAAACCTGGTGCATCAAAAGCATAGACTACAGATTATTTGACAATACTGATTTGCAGGCGCGTGCACAATATGGGTCTACCTGTGCCAGAACACCTGCCCCTTTTCCCTCCCACTTGCCAAGTGCTCTTTTGTGTGGTGGTACAGTTTTTGTACATTTTTTTTTTGTACAGTTTTTGTCATTGTTGTTCTGAACCCACTTCCACCTAGTTGTCATGATGACGTCAAATTCGCCACCCCCTGTATGGTTTTAGTGCTGAGCGATTAGGGTTGTTTGAGGTAGGGTCAGTTTCGATTTCAGTTTATTTTTTATACATTAAATGCACTATGCATTATGTGGGTCGAATGTTGTAGCAACAGAATAAAACAATTAAAAGTAAAAATGTTAGTGATGCCCATTACTGCTTATCACTTATTAACCATAATGTATTCACATTACTTCACTTTAATAAAATAGGTTTTATTTGATTACTTTATTATTTCATTCCAAGTAATCATCTCATCTCTATAGAGCTGCTGCCTATGCAGTCTGCCAAATCAACATTTTAGTAGTTCTTCAAAGTAAATAAGACAAACTTTTATGTATACTGAATGCCAAGTATCAATCACCCCATGTCTGCTCCACACGGTTCTTATTGTAATAGCTCAGTGCTCCACACAGACCGGACAAGTATGCAGGTGCCCAATGGATTATTGTCATTATAGTTAATTACCATGTTTTCTGTGCTAATATATGTAGAATATTGGCCTGTTGGAAACTAAAAAAACCTACTACCTTGCATAGTTCAGGCTTGATCTGATTTATTGAGCTCACAGAAAAAACTCTAACAAAATGGAATTCAAATCATTTAAACTTACATTGGTCAATTAGTTGTTTAAAACCCCCAAAACAACCGACATTTCGGTTAATTGCTCAGCACTCGTGGAGATTGCGCTCGCCCATTATCCAAACATGCATGGCTTTAAATGTAGTCACTGGTGGAGTGTGTGTAGCAAGCTAACTAGTTTAAATATAAACAGTAATGCCAGAGCAGCATAACATCTGATTTACACTTTATAACACTTGATTTACATTATCACCAATATTCGGTCTGGACGGCTGATAGCCTATGTGCAGCAGCACTTCATCATGTATTTCCTTATACAATCATAGCAGCGGGAATGGTGGTGGAGGTGCGGCAGCACCCCTGATAAGGGACTGCACGTTATTGATAATGAGGGATACCTGGAGAAAATCGGACCTTCTGAAATTAAAATGGATGGCCCTCCCTTCAGTATAATATATATTTACCTGACCCTCCCTGAACGCTTGAAAAACAAAATTGTGACCCTCCCCTATACCCAAAATAATAATTAAAACAAAGTGGATAACAGAGAACATGCCTGCATTTACCCTCACTCCTATGACAAACCAGGGCTGGGTTTCCCAAAATGCATCGTAGCACTAAAATCATCCTAATTCCACTGACACTAAATGGACAGAAGAGTATCTTCGTGCTACGATGCTTTTATGAAACCCAGCTCAGAGCCTAAGATATGCAGTTTTAGAAAATGTTCTTCGATTTGTAAACATTACATAGCAAAGTAGCAAGAAGATTATGGATTTGCAGACCAACGCAGACAAGGGTAAGGATGAAAAGATATCCATTATAATAAAAGCACTGCATGAATCCATCTTATTTGCAGTCCGATTTTTTTTGTGCCTTTTATAAACGCATTTCTTGCAATTCTACGTCATTTTACATGACTGGAGACAAGCGGAATTTTTTTTAAATACCACAACAGAGCATGACAAGGAATGAGCGCAATCTGCAGGACAGCAGACATTTAGATTTCTATAAAGGCTATTGTTAAAAAAGAGGATAGTCTAAGTTTGGAACAGTGCTAAAGTTGTCTATCAACTGTAAAAATGTTGCAACAGAACCAGTTACAACTTTAGTATCTGATCATCAATGACTTAAATAACAAATGGCTTTTTCTCTAACACATAACCTAAAACTTAAGGTTGAATTTATTTGCACCGAAGAAAATAAGTGATAAACAACAATACAGTTAAAAACAAATAAATAAAAAACGGTGTGCAAGTATGGTTTGAAGCCCTAGGGCTTATAAAAAAAACACAACACAAAAAAACTATATTCAATACATAAGTACAAAAATAAAAAAGTTTTGTTAAAACAGACAACCCTTTTTTCTCCCCATTTTTGTGGTATCAAATTGGTAGTTACAGTCATGTCCCATCGCTGTAACTCCCGTATGTACTCGGGAGAGGCGAAGGTCGAGAGCCGTGCATCCTCCGAAACATGACCCAGCCAAGCTGCACTGCTTCTTGACACAATACCCGCTTAACCCGGAAGCCAGCCGCACCAATGTGTCAGAGGAAACACCGTACACCTGGCGAGCGTGTCAGCGTGCATGCTCCCAGCCCTCCACAGGAGTTGCTAGAGCGCAATGGTACAAGGAAATCTCGACCTGCCAAACCCTCTCCTAACCTGGACGACACTGGGCCAATTGTGCGCCACATCATGGGTCTCCCAGTCACGACCAGCTGTGACACAGCCTGGGATCGAACCCTGGTCTGTAGTGACGCCTGCAAATTAATTTTAACAAAAAATTGGTCCCTCAAAAAATGTGACCCTCCGTTGAATTTCAAAATCCCGATGTGGCCCTCGAGCCAAAAAGTTTTCCCACCCCTGGCCTATAGTATAGGCTATGGATAATTTTATTGAGACCACACTAGGCACACTTGATATTGCACACCCAGCAGAGAATCAGGGATGAGGGGCAGCATCAGGCACACGAGATACTAATTCTGAAACACTGAGCAATATGACATTTAAATCAATTACATGACCTCCCCTGGACTAAATAAAACAATTATAAAAATAAATAAAGACTAACCCCTTCCCCATGACTGAAATTGAAAAAGCATGACCCTCCTCTGGGTAACAACTGTGTACATTTCCACCTCTCCCTAAATTGAAATACATTTGCAAAAGTTATAGAATTACTGCTGTCTGTTCAGTAAGAAATGAAATAATTCAGAATAGCCTACTACACCATGAATCGGGAGTTGCTGGAACAAAACTTGAGCACGAGGGAGGGGTGCTCTCTCGATCACTTTTTGTTCCAGCACCTCCCGATTAAATAATCACTGAACACAGGTAGTCTAGACTCTAGCTAACCACCATATACTAAAGTATCCACACAAGCTACATATCATGAGTTAGAAGATTTCATAATATACCCTAATACAGTGAGGGGAAAAAGTATTTGATCCCCTGCTGATTTTTTACATTTGCCCACTGACAAAGAAATGATCAGTCTATAATTTTAATGGTAGGTTTATTGAACAGTGAGACAGAACAACAAACAATTCCAGAAAAACACATGTCAAAAATGTTAGAAATTGATTTGCATTTTAATGAGGGAAATAAATATTTGACCCCCTCTCAATCAGAAAGATTTCTGGCTCCCAGGTGTCTTTTATACAGGTAACGAGCTGAGATTAGGAGCACACTCTTAAAGGGAGTGCTCCTAATCTCAGTTTGTTACCTGTATAAAAGACACCTGTCCACAGAAGCAGTCAATCAATCAGATTCCAAACTCTCCACCATGGCCAAGACCAAAGAGCTCTCCAAGGACGTCAGGGACAAGATTGTAGACCTACACAAGGCTGGAATGGGCTACAGACCATCGCCAAGCAGCTTGGTGAGAAGGTGACAACAGTTGGTGCGATTATTCGCAAATGGAAGAAACACAAAAGAACTGTCAATCTCCCTCGGCCTGGGGCTCCATGCAAGATCTCACCTTGTGGAGTTGCAATGATCATGAGAACGGTGAGGAATCAGCCCAGAACTACACAGGAGGATCTTGTCAATGATCTCAACGCAGCTGGGACCATAGTCACCAAGAAAACAATTGGTAACACACTACGCCGTGAAGGACTGAAATCCTGCAGCGCCCGCAAGGTCCCCCTGCTCATGAAAGCACATATACATGCCCGTCTGAAGTTTGCCAATGAACATCTGAATGATTCAGAGGACAACTGGGTGAAAATGTTGTGGTCAGATGAGACCAAAATGGAGCTCTTTGACATCAACTCAACTCGCCGTGTTTGGAGGAGGAATGCTGCCTATGACCCCAAGAACACCATCCCCACCGTCAAACATGGAGGTGGAAACATTATGCTTTGGGGGTGTTTTTCTGCTAATGGGACAGGACAACTTCACCGCATCAAAGGGACGATGGACGGGGCCGTGTACTGTCAAATCTTGGGTGAGAAATGTCCTTCCCTCAGCCAGGGCATTGAAAATGGGTCGTGGATGGGTATTCCATCATGACAATGACCCAAAACACACGGCCAAGGCAACAAAGGAGTGGCTCAAGAGTGGCCTAGCCAGTCTCCAGACCTTAATCCCATAGAAAATCTGTGGAGGGAGCTGAAGGTTCGAGATGCCAAACGTCAGCCTCGAAACCTTAATGACTTGGAGAAGATCTGCAAAGAGGAGTGGGACAAAATCCCTCCTGAGATGTGTGCAAACCTGGTGGCCAACTACAAGAAATGTCTGACCTCTGTGATTGCCAACAAGGGTTTTGCCACCAAGTACCAAGTCATGTTTTGCAGAGGGGTTAAATACTCATTTCCCTCAATAAAATGAAACATTTTTGACATGCGTTTTTCTGGATTTTGTTGTTGTTTTTCTGTCTCTCACTGTTCAAATGAACCTACCATTAAAATGATAGACTGATCATTTCTTTGTCAGTGGGCAAACGTACAAAATCAGCAGGGGATCAAATACTTTTTTCCCCACACTGTATTCAGTTATTATTTAACAGCATTGAAGATAAATCCCAAATCAGTAACAAACAAATAATCGAGCTAGCCAACTAGCAGATTTATATCAATTAACGATCAGCTGATAGCCTACCCTATTTTCCCAATCTCAATCATGTCTTTAGGAGGCAGTGTAACTAGCTTGCTTTCAATTTGTGAAATAAATAGGTCTATGCTAAAAACAAATCAAAAAATGCTAGAGGCATTTAGTAGGCTATGTTCTGAATTTCTAGATGGTTAACAATTATGAAAGTAAAAAATAAAATAATCAAGGGGGAGGAGGGGGTGCCCTTTTTTCATGTTGACCACCTGATCCCTGAAAGGTCTGTGCAGAGCCCTGCTAATTTGTGAAAAGTAAAAAAAAAAAATAATGTTCACTCGCTTTCAGATTGAAAATTGTCCGACCATGTTTTATTAACCATTTAAATCGAACCAGTTTATTAACCAGTTATTCGAAGATCATTAGATATTAGGTGAGATTCGATAGAGTCAGAATCCGAAGAGTCAGAAGTTACGACAGCACTTTGTCAACAAAAGGCGGGATTTTAATTGACCAGTTGGGCAAAGTAAACTTGAGCCTACATCATGAGTGACGCATGTTTCAGGGTAAGGGTGGTTTGATGGGTCCTGGTTCTGGTAATGGAGGTCGGGCTGCTCATATGTATTATTCAGGTTCCTGGAGGTGAGAGGAAGAGGCACGCTCAAACATGAACATCTCAAAAATAACTTTTCAAGAATAATTTAAAATGAAAAGCAGCAGTGTAACATTGGCCACACACACACCGGAATGCCAAGTTAAAGGCATATATGATATATGGTTACTCTGGGAACGGGAGAATAACAAACAGTGCAGCAATGCAGAAATGAGTGTGTGTGTGTGTGTTTACAGGGGGATGGTAGTGAATCATCAGTGGAGGCCAAGGTCATCGCCATGTACATGAATTATGTATGCGGTTTTGTTTTCTCTGCTGGTGCTCTTATGATACATCTGTGGCTGGCTAATAACTCACCATTTCCATATTATTCAATTCTTCTCTGCAGAGCAGACACTCACAGAGCTCATCTTCTTCAGTGTAATTTAAGAAAACCCAATAGGTGTTTATACCTTAAAGACATTCTGCAAAAATAAACAATTTAAGAGGCCAGTCTGGTGGCACGAAATGAAAAAGCGTTTGATTTTCCAGTGTGCTAATAAAGAATCAAAGTCAATTACAACAAGTAAAATTACCCTGGGTTTCTTTATGAGTTGTCTGGATGGGTGTTATTGGGCGTATGCACATGTGTGTATAATGGTGCATCTATATATGTGTGCTAATGTGTACAGTAAATGAGTGATAATGTGCACTGTGTGAGCATGTACGATGATTTTTAGTGTGTGTGTGTGTGTGTGTTAAATGCATTGCCTGTTTGCCCCTGGCAGCACAGTCAGATTTCCTTCACTGAGAAGCCGGGCTCTTGTCACCGGTGACTGGGAGTCACCTGCTTCTCCCATCGTCACTGTGTGTGCCTGCTCTCCATCTGGCCCTGGGGCTTCCTCCTCCTTCCCCTGCTCTCTGGCAGACACCTCTGCAGAGCCAGCTCCACTCACTAGGGAACAACAGCCCAGTCAGTTCACTGGAGATGAAACTGTATAAACGCATGAGTACACTTACAAGCTCTACAAGAGAGTTGAAAGTGGCTTGAAATGGAAACATATTTTTCACAGTCAACACACACACACTACATTATAGTTCCCACCAACATACCAGAAGATGGTTGATACAGTGCCTTGCAAAAGTATTCATCCCCCTTGTCGTTTTTCCTATTTTGTTGCATTACAACCTGTAATTTAAATTGATTTTTATTTGGATTTCATGTAATTGACATACACAAAATAGTCCAAATTGGTGAAGTCAAAAAAATAACTTGTTTCAAAAAATTCAAAAAAATTTAAAAAACGGAAAAGTGGTGCGTGCATATGTATTCAAACCCCTTTCCTATGAAGCCCCTAAATAAGATCTGGTACAACCAATTATCTTCAGAAGTCACATAATTAGTTAAATAAAGTCCACCTGTGTGCAATCTACGTGTCACATGATCTGTCACATGATCTCAGTATATATACACACACACACTTGTATTGAAAGGCCCCAGAGTCTGCAACACCACTAAGCAAGGGGCACCACAAAGCAAGTGGAACTATGAAGACCAAGAAGCTCTCCAAACAGGTCAGGGACAAAGTTGTGGAAAAGTACAGATCAGGATGGGTTACAAAAAAATATCCGAAACTTTGAACATCCCACGGAGTACCATTAGATCCATTATTAACAAATGGAAAGAATATGGCACCACAACAAACCTGCCAAGAGAGGGCCGCCCACCAAAACTCATGGACCAGGCAAGGAGGGCATTAATCAGAGAGGCAACAAAGAGACCAAAGATAACCCTGAAGGAGCTGCAAAGCTCCACAGCAGAAATGGTAGTATCTGTCCATAGAACCACTTTAAGCCATACACTCCACAGAGCTGTGAGTTACAGAAGAGTGGCCAGAAAAAAGCCATTGCTTAAAGAAAAAAATAAGCAAACATGTTTGGTGTTCGCCAAAGGGCATGTGGGAGGCTCCCCAAACATATGGAAGAAGGTACTCTGGTCAGATGAGACTAAAATTTATATTTTTGGCTATCAAGGAAAACGCTATGTCTGGCGCAAACTCAACACCTCTCATCACCCCGAAAAACACCATCCCCACAGTGAAGCATGATGGAGGTGGCATCATGCTGTGGGGATGTTTTTCATCGGCAGGGACTGGGAAACTGGACAGAATTGAAGGAATGATGGATGGCGCTAAATACTGGGATATTCTTGAGGGAAACCTGTTTCAGTCTTCCAGAGATTTGAGACTGTGACAGAGGTTCACCTTCCAGCAGGACAACGACCCTAAGCATACTGCTAAAGCAACACTTGAGTGGTTTAAGGGGAAACATTTAAATGTCTTGGAATGGCCTAGTCAAAGCCCAGACCTCAATCCAATTGAGAATCTGTGGTATGACTTAAAGATTGCTGTACACCAGCGGAACCCATCCAACTTGAAGGAGCTGGAGCAGTTTTGCCTTGAAGAATGGGCAAAAATCCCAGTGGCTAGATGTGCGAAGTATATAGAGACATACCCCAAGAGACTTGCAGCTGTAATTGCTGCAAAAGGTGGCTCTACAAAGTATTGACTTGAGGGTGAATAGTTATGCACTCTCAAGTTCATTCTTTTTGTCTTATTTCTTGTTTGTTCACAATAACAAATATTTTGTATCTTCAAAGTGGTAGGCATGTTGGGTAAATCAAATGATAAAACTCCCAAAAATCAATTGTAATTCCAGGTTGTAAGGCAACAAAATAGGAAAAATGCCAAGGGGGGTGAATACTTTTGCAAGCCACTGTATGTTATCTGGTTACAGTGTTGGTATATTAACTAGATACTGGCTGATAGATAAACAAATCAGTTTGTTTTCCTGCAACTGAGTATGATGGTCAGGAGTGTGGTGTCCAGACAGTACCTACCTGGGGTTTTCCAGGGGTGATCAGTGACAGCCTGTGTTGCAGGGCCTCACTCAGCTTGTTGACCAGACGCTCCTGGACCGAGCTAGACGAGTCCTGGAAATGAAGACGGCAGTTAACCAACGTTATATGGTCTGATAAGGTCTGAGAAACCATATATAACTGAAAAAGTATATTCTATCGGGGATCAATTGTATGGGTTGGTGTATTTGTAGTAGTGACCTCTTTACCTTGCACTTTGACAGTAAACCCAGAGCTTGTTTGTAGTAGAGGGTGGCTCTCTCCAGGTCTCTCAACTAAAAGCGAGCTTCCCCTAAACCCTCACAAGCCTGCCATTGGCCCTTATAGTCATCTAGATAGATAGATAGATAGATAGATAGATAGATAGATAGATAGATAGATAGATAGATAGATAGATAGATAGATAGATAGATAGATAGATAGATAGATAGATAGATAGATAGATAGATAGATAAGGAGGAAGAAGAAAGATAAATATAAAGAGATATTGAGAAAGTTGAGTAAACAAGATAGAGAGCGAATGAGGGTGAGACTTAGTGTCAAAAGGGGTCAATGGATGTAAAGAGTCATTAATAGTCTGTTTAAACATTTAGAACACACTTCAACATGAAAAATGTGCTTATTATTATTCTTATAAAGAATAAAGTTGGACTTGATTTTGTACCAGTGTCTTTGAAGGCATGCAGGGCTTGGAGGTAGTGCTCTGCTGCCTCCTCATGCTCCCTCAGCCGACTGATGGCAAAGGCCAAGTTACTGAAGCAGCGGCCCTGAGCATGACGACTGCCCAAAGACCCTGACGCAGACACACAGAATGATGGGGATAAAGGGGGAAGGGTATCAGAGAGAGACAAAGAGTTTGAGAGAAAGATAGATTACAAAGGGAGAGGGGTTACTACAGGGAACAAGAGACAATCTTTACAGCGTCATCACTTTTTCACACACTTAAAAAAAGCACAAATAGCTATGTCACGTTCACATCCCCAACAGCATGTGGGCTGACGAAAATAATACGTCTTAGAACCGTCACAAGCACATACGCACAAGACATACCAGTGTGTGAGTCACTCAGTGGTGCTGTGGTAAGCACTCTGTAAGTCCCAATGGGATTGCCTCAGTGGAATCTCAGCCGACACAGACCCCTGCGCGCACACACACACACCCCTGCGCGCACACACACACCCCTGCGCGCACACACACACCCCTGCGCGCACACACACACACACACACACACACACACACACACACACACACACACACACACACACACACACCTCTCTTGCTAATATGAGAGCTGCTCACAGAGACAGATCAGAGGCATGAAGAGCACTGGACACACCTAGATACTGTAAAGGATTAATCAGGGTATAATGAAATGTTTGAGGAATGGTCTGCCCCTCTGCCTAAACAATTACTCCTTTACACGCCTCAGGTGACGTGTTCCTCACACACACATGATCCTCTGTGGCTCAGTTGGTAGAGTGCTTGCGCCACTCATACAAACAATATGCACGCAGAGTACTTTGGAGAATAGCGCATGCTAAATGGCATATCATTATTACATGCAGTACATAACAGCACTGAACTGTGCAGAAAATACAGTATAACTATACTTTCCAGCGTAATTGATGTAATAAGCTCACCATGCAGGCTGGCTGCCTGGCGGTGGTAGTCCAGGGCCTGCCGGTACTGGCTCAGTGTGTTGTGAACAGCTCCCAGGTTCTGTAGGACCACGGCCAGCCTGCTGGGCCTGGTGCTGACCAGGGGCAGGGCCCGCTCATAGCACCCGGCTGTCTCCTGGAACAACTTCAGCTGGGAGAAACTCAGGCCCAGGTCGTTGTACACCTTACCTGAAAGGCTGAGGGATAAAGTCACAAAACTGTGACTGTTGTCAGTCAACAATTTGCTGTTACTCATTTGTTTTTTCCTCAATTCAGTTAATCTGACAGTTTACCTTACCGAGCAACTGTGGGTCTTTGATGTTGTTGCTCAGCTCGAGGCAATCAGTGAGCACAGTGATGATATCATCCACGGTGAAGTCATCTGATTGGAGCATGTGACTCCCTGCCTCTTTGAAGGCCGTGGCGGATGAGTCCAGCTTGCCTGCCATCCTGTAGCTCTCCCCAGCCCTCTGGAAGCTCTGAGCTGCCTGGGTCCAGTCCTGAAAACACACAGCTTGAATCAGAACCAGCTCTATGTAGGACAGTCAGTGAGCTGTCAGTATATAGACCTGGCTGCTACACATCTCAAATGAGTCAGTTAGACATTGCAGAAGCTCTTAAAAATGAGGGATGTGCATCTTTACCTTTAAAGACAATTCGATACATATATAGATACATGGGCTACAATACCATACAGGAACGATAAGTTTGAAACGATCTGTGCGATTCGGTTTGTTTAGAGGAGCGAATCAATGCAATTCAGTTCGATGCAATGCACTAACATCTGTTGCATAAACACATTCCTTTTCCATTCTAAATTAAAATATGCTGCTGATGGAGCTTATGAGCTGGGCTTCTGTGTGTGTGTGTGTGTGTGTGTGTGTGTAAATGATGTACTGTATATGTCTGTTGTATGTAGGCACCTGGTCTGAGCCATAAGGGAAACTGGCTATCTACCTTGCTTTTGATCTGAAATCCCCATCACCCACTAATTCAGTCGTCATTTTTGCATATTAAAAAAGTGTAATGTATCAATATTTATTTGTAAAAAATTTGCTATGACATAGCCAATGAATATAAAGCACAACTTTGGATTTCACCCCCGTCACAGAATGGAATGGTTTAGATCTTTTGGAAGTTGGACCTTTTGGACTCGAGTGAGCTCCTCTTCCTCTCCCGCTTCGACCATGCAGTGCAGGTAGCAAAAGTGATTGCTGTCCTCATTATGAAATGATCAACTTTACCTTGTATATCTAAAAATGACCGTATATACTCATTGTTTCAAGCAAACTACCAAAACTATTGCAGATGGTGAACCTGAACAATCAAAATAAAATCCAATGTAAGCCCTGATCAGCATGTATCGCCAGATGAGAGCCGTGTGTCCCACGGTAGCTTAGGCTACTTTATCATGGTAAAACACAATTTTCAACAGCGCATTTGATAAAAATAACCTCGCAAATTACATTGGTTGTCACTCAAGTGATAAAGCCTAATATTGCACAAGACATTTTCAAACATCTGAACGCTGAAGGTGAAGCGCAGATGTGCCAGATCAGAAATAGGCACGCCTCGCATTGGCCAGCGAGCGAAGCTGCTCGCAGTTTGACTACTGATTGTGCTTGGGGTTGTTCGGCATGCAAAATGACTTGTAGATCAATGACTGTCAACACAATTGTATGCTTAGTTTGACACTAAAGGAGAGGACACAGATGTCACAAAAGATGAGAGGCATTTCCGGGGAGTCGGAAATAAAGTAATTTGAGCAACAACAAAATTGTGAACAGGCGATTTGTAACGTTTGAATTGATTTTCGGACATATGCATGTTACATTTGGATCGGTTTGGGGTCCCGCTGACTGATGCATATACAGTTGAAGTCGGAAGTTTACATACACTTAGGTTGGAGTCATTAAAACTCATTTTTCAACCACTCCACAAATTTCTTGTTAACAAACTATAGTTTTGGCAAGTCGGTTAGGACATCTACTTTGTGCATGTAACAAGTAATTTTTCCAACAATTGTTTACAGACAGATTATTTCACTTATAATTCACTGTATCACAATTCCAGGTGGTCAGAGGTTTACATACACTAAGTTGACTGTGCCTTTAAACAGCTTGGAAAATTCCAGAAAATTATGTCATGGCTTTAGAAGCTTCTGATAGGCTCATTTACATAATTTGAGTCAATTGGAGGTGTACCGTGGATGTATTTCAAGGCCTACCTTCAAACTCAGTGCCTCTTTGCTTGACATTATGGTAAAATCAAAAGAAAATCAGCCAATATTTTTTTTTTGAGACCTTCACAAGTCTGGTTCATCCTTGGGAGCAATTTCCAAACGCCTAAAGGTACCACGTTCATCTGTACAAACAGTAGTACGCAAGTATAAACACTATGGGACCACGCAGCCGTCATACCGCTGAGGAAGGAGACACATTCTGTCTCCTAGAGATGAACGTACTTTGGTGCGAAAAGTGCAAATCAATCCCAGAACAACAGCAAAGGACCTTGTGAAGATGCCGGAGGAAACACGTACAAAAGTATCTATATCCACAGTAAAACGAGTCCTATATCGACATAACCTGAAAGGCCGCTCAGCAAGGAATGCATAAGCATCTTATTATCTTTGCAGAAGATATGGGTGGGCTTCTAAATTCTTCTGACAATCTTAATGTGCATGAAGGCAAATCTCCTGGTGGTAATACCTCATTATAAAAAAGCACAGCTTGGGATTTTCTCGGAATGTATTGGATTGGTGTTAAATCTCTTTAGGGGAGTATTCCACCTAAATTTTGGAATGGCTTAAGGTGAGGAAGATAAGTACAGTTTACTGCTGTTTTACAGTTCTCCTCTAATGGTTAGGGGTTGATATTTTTGGCAGGGTAATCTGATTCTCGAGCTGGACCATAAAAAACATACACCTTGAGCTGACTGACCTTTAGGAGCAGGTGACAGTGGGACATTTTAATGCAGGTTTCCCCCTCACTGGCCCCATCCCCCTGGGAGCGGTACAGCTGGGCTGCCTGGAGGCAGTGACCAGCCACTTGGCTGTGGTTCCCCAGGGTCTCATGGGCTACGGCCAGGTTGAACTGGAGGTCTGCTATCTGCTCGTCCCTCTCTCCTGGCTGGGCCCACTTCAGGAAGTCCAGCCCCTTCAGGGCTTTACCCGCCTCCACGTAGGCAGCTCCCAGGTTAAAGGCACATGCCCGCTGGACCCTGGTCTCCTTTAGCTGTGGGTGATAGAGTATGGTAAGAGAGAATACTTAAACATTATAAAAGCTAACATAAGTACCAGTAACTATTATGCAGCATATTTCACTTTCTTCCATACAGTATGTCTAAATATTGTGGTTGTCAGATGTATGTCATTGTGAAAACCAATTACTATTTGGAGACAATAAAGATTGTGTGAATACTGTAATTCATTTGGACTTGGAACCAGACAAGTTTTTGTTGCCTGGACATTTTCCAAACAATAAAATCAGGTGCTCAGTTCTCCCTCTCACAGTTTTAGCAAGCCCTATATTATATGGGTGAGGTGCAGGACAAAATGTCTCAAAATGGACAACAAGGAATTAGCCTAAGTAATATCACCTCTATGGAAGCTTTGAAGGCCTTTTTGAAGAGGCTGAGGGCTTCTTCACAGTCCCTTGCTTTAGGGCAATGTGGCCAGAGGCTGTGAGCTCCTCAATGTCCACCTGGACCTACAGGACATCAGCCTCTTTGTCTTTGCTCTTTACACCCCGTCACTCTTATTTTTCCTGCCCTCATGTGATGGGTAGCTATCAGATGCCATGTTGGTTTCGCCAAGGGGTGGCTACAGTATAGCATTATGAGGAAACTGATGGAAAGAGGAGAGCGAAATAATTATGAAGGTCAGATTGTCACACTCACTCAGGTCATGACACTGACAGAACTGCCCTCCTTTGGTGATAGTGAAAACTTGGTATGTGGCAAACAACATGAGGACTCACTCAGTGCATGTCCTTTTCAAATAAAATGTCTAACCAAGTCTATTATGAGCTCACTGAAAGGCATTTCTTTTAGGCATATAGAGCCAGAATTATCGCATTCAAATAAACATTTTTGAGAAGTAGCATGGACAGATGTGTATCTTGTTTGCTAGCTAACTTACTTACTTGAAACCACATGACTAATTAACGCATTAGGTTCTCGAGTCTTGGTAACATGGCTAACGTAGCTAGTTTAGTTAGCTATTTCACTCACAATTCAAGAAGAACAGCCGTCCAAGACAGAGCCGTTGAAATTAGTTAGTTAGCTTGACATTGGTCAATTATACGTACAGCCGTAAACCCTAGTTAGTCTATATCACACGTTTTAGCTGGTATTTCTTGTTAGCTTGCTAGCTAGCTAATGTTAGGGAGTTACTGGTTTGTGGAGCCAGGGAAAGCTAGGAAGTAGCAGGTCTGTTGCTATGGCAATATTAAATAGGAAGTGAGTAGTTGGCCATATAAATTATTTTCGGCACAATTAACAAGGAGACTGAAGCAGCAACTTAAATATCGTATTGCTAGCTATGGTTATTTACAAAATGTATACATTATTATTTTAATTTTTTTAAGTAACAAGTAAACAGCTCCCAGAAAGTTATTTATGGTTATCAGGTATGTTTCGAACGTTTCTAAAATACACTTCATGTACCACAATACAAAGTGACCAACTGTATTGGCCAATCAGAACAGCTTCTGATTAGCCAATGAGTGGATGGCGGGATATTCAAAGTTCAAATTTGACGGAACCTAAACAGAAAAATGTGTGCACTGCAGTTGAATCAGTAGGAAGGATTGTGTATTCTTTTTTGAATGTGGAAACAGCATCAACAATTTAATTAAAACACTATCCACATGCGAAAATCATATCGATAACTTGAGACCAGAAAATATAACTAGCGTTTTGAGAGAACGTGCCAGTAATCCGTCGTCGTCGGAAAAGTCAAGAAAATGGGAGATTCGGGCACACATACGCGTTCAGGTGGATGTAAGTTAAGCGACCTTGCAACCTAATTAACATTACGTTTGTTAGACAGTAAATAGTAAACTGGTTGTTTTGCCTGTTTTAGGTGGGTGGCTAACTATAGATCGCAGGTGACATTAGCGAATGATCTAACCTTAACGTTAAAGGCTTACTGTAACGTTATAGCTAGCAAACTTGCAAGGCTCCTAATATAACGTTAGCTAACTTGTCAAGGTTAACTTGGGTCAAGTTCATGTCAGCTCAGGTATTTAGCTAAGTTAGCTAGCTGGATGGTACTTTGTATAAAGTTATGATTGTTTGACATTTTGTTACAGATGAGCGGTTGACAGCTGAGGAGATGGATGAACAACGCATCCAGAATGTTGCCTATCAATACCTGTGCCGTTTGGAAGAGGCTAAAAGGTAAGAACAGTTGACACTTTCGTCTCAGTTGGTTTCGGACAATAACTGACGTGTACTTCAGACTATATCAGTATTACTTCACCCTATCATGGATAGCCAACTTGCTTTTGAAGACCGAGGTAAAGACAGTTTCAAGTTGGATATTCGACGGATATTTGCGCTTTCAAACTACTTGTGACACAGACTCCAAATAAGTGTTGGAAAAATTGCACACAACATTGCACAGGTCTTATTTTCACGATTTGGACATTAATTTGCTTTCCAAAGCTAATAAACATGTGGAAAATTGAGCAATATTTTGTATTCCTAGTTGAATTAGTTAGGGAGCGTAAACAAAGTACAAACATTTCTTTTTTTACATTCAAATTTCAATACCTCCTTGGTCATGTGACCTACTTGACTCAAACAAGGTTCAGAATGTTCACTGACTACCCTTCTGTATTGCACACCCTTTAGTTTGTCCATTTTCATCACACATGATTTTACATTAATTATTCAAAATTTGGAATTTCAATAGCTCCTTGGTCATGTGACCTAGTGACTTCAAACAAGGTGAATAAATGTAGAGCGTTTGTAGACTTTAAGAAAAAAATATTAGGTGACAGTTTCATTAGTACGCGCTTAAAGAAAGTCATATCACAAAGATGAGTGTCCACCAAATCTATGACAATAGAGAATGAATTGTAAGCACCAAGGTGTGTTTGTCAAAATAATATCTGAAAATGTCAGTTGTTGAACATAATACTTATATTTGCAATAGCAATTTCTGATATATGCAGTTGAGGAATATTCCATGTACCAACACTACTTATAGGACAGACATTCCCACATACAGTATTACATTTTATTTTTTTGTATGTATTTTTTATTTAACCAGGTAAGCCAGTTGAGAACAAGTTCTCATTTACAACTGCGACCTGGCCAAGATAACGCAAAGCAGTGTGACACAAACGACAACAGAATGGAATAAACAAATATACAGTCAATAACACAATAGAGAAGTCTATATACAGTGTGTGCAAATTAAGTAAGATTAGGGAGGTAAGGCAATAAATGGGACATAGTGGCGATATAATTACAATTTCGCAAATAAACATTGGAGAGACAGATGCGCCGAAGATGAATGTGCAAGGAGAGATGCTGGGGTGCAAAGGAGCAAAATAAATATGAATAAAATAAATAACAATATGGGGATGAGGTAGTTGGATGGGCTATGTACAGGTGCAATTATATGTAAGCTGCTCTGATAGCTGATGCTTAAAGATAGTGAGGGAGAAGAGTCTCCAGCTTCAGTGAACTTTGTTTGAAGTCACTAGTCACATGACCAAGGAGCTATTGAAATTTTAAATTGAGAAAAATTCATCCAAAATGTGTGAGATGAAAATTGACAAACTAAAGGGTGTACCATATAGAAAGGTAGTTGGACATTCTGAACCTTGTTTGAGTCCAGTAGGTCATATGACCACTGAGCTATTGAAATTCAAAAATGTAAATAAACAATTTAAAATGGTGTGAGATGTAAATCTACAAACAAAAATGTGTGCAGTGTGTGTCTATGCCATCGGGTTAGCTAGAACCAGTTTTGAAAGTTTTAGGAGTAATAGTTAAATAGCTATTGAAATGAGAAGAATGTGATGTGTCACTGTTGACGGTCCCTAACTGCTGTTGGTGGCGGTAAGAAAAATTACAGGCGAATATCCAACCTGAAACCATTTTTACCTGTCTTTTGAAGTGGATTGGCCAATTCTGTCTGCAGGACATTGCAAAAGCAACTATCTCTGTCATTAAGTCTGATTGCTCTTACTTCATCATGTTTCAACACATCACATGCAATACTTGGAAAAATCTTGCGTTAACATTCGCTAGTAAGTTAACATTAGACGTATGTTCTCTCTTTATAGGTGGATGGAAGCTTGTCTCCACGAGGAGCTGCCTGCCCCTACTGAGCTGGAGGAGGGGCTGAGGAACGGGGTGCTGCTGGCAAAGCTAGGCCACTGTTTCGCCCCCAAGATAATCCCCCTCAAAAAAATCTATGACCTGGACCAGGAACGCTTCAAGGTCTGCTCTATTGTTCACAGACCTATGGTTTTACTGAAATGCCTCTGTCAGTAAGAAAGACTGAGTTTCTCAGCAGGAAACTATCTTTTGACAGTCTTGTCATTTATTTTTCTCTGAAAAATAACACTCTGCCTCTTGCTTACCTTCGCGGTCCTTTAGAACTACCTATTTTGCCAAGTACCTGCTTTTCTGCTCTAATGCAGTCTTTTCACATGTGACTGTGATTGAAAACCAACTCCATTAGAGCTGAGATTTGAATTAGTGCTGAGCAAGCGTAATACTCTATTTAAAAGGCATTGAATAGTGTAGCTGAATATCAAAGAGGTGTCATAATGCAGATTTCTCCAACGGATCATATGTTTCTCCCTCAGGGTATGGGATTGCAGTTCCGCCACACGGACAACATCAACCATTGGCGCAGTGCGATGGCGGAGATCGGACTACCAACGGTACATTTTAAAGGGAGAAATAAACTCTTTATTAGGCCTCTCCTCACGTATAACAGTAGCTATCTTGTTTACTGTTACACCTGAACTGCACCTAACCTGTCCTTGTTGTTTCAGATGTTCCACCCAGAGACGACTGACATCTATGATAAGAAGAACATGCCCAGAACTGTGTACTGCATCCATGCTCTCAGCCTCTACCTTTTCCGACTAGGTTTGGCCCCTCAGATCCATGACCTCTGTGGCAAGGTCAAATTTACAGGTAGAGTCTTATTTAGTAGCCCCTTACTATTCAATCACAACTGGTAACTGGGTTAAGGGGAAAATATCATATTAATATTCTTCTCTCATTCCTGTGTTTTTGGGGTAATATTTATTCTCCAGAGGAGGAGATTAACAACATGAAACGGGAGCTGGACAAATATGGCATCCAGATGCCAGCCTTTAGCAAGATTGGGGGAATCTTAGCCAATGAGATAACAGTGGATGAGGCTGCTGGTAAGCACAGATGTTTTGCTTTGATGTTTTCAGATGTAGAAAATACACCTTATTTCAAGTTAAATTATGAATTCACACTGGCCCAAAATGTTAGTTTTAGACAAGGGGTTGTCTGTTGGCACATTGGTACTCTCTACTTAAACTGATATGGATAGGATTTCAAAATTGAAACGCCTTGAGACGCATCAGATACTGTTGAAGTTCCTTAGTCATCGACTGTCATCTAAGAGTCAATGTTTTCACTGTCCTTGAATAGTTTATCAAAATGTTGCCTCCATCTCCCTTCTCTCTCCCTCCAGTCCATGCTGCGGTTATAGCTATCAACGAGGCGGTGGAGAGTGGGCATGTGGAGGTCACTGCCCAGGCCCTGCGGAACCCCAGCGCCATGCTCACCAACCTGCAGGAGCACCTGATGCCAGTCTACCAGGAGATGCTGCGCCAAGCACGGGCACAGAAGGCGGCTCTCGCCTACACCAAGGTGACTGACTGAATTAATATGATCATTTAAAAAATGCATTTATAGCCGTATCCCTGGTACAGAGTTTCTGTTGGTGTCAGGATGGTAATCGTGTACTGAATTTCTAGTGTAAAGGTTCAGAGGAGAAGGATATCTATGAGGAATACCTGACCCAAAGTGAGATTCAAGAGAACATTGACAAAGTGAATGGTGAGTAGGACTTAACCATCAAACAGATAAATAACAAGATGACGGAAAAAAATCGGAACTAAACCAAATATTTTTGTTACTGTTTGCAGTGCGTGCGGCCATAGAGCAGGTGGACGAGGCCCTGGATTGTGGGGACTCTCTGGTCCTCCTGGCAGCCCTCCAGGTCCCCTGTCTGGCCCTGAGGGGCCTCCAGAGAGACCACGGGCCCTGGTACCTGGAGCAACTGGCCACTGACCGTGAACAGAAGGCCCTGGTGAGAAACTGCACATTAACACCATGCGCGCGCACACACACACACTGACCCCTGACCTTTGCTCACTGACATGTGGCAGGACCTGGGCTGTGTGGACCCTCTGGAGCGAGATGAGCTGCAGGAGGCGGTGTGTGTGGCTAACGAGGAGGCCCAGCGCAACCAGACAAGTCAGTACACAGTCAACTAAATACTCTATCGTAGTCGGTTCTTATCACTAGGGGCATGCACTATATCAATTCCAGTGACTCTTGAGTTGCTGCATGTGTGTGTAAGTATATTAATGACCTGTCCTTTGCAGTCACAATGGTCCGTTGTAGATCCATCCAAACAAAGTGTGGGTGTTTATTCAGTGCAGAAAGCTGTAAGGTCCATCAATGAGGCCCTGCGTCTTGGGGAGCCCAGGCAGACTGTTCGTGCTCTTATGGACCCTGATGCCCACCTCCCAGACGTCTACCCCTTTGCCTCAGCGCTCTACCAGAGTGAACTGGCCCCGCTGCAGCGACAAAGTCCTCAGGTAGGTTAGGCTACAGTTCCCCACCTGGCCCGTTAAGCTACCATGGCCACCTAATCTCCCTCATCTCACTCAACTCCTTTTCTCTGCAATTCTGTCTTGGCTGTAAACAAGACTGTGTTCCATTAACATTTTGGTAAAAAAAATAGATAGAAATATACTATATTTTTTATATAGTAATATAAACAATATAGGGGAAAATGACCAGGTTACTGAAATTGAATAACTTTGTTGTATGTAAACTAACTGTAGTGAATGTGGTCCTCTGTGCCTGCAGGGGGACCTGCAGCAGGAGGAGCTGTACGTAGCAGTGGAGATGCTCTCGGCGGTGGCTCTCATCAACCAGGCGGTGGAGGCCAAAGATGCGGGAGCCTTCTGTGCCACGCTGATCAGCCCTGCAGCCGGTCTGGCTGATATTAACGACAGCCTAGTCCAGAGGTGGGTTTCCAGTACCACTCTCCTGACAATTCTCCGTTGTCTCCATGTAGCCTGGTTGCAGATCTGTATACTTTAACGAACTCCTTTGTCATTTGCCTCAGGTACTTTGAGGAGCTGGGTGATCAGAGGAGGAAGGCTGGGAGAGCTCTGCTGTCATGGAACGATCTCCAGAGAGGACTAAACTCTGTAAATGCAGCAGTGCAGGAAGAGCATGACCGTACGTTTGGAGAACTGGACACCAACTCCCAGAAACACTCTGGGTTTAGGTCCATTGACAGAAATATTTTGTTGGATGCTATTTGATTCTAAAACCAGAGGAACACCTTGTATTTGACTGGATCTGCTTCCTGTTTGTCCCCAGAGATCCTCACCATTGGCCTGATTAACCAGGCCCTGTGCCGAGGCGACCCTCAGAAGACTCTGGCTGCACTGCTGCTGCCTTCTAGTGGCCTTGAGGAGGTGACGACACTCAATGCCCGCCGCTACCATGACGTACTGATCAGAGCCCGGAAGCAGAAGGCTGAGGTATGTCAGCCAGGAAGACATAATAGTTTAAAACACGGAATCTAAACAAGATTTTGTGGTTCATTATTCAATGCTGTGCCCTGTCCTATCACAGGTGAACCGTGACCCAGGAGCAGAGTTGTGGTTGGCTGACATTCAGGAAGGAGTGAGAAGAGCCAATCAGGACACTCAAAGAGCCCTGAAGAGTGAGTTGGCATAATACCCTCCACATCGTGTTTTTAAAGCAATGGTGAAATTCTATGCTGATGGGTTTCCTCACAACAGCTGTAATTCATATAGTCACAAAATGTATACCGTTATCTTAACTGTGTGTGTGTGTGTGTTTCCCTGGCCAGTGTCCCTGGGCTTGGCGGCCGTGAACCAGGCAGTGAAGGAAGGCAAGGCGTCCCAGACTCTGCGAGTCCTGCGTCTGCCTGAGGTGGCGCTGCGGAGCGTGGTGGCAGAATGTGCTGGAGTGTACCAGGCTGAACTCATCGCCCTACTCAGAGCCAAATCTGCGGGAGGTCCGTACCCGCTACCGTGATTCACTTGCGTTCATGCTGGTGGTGATCTATGCACTTTAGTAGCATGTTAGCTGCTCATAATTGGTCAGGATTAACTGTCGACTCAGCGACGCACAAAGTAAATGTCAATTTCAGCAACAACTAACTTGCTTTGGTCCCATAGCCGCCACATTGTAGCAGAGTGAAGCGTACCCGTGTTCGTGCGCAGCTACTATGTTGCATCGTGCTCATCTCAGTATCTGCGGTGCTGCTCCTGACAGCGTCATAACACTGAGTCTACCTTTAAGCTTCTAGGTAGTGACAAGCCCTAATCTCTATGTACTGGGACTCAGGGGACAACCGGAGCCCATGGCTGAAGACCAAGACTGAGGACAGCCCCTACTACTTCCACCTGCACAAGCTGGAGGGCACCTGGGAGAGACCGCAGGGCTTTGTCCAGTGCACAGTGTTCCTGGCCCATGAAGAAATACAGGTCAAAATACAAAATTACCTGTAAATTCAGTACAAACAAGTATGGCTGTAGAGCTAGAGTTTGTATTGATTAGATAAGCCAACAGTTATTATGGCTGACTGTCTCTGTGGTCTGTCTCCCTCTACAGGCGGTGCTGAACAGTGTAACTGCGGCCCACGGCCGGGAGGTGCATTGGAAGGCCAGCGAGGGCCTGGTGGTGCAGCTGCAGGCCAGGGCCCAGGGATTCCTCCTCAGACAGAGGCTGGGTGCCCGTCTGCACTTCCTCAACACCCAGCTACCAGCCATCATCACCATCCAGGTCAGATTTCTAAGAACCATAGAACTACAGTGCAGACTAACGTTACAAACCCAAATACTTTTTTCAGAACTGAAAGGTGCTCAGTGTGTGTGTTTGTTTCCAGTCCCAGTGGAGGAGGTTCGTACAGCAGAGAGCCTACAGAAAGAGGCTACAGTATCTCTACCAGAACTGGAGGGCTGTGGTCAGGGTAAGGTTGACCAAATAATCTCTTTGTAAATTAGAAGACGAACCCTGTGTTGAAGTTGACATCAGTTGTTCTTACTCTGTGTGTGTGTGTGTGTGTGTGTGTGTGTGTGTGTGTGTGTGTGTGTGTGTGTGTTAGGTCCAGGCCAGTGTGAAGATGTGGATTGCTCGGAGGAAATACCTTTCTCGTCGGCGCTTCTTCAAACGTCAAGTGAGTGCAACCAACCATCACACCTGTACACAAACCCTCAGCTCTAAAAATGGCTACATACCTTGAAATGTAGCCTGACCTTGGTCCTTCTACAGGTGGGCGCCATTATAAAGATCCAGGCATTCTTCCGAGCCAACAAGGCCCGTGAGGAATACAGAATGCTAGGTAGGTGGCCACAGCTCCACTCACAAGTCTGCTTGGTTTCCCACACTTAAAAAAAATATATATAATGATCATAACTTAAGTCCAATGTAAATACCAAGTCTTTTGCATAACACCAGTCTCACTTGCATTGACATCCCCCCGTATTAACACCGTGATCTTGCTCTCTTCCAGTCCACTCCACTACCCCTCCTCTGTCAGTAGTGAGGAAGTTTGCCCACCTGCTGGAGATGGGTGACAACGACATCCGCCAGGAGGGGGAGCTGCTGCGTATGAGGGAGGAGGTGGTGAGGACCATTCGCTCCAACCGCCAGCTAGAGACCGACCTGGACCTAATGGACCTCAAGATAGGACTGCTGGTCCGCAACCGTGTCACCCTGCAGGTCGGAGCCTATTTCATTTCATTATTGCTACACCGGTTTCAGAAGTTCTATTCATTTTTGATTTGGAAGGTACCTAGTAGTGTCCGTAGTCCATCACACTTCTCATCCATTTATTTGATTAACTAACGTGACTACAGGAGGTGGTTTCCCACTGCAAGAAGCTGACCAAGAAGAACAAGGAGCAGCTGTCGGACATGATGGCTCAGGAAAAGAGCAAGGGCCTCAAGGCCCTGAGCAAAGACAAGAGGGACAAACTGGAGGCTTACCAGCACCTCTTCTATCTGCTACAGGTGAGCTGATGGAAACAAACATTTTTTTAGTAGGTGTTATCGATACAGGGTCGACTATTTTATTTGCCCCCTCGTATGTGGCCTGTGCTGAGTTTTCTCCAATGGCTCGCGTAATTTAAGTGTGTGTGTGTGTTCTCCAGACTCAGCCTCTGTACCTGGCCCAGCTGATCTTCCTGATGCCCCAGAATAAAACAACTCTCTTCATGGAGACGGTCATCTTCACCCTGTTCAACTACGGCTCCGACTGCAGGGAGGCCTACCTGCTGCTGCAGCTCTTCACCACCGCGCTGCGCCACGAGATCAAGTCAGTGTTCACACACTATACACACAAAGGCTGTCAGGGGTGTCAAGTTGCACTGAACACAATTTCTCTCTTACTCACTCCCTCCCTCCTCTCTCAGGTGGAAGGTGGACCAGCCCCAAGAGGTGGTGACTGGGAACCCCACAGTCATTAAGATGTTGGTGAGTTTCTACCGCCATGCCCGCGGTCAGACCGCGTTGAAGGAGATCCTGGGGCCGGCCATTAGAGAGGTGCTGCAGGACCGCACCCTCAGCATCCGCACGGACCCCTGCGAGATCTACAAGAGCTGGGTCAACCAGACCGAGTCCCAGACCGGCCACAAGAGGTCAGCACTGAACCAGGAGCAAATGTAGTATCACAGTGGCACACACTCGTTCTCCTATAGAGAGCCATCTACTAGAGTTGACTAGACAATTTTAGCTTGGCCACTAGAGGTCAGCATACAGCAAGAAATACATATACTATGCAGACTGATTTACTTACTTTAGTTGAATGCACTGATTTGATTTTCTCATGACTAGTATTTTAAAGATGTGTACGCTTACACTCTCAGATTGGCTTCAAGAGGTCCATTGAGAAACGTACATCTATACAGACACAACATACTCTGTCTCCTCTCTCCAGCTCCCTGCCCTATGAAGTGAGTGCAGAGCAGGCCCTGGCCCACCCCGAAGTGCAGCGTCGCCTGGACATCTCTATCGTCAACCTCAAGAACCTCACAGACCGCCTGCTCAACGCTATCACCAGCAACCTGCATAAATTACCGTAAGAGGCCCTTCATATGCACTCTGCAGAGCTTCCTTTTCATTCTCAGTGCAATTCATTTGAATCACCAGCAACTTAATCAAACAGCTGTTGGGCATTCACGTCTTCCCCTCACCAGATTTGGCTACTAATTGATTTAGTTTGACTTGTTTCTCTGATGCTTTATGTTCTGTGATGAGAGTTCAACACTCTGACGTTCTCCTTCCTCCCACAGATATGGGATGCGCTACACAGCCAAGGTCCTGAGAGATTCTCTACACGAGAAGTTTCCTCAGGCCAGCAAGGATGAGCTTTACAAGGTACACTACTGACCAGACTCGATGATTAAATCACTTAGATACGCTTATCAGCTAGACAGGATCTGAACCTTCCATGTGTGATGATGTGCTGTTAGTTGTGTTGTGGTTGGATTGTGGGGAACCAGAGGGGTATTCCACAAAGATGGTTTAACAAATTCAGGATTTCCCAAACGTATCCGGCTTGTCTTAACCAGATGAGGGAGTTCAGGGTTTCTTGGTTCCAGAACCGTTGCTTCTCGTTTAAATTATTAGGCTAAGCAAAGCTCAGATTGGTTGATCTGACAACTGGCTCGTGCGCGCAACATTTAAAAAGATCCTCATGTCGATAGATATGGAGTCAAAAGACTGAGCCCAATATTTAACAAGTCTGAAACAATTGTAACACAACAAATATTTTCACATGACCAAATGTATGTGGACACCTGCTCGTCGAACATCTCATTCCAAAATCATGGGCATTAATATGGAGTTGGTCCCCCTTTTACTGCTGTAACAGCCTTTACTCTTCTGGGAAGGCTTTCCACTAGATGTTGGAACATTGCTGTTGGGACTTGCTTCCATTCAGCCACAAGCATTAGTGAGGTTGGGTGATTAGGCCTGACCCGCAGTCTGCATTCCAATTCATCCCAGACGTGTTTGATGGGGTTGAGGTCAGGGCTCTGTGCAGGCCAGTCAAGTTCTTCCACACCAATCTTGACAAATCATTTCTGTATGGACCTTGCTTTGGGCACGAGGGCATGCGTTGTCATGCTGAAACAGGAAAGGGCCTTCACCGAACTGTTGCCACAAAGTTGGAAGCACAGAATTGTCTAGAATGTAATTGTATGATGTAGCGTTAAGATTTCCCTATACTGGAACTTAGGGGCCTAGCCCGAACCATGAAAAACAGCCCCAGACCATTATTCCTCTTCCACCAAACTTTACAGTTGGCACTATGCATTCGGGCAGGATGCATTTTCAGCTCTTGGAGGTCCTGTTCTGTGAGCTTGTGTGGCGTATCGCTTCCCGACTTAGCCGTTGTTGCTCCTAGACACTTCAACTTCAAAATAACAGCACTTAAAGTTCACTGGGGCAGTTGACTGGGGAGAAATTTGACAAAAGTGACTTGCTGGAAAGGTGGCATCTTATGACGGTACCACGTTGAAAGTCACTGAGCTCTTCAGTAAGGCTATTCTACTGCCAATGTTTGTCTATGGAGATTGCATGCCGGTGTGCTCGATTTCATACATTGGTACTGTGGTGTATTTACCAAAACAAGTAATACATCCACTACTGCAAAAGCCAGAGGGGGAGCCTGGCAGACAATTGCAGACAGAGTAAATGCGCAAGTGAAGTGGCATGATTCCAATATTTAATAGGCCTAGCTTACACACATGGGTGACTAATGTTTTCACTTCATAAGCATTTTTATTGCAACGCTGGTGATATATTAAGTGTCAAGGCTATGGCCTAATATGTAAGTTGTAGTAGCCTATGTCACAAATGCAATGCTAGGCCCATTCCATGGCCTATGTAGGATGAATAATCATTTATTGAATTCATAGTGCTTTTCATGACCACCCGGGCAACCATGTGTTCTATGTTTAGTAGTCACAGATCATCTGACCAAAGAAGTAAGGAAAATCATTGAATTGAATGACTGTTTCTGAAAATGATTTGGTTTGCTGGAAGTGTTGGCTACAATATTCAATAGCTACCTGTTTATGCTGTGAAAATATTTTCTATTCACTTAGTCTCCTTCATTTGGTCCAGAGGGTCTTTGAATTGGGAATATGTGTCCATCTATAACACCAATGACTTTGGAAAATCTGAAGGCTGAATTAGGCTATTTTTATCATGTTGTTAGATGTGCTATATATGTGTTGAGCAAATTGACCGGATATGAGTGATTTGTATTTTTGAATGTTATTGTTTTTCTGCACAGTCTTCTGAATGATCTAAAGGATGTATTCGAGGTCCTGTAAGTCGTTCTCCTTTGTAAAGCACTGCCAAAGCCCGCAGGCTCCGATGTCAAGTGGATTTTCTAAGAAGGGACAAGTCATAGTGCTGAACAACCTTATTGGCGGAGAAGTCCCGTATTTATTCACCAAGACAGGCTAAGATCAAGTTAACCTAGTTGGTAGCAGTTTTACTTCAGAGAATTCAGTGCTACTATGGTTTCTGATCAGGCTGTTTTTCAAGCTCTTTTTCTGGAGCTGGAAAGTTCTGGTTTGACAGATCTCGCTAAGTCACTAGTCCGGCTTTCTGGAATACTGGCGTTGTGGGGATGCTGGTGTTGTGGTGAGATTGTGGGGAACATGATGGCTGTGTTGTGGTCAGATTGTGGGGAACCTGGTGTACTACCGCTACATGAACCCAGCCGTGGTGGCACCGGATGGTTTTGACGTGGTCGAGTTCTCGGCCGGCTCCTCCCTGCTCCCTGAACAGCGCCGCATCCTGGGTTCCATCGCACGCATCCTGCAGCATGCCGCCGCACACAAACACTTCCACGGTGACAGCCCTCACCTGCGCGCCCTCAACGACTACATTACCCTGACGCACTCCAAGTTCCGGTGAGTCGTCCTGGCATTTTAGCGCAGCCTCCACCCCCTTTTTCAGAAGAGAGCTTTGTTACTATAATTAGGCTATACATGCTAAATGGTTCTTAAGCATTGTTCATGTATCTTCCGCAGTAAGTTCCTGCATGCTGCGTGTGACGTGCCCGAGCCAGAGGAGCGTTTTAACATTGATGAGTACTCTGAGATGGTCATCCTCAACAAACCTATCATCTATATTTCCATCAGTGAGCTCCTCAACACCCACAAGGTCTGGATGCCACATAAGATGAAGACTCATCCAAACTTTTAGTTTAATGGGTTCTGGGGGACGTTGGTTGGGTACAAACCTTTTCATTTTAGTAGATCCTGTGCACTAAAGTGTGTGTGTGTGTGTGTGTGTGTGTAGCTTCTGCTGGAGCACCAGGACTCCCTGTGTCCCGACCAGTCTGACCCGTTGCTGAATCTGCTGAGAGACCTGGGGAAGGTGCCCACTATCCACGCTCTGGTTGGGGATGGGGCTGTGAGCGCCGCGGAGCCCCAGACAGAACAGACCCTGGCCCAGTACAGTAAGATGGAGGTGTCCCTCACCCTCACCAGCAAGTTTGATGTGTTCAGGGGCTCTGACGATCACCCTGACGCCAGGGGGATTCTCCTCAGGTAGGGGCTTAAACCATTTAACATTTCACTGTGGTACGACCATCGCACTATGAAAATGGCATGTCTAATGTGAAGTGTGCTTGTGTTTTGCAGTACCAAACAGTTGATCATCGACGTGATCCGAGCCCAGCCTGGAGACACACTGAGTGAGGTCCTCAGAGCCGCCTCCTCTCAGGATCAGGTATATTCCACAGCTCTTCACTGGGCTCCCACACACCCTCTTCCTCACTCTCATCCCTCCGCAGGGAGTTGGTAGTAGTTAACCCCCTAACTGCTGGTGTATTCCTCTCCTCTCAGGAGGTGCAGCATGGGTGGATGATGCATCGCCGTGCCCAGAGGGACGCCCGCACCCCCGAGAAGATGAAGAGGAACCAGTCAATTGTTGCCGACGGCAACCTGTCTCTGGAGGAGAAGAAGCGGAAGATCCAGCGTAGCCTGAGGAGGCTGGAGAGCCTGGGGGTCCTGACCCCACCTGACTCTGAGACACAGATACTACAGCTCATAGCCAAGGTGGATAGAGACACTACACATCACACACAATGACATTTTAATTAAGTTATCATACCAAATCAACTACACCTAAACCAAGATGGTGTAGCTCGTCACAATTGGTCGCCATTTGGATTTGCCCCCCCAAATGTAACCCTATCTTTCCAAACCATCCTTCCCAGGACATCCGCCACCAGCGTCTGTACCGGCAGCGTCGTCAGGCTGAGCTGGTCAAGCTGAGACAGACCATGGGCAGCCTTCACTGCAAGAGCTCCTTCCACAGCGAACAGGTGGACTTCTACAGCCAGTACATCACCACCTGCCTGGATAACCTCACCGCCAAACACAGGTACACAAACACATGTGGGAGTGTGACCACACTGTTTGAAGTTCAGCAGTAAAACGACTGCAGACTGCTACTGTGCTGAGCTCTATCTCTCTCTCTCTCCCCTCAGTAAGGTGAGTGGAAAGAAGGCAGCAGAGAGCAAAGGGAAGAAGAGCAAGCAGCCCACTCTGACCTACACTGCTGCCCGTTTACATGAGAAAGGAGTCCTGTTGGAGATTGAGGACCTGCCAGTCACACAGTGAGTATACTCACACCACCCTACCAAATCACCATGTATGGTTACCTAGGGCCTCAAATCAAATATATTTACATTTCTTATTATCTCTCAGGTTTAAGAATGTGATCTTTGACATTGTGCCCGGTGAGGAGGGCGGCACGTTCCAGGTAAAGGCTCGCTTTATGGGGGTGGACATGGAGAAGTTCCCCCTCAAATACCAGGTGAGTCTGGGTAGTAGTAGAATTAAACTAGAACTGACATTTCAATACAAACCTATGGTCTGTGATTGATGCATATCCCAGTCTCACTGAAATCGGTGCTCTATATTGTAGGTGCTGTAATGGTAAATTATTCAGTGTTGCTATTTTGAAAGATCTTGGATTTCAGAAGTGTGTGTGTGTGTAGGACCTGCTGCAGCTCCAGTACGAGGGAGTGGCGGTGATGAAGATGTTCGACAAGGCCAAAGTCAACGTCAACCTGCTCATCTTCCTTCTCAATAAGAAGTTCTTCAAGAAGTGAGGGGTTAGAGGAAACTGCCAGATCTGCCACCCCAAAATGCTATTTAAAAAAAAAAAAGAATAATAATAATTGTACTTTGGCTACTTTTTGTAAATGTACCAATGGACAGATTTAGTTCATATCTAACTACATTTATCAAATCAGTTAATTTAGAGTGATGTCATTCAAACAGGAAATTCAAAAACGTGGTCACTAAGGATGAGGGTTGCTCATTTAATAATGAACTTGTGTGAATTGGAAATGTGTTTTTGCATATCCCAACTCCTGAGACACCCTCAGCGAGTTGGGGTCAGAGCCAGCTAGGGGCAGACATAACCCCAATTGCTCCAGGTAGGCCGTTAAGGTTCTTGCCCAAGGGCATTATACAGATTTTTCACCTTGTCAACTTCGGGATTTGATCCGGCGAACATTCGGTTATACTGGCCCAACGCCATTGTCTTACGTCAGATCAAGCACTCTTGGTGCTTGTCCCTCAACCTCAATTCAGCGCAGACTGCCGTCGTGCTATCTGACATGAGACAATGGGGCCGAACACTAACCTTGAGGTTACCTGCTGCCCAACTATTTGCCTTGAGTGATGTTGTTCCTCATTTTGCTTGTTGTGATGACAGGGCTATAGTGTGCCTCAATTTGTATTAATCTCACCTTCCCAGATTTACATTTTGTTTTCTTTTATCTTCTTGAAAATATTAGAGCAGCTTTACTTTAAGGGATTTTAATCAAAAAGACTATTTTTTTTTTATCTCCAGTGGCGCTATCTGTGTACAAACGGCTTCATCTGTTATCATTTATTTAATCCTCTGATGTTATACGACTGTATCCTAATCGTTTTTCAGCCGGCTGATTTCGCCACCTTTCTCCCTTTCAAAAACTCACTGAGCAACTTCTCATACATTATGGATGGATTTGTTTAAATAGAAACACTACAGTTTGCCACATAGCAGCCGACACAATCCTCTAGTATTTTGTGCACTACTTAAAATGGGCACAGGACCGCCGCTAAGCTACATATGCCTCCCGCTCCACATACATATGCTCTCGGGATTTTATGTTGTGCAGCTTAATGTTTCAAATGTCACATTCATTAGCCTAGCAACAGGAAATGGTACTGTAATATGTGCCTTGGGACTTCCTGTGATTATGGCTTATTGTCTCCCTGATGTGTAGTTTACTGACAGGTCTGGCCACATTGTAAGGTATTTGACCCTAAAGACAGATGATATTGCAATGAGGGTGACTCCATTTAGCTAGGCTTCTGTCAGCTGGAGATGTGGTTGAGCCTTGTTGTCCAACCTTTGACCTTTTGTTAGTCTGGGCTTGAAACTTTGTTCAAACTTATGTACATATTTTCTGTCTTTAATTGTTTCTGTTCTCTTTGTATTGTCATTCTGCTACCCTAATGTTAGTCTTGATTAGTTTTATTCTTTCACTTTTTCTTTTCAACACTAACATGTTCAGGCCAGTCACAATTGGTTGGTAAATATGAATGTGGACCAACATGCCAATACAACTGTCATTATTTCTTTACATATCAGTGCTGTAGCTGTAAGGGACATTTAGTCTATTGTCTGGTTAGATGAATTAACCAACTGCCTGATTGAAGTTGTTGTAATGAATCTTCCTCTGCAATGGAAACTGTTAACACTCCTGTTTTTTACTTTTATATTCAAATAAAAATGTATTTTTTCTGTCATACTTTTGGTTTTACATTCATGATTAATCTATTTTCTTCACCTGTTATTCTTAATGATAGTTTATTTCTAATGAGAGCTTTATTTTCATAATGGCCATAAGTTAATTTTTTTTTATGCATGATTGCGCTGTGAGCTTCACAAACTGGTAAATAACAATACCCACCATAGATATTCACCATGTATACTACATGACCAAAAGTATGTGGACAGCTGCTTGTCAAACATCCCATTCCAAAATCGTGGTATTAATATGGAGTTGGGTCCACCCCCTCCCCCCCCCTTGCCGCTATAATAGCCTCCACTCTTCTGGGAAGGCTTTCTACTAGATGTGGGAACATTACTGCGGGGACTTACTATTGCTCTTGTGGCTGAATGGATGTAAGTCTGGCGCTGATGTTGGGCGATTTAGGCCTGGCTCGCAGTCGGCATTTCAATTCATTCATAAGGTGTTCGATGGTGTTGAGGTCAGGACTTTGAGCAGGCCAGTCAAGTTCTTTCACATCGATCTCGACAAACCATTACTGTATGGGCCTCGCTTAGTGCATGGGGGCATTGTCATGCTGAAACAGGAACGGGCTTTCCCCAAACTGTTGCCACAAAATTGGTAGCACAGTCGTCTGGAATATCATTGTACGCTGTAGAGTTAAGATTTCCCTTCACTGGAACTAAGGGGCCTAGCTGTAACCATGAAAAACAGCCCCAGACCATTATTCCTCCTCCACCAAACTTTACATTTTAGCAGACGCTCTTATCCAGAGCGACTTACAGTAGTGAATGCATACATTTCATAAATGTTTTTCTCCGTACTGGTCCCCCGTGGGAATCGGACCCACAACCCTGGCGTTGCAAACACCATGCTCTACCAAATAAGCCACACGGGACCCAGTTGGCACTATGCATTCGGGCAGGTAGCGTTCTCCTGTCATCCGCCAAAGCCAGATTCGTCTGTCGGACTGCCAGATAGTAGAGCTTGATTCATCTCTCCAGAGAACACGTTTCCACTACTCCAGAGTCCAGTGGCGGCAAGTTTTACGCCACTCCTGCTTGTGTGCGACTGCTCGGCCATGGGAACCAATTTGATGACGCTCCCGACGAACAGTTCTTATGCTGAAGTAGTGTCCAGAACCAGTTCGGAACTTGGCAGTGGGTGTTGCAGCCGAGGACACATGATATTTACGCACTTCAGCGCTTGGCGGTCCCGTTCTGTGAGCTTGTGAGGCCCACCACTTTGTGGCTGAGTGGTTGTTGCTCCTAGACGTTTCCACTTCACAATAACTGTACTTTGACCGGGGCAGCTCTAGCAGGGCATACATTTGACGAACTGACTTGTTGGAAAGGTGGCATCCTATAACCGTGCCACGTTGAAAGTCACTGAGCTCTTCTGTAAGGCCATTCTACTGTCAATGTTTGTCGAAAGAGATGGCATGACTGTGTGCTCGAGTTTATACAACTGTCAGAACGAGTGTCGCTGAAATAGCCAAATCCACTAATTTGAAGGGGTGTCCACATACTTTTGTATCTGTATAGTGTAATTGCTAAAATATAATGCCTCTACTATACAGTAATGTGCCCGCGCAATACTACCAGGTAGCCACTAGAGGGCGCAGTTAGCATTGCGGTCAATAGCTTCCAGGCAGCATCCTGTGCAGAATAAATAGACAATGGTTTAACAGTATTTGTTCAACTAAATTGTAGAAGCATAGGGCTGATAATCTTTATGTTTAATGGTAGCTTACAAAAGTTGGAATACCCATTAAAATGCAAACAGATTTGCATGTAGGCCATTAAGTGTTGATTACTCATGGCAATTAAATGACCTTTGTTTATTGTTAGACCGGGCGTAATGCATGCTGAATGCGGGTCCCATACTGGTAGCTTACCTCAGCCGTGAAATATGTTTAACATAAATAAGGTCCAAGTGATTGCATAAGAAATAGGCTACAAAAACCTGACAAAATTGTCCCTTTACTAACAATAGTATAAATGCATCAAACAAAGTAGGCCCAGTAGGCTACAATCAATTAATTCGAGGTGATGTCTACACTAGAATAACTGACGACATGACTAGAACAACTGACGACATGAGCATATGTCACATTTTTGATGGCATATAGCCTAAATGTTGTATTGTTCACAGGATGGGCATCTCGGTCAATTTCTCCTCTTTTCTCCCCTCCAGACAACAACATACACCTTTGAGTAGAGGCGCGTCAGTGACACAAGCGCGGTCCAATAATTTGTCTGTCTGGTTACGGACAGAGAGCGTGAGAGCTTGTCGGGGCCCAATCAGCGCTTTTGTATTGCCTGCCAGTACCGGGGACTGACTGGTTGTGAGTATTTACTGCAGCGCCCCAGGATCCCAAAGCCAAACCCGAAGCCAGTGGAACCTGCGGGGTGAAGGCGAGTCAGGTGAGACCGAGGATTTTGCCGCGGCCTATCTGAAGTGAAGTTTAACTAAAAACCTCAATGCCCGGATCATGGTTCTAGATGTGATGAGGCTCCAGACTTCAGTCCAACTGAAGTACTGGGACAATGTGAGATGAGGAGCGAAATAACGGTTACATAGTAGTTCTATTGGGTTAATAGTGATGAGCTTTGCCGTTATTTTTAGTTACAAAATGTAGGTAATGAGAGAGGTCTGCCTAAAACAGCGGACACAAACGTTGATAATGTTTTAACGTTGCAAATTTGTTTACATTATAGCGATAAATGATACAGTGAGCGCGGATCATATTGATAGACATAGAGCAGAATACTTTTATTGTTTAATCTCGAGTCCCTTGAGGTTAACCTAGATTGGTTGGGGGGAAAAATGCGTCTTCGTGGTGTCGTTATGAACAAAATGTTAATCTGAAACCTATGATTGTAATTTGATTGTTGAAATATATTTATCAACGTTGCTACGATCGAGTTTGTGAATATGAAGGATCTTTTTTGAGCGAACTGGAGACAAATGGCATGAAGTGTTGTGCATATGTCATACAATAAAATTAATTCAAAATGCATCAGCCATTTACGTAAGTGAAGACGTGTTCACCCTCTCAACTTGTTTCCTAGCCCTATGCAAATGGCCACCATGGTTGGCGATGACAAGTGCTGTTGAAGGGAATCTGTGAATGCCTGTAGTGATACGTGGGGCAACCAGATGATCAGAGTTCTTATCAGTTTACTTTAATCAAATTTTGTTCAGCTGGTGTCAACTTCGTTTTTTTCTTTGAGTTTCATGAACATTTCAGTGGCAGGTCAATGTATGACAGGTTAATGTATGTTTCAGTGACAGGTCAATTGATGTATTTTGCAATGAGAAATGTCACTTGTGAAAACCAATAGATAAGCAGATAATCTATTTTGTGTATGTAAGTGTTTATTTATTATCATTTTGTAACTTTTGTATTTATTCCCACTAGGGTTAGACTTTACCTCTGTTTTTTTGTGACCAACACAGAGGGACAATGTTTCACTAGTCAGTGCCACTTTTTCCAGGAATCCAATAGTAAATCTTTTCCATCCTTGTGAACCACTTGTTCAAACTATCATGGCATTTACTCATGGAGGTCAAACAGAGACCTTACCACTCCTATTCAGTAGAACTGAATTATACAAAGATATAACAAACGGATAAAAAGGCCAAATCTTTGATTTATGCCAAATTTTGACTGTCATGTTCCTGATGATTTATTCCTATAAGAACTTGTCTAGTTGACTTTGACTTTTGCAGGTGAGATGAAAGTTTGGAGATTCCTCTGCCATACATTTTATTTTTGGAATAGAAATGCAGTAAGGGGATGGACAGGTGGTTGTCTACCCTTACGTGCTCTTCTGCCATTCTAGTCTCCATTTGTATATCTCCTGGCTGCAAATGATAAATCTCTTGGGCTGTTTATCTCCAGAAGCAAATTGGACTGAAGTGTGCCATTAAAGGAACACAGCCTGGGTTGAACTGAAGTGGGACCCGAACTGGCAACCCTTTTAGGGTTCATATACCTCACATCATCATCACAACACAAACCCTGACATGAGTGGTTGGCAGGCGATGTGTGGGTTAATGTGGGTTAGAAGCAGTGTGGATGGATTGAAAGTCTTCCACAATACAAACTCCATAGAACTAATCTGAATTTCGCACATCATGCGTTTGTACGCCCCCCCTCCCCCCCCACACATACCCACCTCTCTCTCTCTCTCTCTCTCTCTCTCTCTCTCCCATGTGACGTCACCAAAGGCTTCACATTAAGAGATCATTCCATATCCTGAGGTTATAAACCGGCTCAGACTGGCTAGCACGTTAGGACAGTGCTTGGCACCACAGGGGAACGGAAAGGAGAGATAATGGGTGACTCTTTTTCCTAAAGGGACAGGGGGCCCAACTCTGTGACCCATGTTGTAGGCTAGGCCTTATCTACCTAGATGGGATAGGCCTTATGGCAGATGCAATGCATTTGTGTATGGGCAATTCCACGGTAACAGAATGATGCTGAGGCTCACATGTTTCACTTTAAAATGTATGTCAAACAAAAACCAATGATTGCAAAGCTAAACAAACGATACAACAATGCAGAATGACTACTTAAACAATTTACACAGAAAATTTTACAAAAACACATGTACTTGAAGAACAATGCAAATGCAGAATGATGGGTTGTGCCGTCCTTTTACTGAACTTTGCATCTGCACTGTTCTTCAGCTAAATGTGTTTTTGTAACATTTTCTGTGGAAATTGTTCAAACTCATCCATGTGCATATCATTTTTTGGTTTGTTTAGCTTTGCAATCATTGATTTTTGTTTGGCATACATTTTAACCCAATGAGTACCATCGTCGCGTTTTGGACTTTTGACCTCCTTTAAACATCATGTGTTTGACCTACAGACCATCAGGCTCTGAGTGGCGCAGCGGTCTAAGGCACTGCATCTCAGTGCAAAAGGCAACACTACAATCCCTAGTTCGAATCCAGACTGTATCACATCCAGCCGTGATTAGGAGTCCTATAGGGCGGCGCACAATTGGCCCAGCGTTGTCCAGGTTTGGCCGGGGTAGACCGTCATTGTAAATAAGAATTTGTTCTCAACTGACTTGCCAAGTTAAATAAAGGTTACATTTTTAAAAAACGAGTACGAGACAAGGGTGGATCCCGAAGGGGCCCAGGGCTGGATCTTTTTATATTTGTGCTACAAATTACTAAAAGCTATCTATGGAAGGCTGAGACCCTCACAAACACTTACATGCAACAAGTTTTGCTCTATGACGCTCACAAGCTATACAAGAGTCTTTAGAAGTTAAGGGTTTCTTATAGATATAACATCATAGGAAATCCCAGGACATAGTGTCTATTATGCTGTAATAAGCTCACATAGTTGCGGTCACAAACTCCAAACTCCACACAGTTGTCACTGACTAGCTGCATATTCATTTCCCAGTGAGCAAACAATTTCTGTACTTACAGCATTCATATAAATGAATTTTTATCAGGTTTTTGTTTTGGATGACCATTTTTTTTTATTGACATTTGTCAATAAAACTCATGAATGCAACTGTTTGTCAAACTGATTTGAGTTTTACTTGTGCGCAATGGTTGTCCTGAAAATAAAATGGTAGGCCTAAAACACTTAATTGGCTTAATATAAGGGCTGGACATGCAGATAATTGAAAGTCAGATAAATGAAAAGCAGATTTTTGCTGGGGTCTTGGGACTGATAGGATTAAAGTGAAAAATCTGAGTCTCAGCATCATTCTGTTACCTGTGGAATTGCCCGTTTTCATAATATGCATGTATATGTCTGTCCATCTTGGTCCATTTCAAAATCCTCTTAACAAACCTTCTGTCTCGATCAATCATGGTTCGGCTATGAATGATCGGCTATGAAAAGCCAACTGACATTTACTCCTGAGGTGCTGACCTGTTGCACCCTCGACAACCACTGTGATTATTATTATTTGACCCTGCTGGTCATCTATGAACATTTGAACATATTGGCCATGTTCTGTTATTATCTCCAACCGGCACAGCCAGAAGAGGACTGGCCACCCCTCAGAGCCTGGTTCCTCTCTAGGTTTCTTCCTAGGTTCTGGCCTTTCTAGAGAGTTTTTCCTAGCCACCGTGCTTCTACATCTGCATTGCTTGCTGTTTGGGTTTTAGGCTGGGTTTCTGTACAGCACTTTGTGACATCAGGTGATGTAAGAAGGGCTTTATAAATAAATGTGATTGACGTATCATTAGGACAAAGGTATGGATGTCTTTCTAGGAAATTCAGCATCTCCACTATAAGCAGAACACAAAACTCTGATATCTCTGCTCTCTCCTCCTCTTCCTCTTGCTCCCTTTGTCCCTTGCTCCCTCCTTTGCTTAGGCAACCGCAGAAATTAAATTGATTAGTGGTGTGGTCTATAAATAGACAGGCCATAGTTGCCATGGCAACCATGTGATAAGTGTTGTGTGATGAAGAACTGGGCCTCCTAAGTGTTGTTGTAGTGTTGTGGGAGCAGAAGGATGGGTGTGGGTGACAGTGTGTAGGTTCGTTTGTCTGGATTATGTGATCTGACACTAACAGGTGTGTGTATGATATGATATCACAGTGTAATGTTGGACTGTGTGTGTGTGTGTGTGTGTGTGTGTGTGTGTGTGTGTGTGTGTCTGTGTTTTGCATTTGCTTTGTGCTAGATTCATTGTGTGAGTAAATGGATTCATCCAATTGAATAGATTCAGATTTTTATAAAAAATGTCTGACTTTTTTGTCAAGGTGACCAGCTACCCCTTTGTTTCCCATGAACACTGTTTCAGTCTAATCAGTCTCATGTCAGGAACCCTCTGTACCCTGGGGTTGATCGTGTGATGAAACCCTATTGGTTGTAGACAACAACCCCTGATGCCATCACCGCCATGTCCTCATATATTTTTCCTTTTCTTTTCAGTCAATACAGTTTTCGTCAGGCTACATTTATGAGATAGATAAACTTAAGGCCCTGTTAATTATTTGTGTCCTGTCCTAATTTCTCTCCTCCCCCCATAAACACACTGATCTTGAATGGAGTTAGATATGATTGTGTTTGATTCCCTATTAATGACCACAGTGACCCGTCATGAACCACCCATGTTCTTTATGAACGGATCATTACATGTTATTATAGTAATAATGGTGATTTATAATGATGATAGGATTTTTAGATTAGCCTTATAGTCATTCTAGGGATTCAGTCTGACAGTACATATTAATTTAAATGAAATACAACTTTATTTAACCCCTCGGGGGCAATTATGAAAGGCAAGTAAGTCAGTTACAAGTATCACAACACAACACATATAAAAGTAGCTAGTTTTAATATTACACAGACCAAAGAATAAGTACAAAATATCACCTTAGCAGAGGACAGAAAAATGTATATTTTTAAACGTAATTTCCAGCTATTCTACAAATGTTGCCATGGAGCTTTTGCTGTTATTAGCTAATCTCCTGCAATTATACGCATTTTTGCATGTCTAATGCTGTGTTCTTATGCTGAAACATTATAACAAAATGAATGGGACATTATAACAAAATGAATGGGACATTATAACAAAATGAATGGGACATTATAACAAAATGAATGGGACATTATAACAAAATGAATGGGGGCCTGATAGTCTAGCATTTATTTTGTTGTATGTTCTCAAAGATTATAGGCTATTCTATAGGTCCATTATCTTTTCTACATACTTTCTATTTGGTTTTAGTCATTTAAGTTGACACTGAAATCGTTTTTGCATTCCAAAAAGGTATTTCTAAATATGTGCAATGCGCAAAAAAATTCAATCATGCGACCCACCTGGTCCTGACCCACAGTTTGGGAACCACTGCTATATGATATTATGTTTGAACAAAGGTTAAAACACGATTTTCTGGTGTTGGTGTTTTTCAGAATTTAGCTCAGGGTTCTCCCACATTAAGTCAGGACTCATATGGGTGGGATCATGGCTGATTCCTTTCTTCCATTTGGTTGCACCTTGCTAACAATGTGTTGTCAAATGTGTGGTGATCATCAGTGCTTCATTATTTGCATACAACCTGTGCTCCCTCGTTGACAGGTTAGGCTGAGATTGGTGGGTTTCTAAAGCTGCTTCTGCACTGACTTCTGCTAGGACCAAGCAACAATAAGGTTAACGAAGGAAATCACATCTCTGTTTGTAATCTGCTCCTCATTCACCACGTACATGCACATACTTGGTCCCTACATAAATCAAAGCCCTTGGGACTATATTGCTAACAGTACGACATAAGCCCTTATTCTTCACTTCCCTTCCCCCCTCGGGGTCTTGCAAACACAACTATGCAGCATATGTTTACGATAAAAAAAGTTGTATTTGCTCCCCAGTGTTTTTTGAGGGATGGATGGAGGGAAGTGGAGTTAGGACAGGGAAGGGGGAGGGAGGGGAGTGTTTATACGGGTGCTTTGTTGGCATCGCACAACTGTAGGAAAATGGAGGAGGGGTGGGGGTTGAGGAACGGGAACAAAGGAGCCTTATGTTGGCATGGTCTCTGAAACCCCAGTGTGTGTGTGGTGTGTGTGTGGGTGTGTCCGTGTGTGCGTGTCTTCTCGCAGGGCTGGGTATGGCTGAAGAATACTGTACATATCTTTATCTGTTACTGTGTCGAAGTCTTCTACTGTATAGCTCTCTTTTACAGGATATAGGCTACAGTAACTATGGTATATACTGTAGCGTAGCAGTCTGTCCGTTGTCCCTGTAGGATTGTTTATTTTGAATGCCAATATGATCATTGTAAAAAATAAAAAGGACAGTAAGACAGATTTGTGTATATCACTGCATCTTTTATCCGAGGGTGCTGGTCCCAGTAGAATGTATTTTTGTCCAACCTCTACATCACTTCAACAGTAGCTTCACTTTGCAGGATAATGATTATGTAGCTTTGGGGAATGTTAGTGTGTATGTCTGACTGTCTGTTTGTGTCTGTCTGTGTGCTGTTTAAGTATGTCTGTGTGTGTCTGTGCTTATGCTGATCATCCCCTCTCGTTTACCATCCTTCCATCTTAGCACCCCCTTTTTCTTCCTCCTCTCTTCCTCTCGCGGTATGGAGGCGTCTGACTTGTGTTGTTTGGCAGCGGGCCCAGAGTGTGGTGTGTGTGTGCATGTGTGCGCGCATGTGTGTCGATGCGTGTTGGGGTTGGGCGCTGTGGGAGGAGACTGGTGAGAGAGGGAGAGAGAGATAGATGGTGGTTTGTTGCAGCTGAGGGAAACAGTCATCACATTATATAAGGAGCAATAGGGACAGAGAAGGGGGTGGGGGGGGGGGCAAGAGGTGCTGGGTAAAGATGGTCACATGTACACACACAGACACAAAAACACACACCACAAGACAATTCTGATTGGCTTGTTAGCTACGTTTGGTTTTACTCACACTTACTCACTATTCTACCTTCTCCTCATCTCTCTCGCTCTTGCTCTCTCTGTCTCTCTCTCTCTCCACAGTTTTCTATGCGGGTTACCACTTCCTTTTTCCTTTTGTAAAGGAAGTGGTAACTTCCATGTCTCAGGCATGATGACTCTCTGGACCTGGAGAGAGAGAGTAGTAAACATATTTTTTTGTATTTTTTAATTGCTACATAGAAAAACCATACTATGTGTCTTTCCTTATAAATGGGTGTGGTAGTGTGTGTGTGTTAGTGTGTGTGTACACAAGAGTGCTACCATTTCTACATAGCAAGGCATTATGCTCTAATTATAACCAGTCCACCATCCTAGTCCCCTGACAACCCCTCCCCCCACTCCCCCCCTCTTCCTGGCCAATCCTCATCACTCTCCAACTTCTTCAAGCATATCATTGGTCGAAGTTGCAGGACAAACTAACTCCCTGTGGCACAACCTACATTGTCTGCCTGTGCATCCTCAACCAGCCTTCGTATGACTCAAGTGTGTCAAATACAATCGGATTTGCGCACACACATGGGGAACCATTTCAGGGCCTGATAGAGGACATGACATACTCATTAATTGACCGTCTTTATGCGCATGTGTGTGCATGTTTAAGTCATCATATGTGCCCATGCATGTTACAGTCACACACACACACACACACACACACACACACACACACACACACACACACACACACACACACACACACACACACACACACACACACACACACACACACACAGGGTACATCCATATAGATACATAAAGCTCTCAAGCATGTTCTGTCTTGGGTACATATCATATTACATACCCCTTCCACTCAGACTGGAGAAGGTCAGGAAGGAAAAAGTGTGGGTGTGTGCCTTTTACTGTACCTTCCACCATGTTCAAGGACAGAAAGTATTTCTCCCGTTGTTTTCTGTTGGCTTTGATGGAAAAATGAACTTTTAGGATAGAAGTATGAATTATTGGAGTTGTAACACAGTTGTTACACGTGCTTATTTTACTCTTAATTCAATAGGATATCTGTGTGTGCTGTACTGTGTTAGCCTGCTGCTAGTCTATGGTTATGGGACAGGGGTAATAACAGCTAACTGTTAGCGCTGTCTGAGGTGGCAAAACAAACAATATGGTGGGAGAGCAGCAGACCTGTCAGCTATCCTTCACTGTGGTTGCTGCAACATTTTTCCATTGAAAATGAGCAACTTATTATAAGTTGGGGAATTTTGATCAGTCGAAAGGGTCCCGCAGGGATGCTGGCCCATGTTGACTCCAATGCTTCCCACAGTTGTGTCAGAAATATTGTGCCAGAAATATTGTCTCCAAAAATTGCGATTGTATCATCAGCTCAAGTATGCCCACTGTACGTACAAGTGAATATATTTTATTTCTTTGCTTGAGTAGAGCTTTTTATTGTTTGTGTTTGAGTTGCACATTTGAATATATGTCATAATCATGTTGCTCTTTTGATATTAGAAATTCTTTGTTTTATCTTAGGACAAATAATCACGGGTAACTTAGAGATGTTCCGACGTACTCCTTTCCATCCCTTTATCCCTGTCTCTTGTCTCTCTCTCTCTTTTTCATCCATCCAGTCCAGTATGGAGCGACTGAATGAGGAGGCGGTGCGGCTGAGCCTGCTGAAGCGAGGCCTGGACTCCTCCTCGCCTGCAGGCGGCGCCACGAGCAGTGAACGAGATGAGCTGCTCTCCAAACGCATCAAGATGGAGGGCCACCAAGCCATGGAGCGCCTCAAGATGCTGGCCTATCTGAAACGCAAGGACCTGGCCGGCCTGGAGGGGGGAGGATTGGGAGGGGTCTCAGGAGGCGGGGCCCTAAGGGGTGAGGTCAAGGGTCATGGGTCTTCAGGGGGAGGGGCTTATGAGGAGAAGACTAATGGGAGCCTCCGTGGTCAGGTTGTGGGAGCCCATGGCATGGTGGGAAAGAGCGGGAAGGAGAACATGGGCGAGGAGCCAGTGGATTTCAGCGCCCGGAGAGGGTGAGTGGAGGAGGAGAGAGGGGGAGTACAAGAGGATAGGAGGGAAAATAGAAATCTTTCTTACAATTAAGAATCAGTCAGTCAGAGTTGAAAGTGTGTGTGTTCCTCCACAGTGACGTGGACCGGGAGCGACACACACCCTCCCCTGATGTGATCGTCCTGTCAGACAATGAGGCGTCCAGTCCAAGAGGGCCCAGCCAAGGGGAAGAACGCCTGAGGGCAGCGAACCTGGAGATGTTTAAGGTGTGTGTGTGTGTGTGTGTGTGTGTGTGTGTGTGTGTGTGTGTGTGTGTGTGTGTGTGTGTGTTTGTGTGTGTTACAGCACATATTAGCGCAGTCTTGACAAATGTTGAAGTATGTGCATATTGTCTTTATGTGTGTATGAGTGTTAGAATAGTGCATAGTTGTATAGAGTTGTTAATACATTAATTAATTATAAAAAACACATTGTGGACCACTCAGATAGTTTTGAGACACTGTAGGCAAACAGTACAGATATTAATTTGGTATTAGCTATAATACATTATATCATCTATACATCATTGGTATCAGCTATAACACATCATCTATACACAAAAACCAAGTACAATAGATAAAATGACAAGTTTTATAGTTGTATATGTGTGTATGGAGAGGAATGGCAGAAGTGGGTACAGTATGTGGGCTCATTTGTTTCTATGTGTGTGCTTCAGGGTAAGACAGGGGAGGAGAGGCAGAAGATGATCAGGGCTCTGAGAGAAGAGCTGAGGCTGGAGGAGGCCAGGCTGGTGCTGCTGAAGAAGCTGAGGCAGAGCCAGATGCAGAAGGAGAACCTGGTGCAGAAGGCGTCAGTCACCCACCCACCCAATGCTGTCCCATCCATCCTCTATACTCATCTACTTCAGTCATTCACTCGCTCATTCCTCTGTCATCCACTGCTCACTCTGTCACACTACACTCTCTCAGCCACCGCATTCATACCTCTCCCACTCTCTCTGCCGCCGCACTCATCCCTCTCTTACTCTCTCATCCACCACACTCAACCCTCTCTTATTCGCTCAGCCACTGCACTGCACTCGTCACTCTTTCACTCACTCATCCACTGCACTCATCCTTTTCTCACTCACTCATCCACTGCACTCATCCTTTTCTCACTCACTTACTGTTTATGCATTAACACTTTACACTCGGGGGAATTGGCCTATACGGATAGGGCCTAAACATAAAAAAGAAGCATATGGCTAACCATTGTAGCAATTGAAAGGGAACACTTTAAAGATTATGGGGAAACAAACAGTTCACCTGACACAAGAATCCAAACATTACACTGTTCATTTTATCTGCATTTGACATTTCTTGTACTTTCCGCAGCATTTGTTGATAAAGAAATCTGGAAATACTCTGGACACATTCAATAACACAATGAGAATATCCATGCAACATTTGGGGTAGATGCAGTATAAGACAAAACAATTTCAGGGTCAGAGGTCAAATTGGTGTCTCCAAGTTGCAACACACCACACCTATGTGTGCACAGTTCCTAAGTCATTTAAATACACGTTTATGAGTCAAGGAAAGAGCCTTCAACTATTAGATTCTCTTTTGAGCTCTCCTAGCTGTACTGTTAAGGAACTGAAGCAAGCACCCTTGTGTTTTTTTTGGTTTGGAACACAGCCCTTCATCCACACCATCACACAATTACTGTTGTTAATGCAATCCAAAAATGGTCCATTACAAATTGCAATCAGAGTTAGGTGTGAATATGTGAATGCTTATTATATTGCCAACATGAGTAGCGAAGTTCTATAATCTGATTTTTAGTGTTAGGCTTTCACAAGGCACTTCAGAGGAACAGATAGTAATTTTGGTGTGCATGGAATGGAGCCATGGGTGCATTCAGGTGCTAATTCACGGATCATTTTCTTCACATTACGCCGAATATAGGCTCCTTCTGTTCAGAACAACAACCCAGGGTATGACGCCGTAACTGTACATCAAACATAGCAATCATTAATGCCAAAGTAACCCAATTGGCACGAAGAATGTTGCAGGTGGTGCTCCCGCTTGGAATGTCTGTCAGTTGATTCCCATGTCATGTGTTGCTGCCATGCTATGTTGTCATCTTAGGTCTCTCTTTATGTAGTGTTGTGTTGTCTCTCTTTTCGTGTTGTGTGTTTTGTCCTATATTTTTATTTATTTTATTTTTATTTTTAATCCCAGCCCCCATCCCCGCAGTAGGCCTTTTGCCTTTTGGTAGGTCGTCATTGTAAATAAGAATAAGTTCTTAACTGACTTGCTTAAGTTTAATGAAGGTTAAATAAAATAAATAATAAAAAAATATATATATATACCGCTTTAAAACGGATACCCAGAGCTCTGATGTAATGTATATGTTACTATACTGCTGTCCAATTAATGCGCGTATCAGTGACCAAATCTGCTATTTTCACCCAATATACAGTATAGAGTGAAAAGGGCTTACCTATAAGTTGCTTAGGATAAAAGTGTCAGGTAAATAACCTTATTATATTAGTATTATTCTATGTTTGACCCCTCTATCACCTCTACCCTCTGTCCCCCTCAGGTCCCTGTGGTCCAGAACACAGCGTCTGCCCTCCAGAGCGGTGCCGTCCACGGTGCTCAGAGCATGAGCAAGATGTCTGGCCGCCCTGGCCACCACACCCCAGAGCCCCAGAACCATCGCACTGCACAGGTGGGCTACAGCATTGCACAGGTGGGCTACAGTACTGGTTCTTTTAGAGTTCCCTTTGTGCCTTGGGTCGGTCACAATGCAAGTTGGGCAGGAGCAAGGAAGCCAAAGTTGGGGGATGGGATTGAACAAAGATTTTTAATATTTTGCATGAGAACCATCTCACAATAAAGCAGTCTCCAGTTTCAATAGTTGCACAGTAGTGCCATCTCGTGCTATGAAGAGGCATTACCCTCTTAAATAATCTCTGGTGAATATGAGCAGGAAAATGGCATGACACTGAAAACCAACAAACAACACCACCCATGTCTTACTTATGATATTTTTCTCCTTCCTCCTTCTTCTCCTCTTTCCTCCCCCAGGGTCACTCGGTGATCAGGTCAGCCACCAACAGCTCCATGTCTCAGATGATGATGTCACAGAGCAGGGTGATAGCGCCCAACCCTGCCCAGCTGCAGGGCCAGAGGCTGGCACAGCAGAAGCAGGGTGGCATGCGCTCCTCGACTGGCAGCTCTAACAATGCCGTTAGCTACCAGCAGGTAAACCCCAATGTCATCCCTGTTATTGGTCATAATCATCATAGAGCAGTGGAAAAAATACAAGTACAGATTATTGTAGGGGATAATGCTAACTTTTTTGAGAGATAATTAGAAAATACTATTTTATTGATGAAATTGTATTTATTGGTTCTCTCAAACTAAAGGGATGGTTCACCCAAATTACAAAATCACATATAGGGTTCCTTAATCTGTAAGCAGTCTATGGACAGGGTATGTCCATTGAAAAAGTGCTGGAAAAGTTTGAATACCATTTTCATAGAGGTTCAAAATCAGTTGCTTCCACTCAGATGCCAGGATTTGAGGGTTATATCATTTTTAGCAGATAAATGTTGCTGTCATGCCATCAGACTTAAACTTAAAAACACTGTTCTGAATGACGGGTATGGTTCTCTGTGTTTACTTGCAGTCTTCCACCCAGCAGGTGGCAGTTTCTCAGCGCTCTGGCTCCTCCTCCTCCTCGGCCATCTACATGAACCTGACCCACATGCAGGCGGCCGGAGCCGCGGGAGGGGTCAGCGGGGTGTCGGGGGTGGGGGCGGTCAGCCCCTCAGCCACACACAGCCCAGGGGGGACATCGGTGGGCTCCTCCATGGTCGACACAGCCAGCAGTCAGGCAGCCGCCAAACTTGCCCTGAGGAAACAGCTGGAGAAAACCCTGCTGGAGATCCCTCCTCCCAAGCCGCCGGCGCCGCTCCTCCACTTCCTGCCGTCAGCGGCCAACAGCGAGTTTATCTACATGGTGGGCCTGGAGGAGGTTGTGCAGAGTGTCATTGACAGTCAGGGTGAGGGAAGGAACTGGAACTCTTTTGCTGATGCCTAGCTAGCCATTTGTCCTGCACACAACCATCAAACCAACAATGTTATCAGATGAGTCGGTTTGGAATTGGGCCCCTCTCCCCTCATTGAACTCTTGTGGCTCTCTCTTTAGGTAAACTGCGTTTGCCCTCCTCCATGGAGCCCTTCTCGTGTGCCCAGTGCAAGACGGACTTCACCCCTCACTGGAAGCAGGAGAAGGGTGGGCGCATACTTTGCGAGACCTGTATGTCGTCCAATCAGAAGAAGGCACTGAAGGCTGAGCACACCAATAGGCTGAAGAACGCCTTCGTCAAGGCTCTACAGCAGGAGCAGGTCAGCATTCCATTGGCTCCCCGTTGCTCTGTTCAGGCAACCATTGTTTATAGGGAAAGTGTGTGTGTGTGTGTGTGTGTGTGTGTGTGTGTGTGTGTGTGTGTGTGTGTGTGTGTGTGTGTGTGTGTGTGTGTGTGTGTGTGTGTGTGTGTGTGTGTGTGTGTGTGTGTGTGTGTGTGTGTGTGTGTGTGAATAACCATATTTTACTAATTGTGTCACAGGAGATTGAGCAGAGAATCCAGTTGCAAGCTGCTCTTGCCACCAGTTCAGCTCAAACTATTCCAAGCGTCAGTAAGGCTGAGTCTATGAGCAGACATCACACACACAGACAGGTATGTCACTGTCACCGCTGTTAGTAAGTGCTCCCTGCTGCAACAGACACCCTGTCATCTAGCATTGTTCAGCAAAGTTGATAAAAGGTCCAATTGTAACAGCTGCATAATGGATACTTGATCAATCTTTTTTTTAATCGATCAAATATTGACTGAATTATAGCTCATAAACCACATAAACCTCTGTCTTGTGTAATATTAAACCCCCTATTTATGAGATTTGGTTGTACATTTTCGGGAGCGACTGGCTGAGTTACTTTGTAAACACTTAAAATGAATTAAATCTGAACTTTTTTTAACTTTACAAAAATGTACCACCCTCTTGTGCAATGATCACTTTCTATTCTGTCTTTAATCCCCGTCTAAGGGTGGGCGTTGAAATAGATGCATATCAAAAACCACATGTCATTGTTGACATTTTGAACAGGACTGGCATGTGTTTGAGTGGTTGTTAAAAAGCGATCGCAAAATCAATTGGAAAGTGTATTTACAAGCAAGGGTTGGAATGTGCATTGCTTTCACGTGGTCCTCTGTAGCTCAGTTGGTAGAGCATGGTGCTTGCTATGCCAGGATAGTGGGTTCGATTCCTGGGACCAGCCATACTTAAAATGTATGCACGCATGACTGTAAGTCGCTTTGGTTAAAAGTGTCTCCTAATTGGCATATATTATTTTGAAATAAATCCATCCAGTGACGATTATGATTATGTGACAAGTGAATTTACACCCCACAAAAACAGGGGTAAAATGGCTGCAAAAAGGGGAATCCTGAGGTGGGTGGGGAATGTGAGAATGATACTTTCACATTTCCCCAACCATCATCACACCCCCTTTAGTTGTTGAGGATGTCCCGTGCTGACAGATGGACTCTCCATCTGATGTGTGTGTGTGTGTGTGTGTGTGTGTGTGTGTGTGTGTGTGTGTGTGTGTGTGTGTGTGTGTGTGTGTGTGTGTGTGTGTGTGTGTGTGTGTGTGACCTCCAGGCGCCTCAGCCACAGGTGACCCAGTCACAGGCCTCCCTCCAACGGGGTCTGTCTGGCTCGGCCCGGGGCGTCCTGTCCAACTTCGCCCAGGCCTCCCAGCTCTCGGTGGCCAGCAGCCTGCTGGGCATGACTGGAAAGCGCAGTGGACAGCTGGGCACTAGTGGGCACAGCCGGGCACAGCAACAACAGCAGCAACAGCAGCAGCAGCAGCATCACGACAACCGCCGCCAGCTCTACAGCATCCCTGGTGAGTAAACAGACCAGGGGTTGGGATGGGACTGAGATCAGCCAAAGAACTTTATAGACCAGGGGTTGGGCTGGGGATGGGACTGAGATCAACCAAATAACTTTATAGACCAGGGGTTGGGCTGGGGATGGGACTGAGATCAACCAAATAACTTTATAGACCAGGTGTTGGGATGGGACTGAGATCAACCAACAACTTTATAGACCAGGTGTTGGGCTGGGGATGGGACTGAGACCAGCCAAAAACTTTATAAACCAGGGGTTAGGCTGGGGTTGGGACGGAAATCAGCCATACAACTGTATAGACCAGGTGTTGGGCTAGGGATGGGACGGAGATCAGCCATACAACTGTATGGACCAGGGGTTGGGATGGGGCTGAGATTAGCCAAAGAACTTTATAGACCAGGGATGGGCAGGGGATAGGGCTAAAATTAACCATACAACTGTATAGACCAGGGCTGGGGATGGGGCTGAGGCAGGCCTTTCTGACAGTCTCTCACTGCCTCCCTCCCTCTTTCTCCCTCTCCAGGGGTGAACATTGCCTACCTGAACCCAGGCAATGTGGTCGGCCACAAGGGGTCCAGCCTGGCTGACCGCCAGAGGGAATACCTGCTGGACATGATCCCGCCTCGCTCCATATCCCAGTCCATCAGCGGACAGAAATGAACCTCACCCCGCCCCGACGCAATACCACAACCCTTCCCCACACCACACCTCAACCCCCATCGCATGCAGTGCCTGTTAGTGTGCCTACCAAACTAACCTGTATGAAGAACACAATCAACGAGTCAAGAGGCCACCAAACTCTGAAATGACTTTTCATTTGAACGTGATGCAAACCCCTTTTAATTCCTCTTGTTATTACTATCGTCATTAGTGCTATGGATGTTGTTACTGCATTGCCGCTACCAGTTATGAGCGTGCCCATCTTTGTGGAGAACCCCTGTCTTTATATGCTTGTGGCAGTGTCCCGAGTGTGGGGTGTCTTTTGTTTTGGATTTATGCGCTTGTTTTTGAAGAAATATTTTGTCTTGCTTGAGCTTTCCTTACCGGACTCAAGTCTTTGTTATGTCTGGAATTACCAAGCTATCTTTTTGAGAACTGCACCACTCTCAAATCCCTGCTCTTTCTCTGATTTCTGAATTCAACCATCACCCTGTTTTTCCACATTTGGTTGTGAATTATTGGAGGAGAAATTCTACCAGACCGGCCAAACCTTTGTTTTAAAAAGGTGATTGTGATGGTTTAACTTTGACCTGAATCTCTCAAGCCTTTGAGCTTGAGCTTTCTTCAAAGATTTGTGGGGAGAAAAGAGGATGATTGAGACCCTGGAGTTGTCTGAAGCAATGCTTCTCTAACTGATTGTTGAAACAAGGATGGATAAATATCCCACAAAGAGAGACAGCCCAATGCACCATCTGGACTTGGATTGGATGCACCGCTGAAAAAATACTACTCCCATTGGATATGAAGGCACAGAAACTGAACCTATAGCAGAGTTGCCCTGTATCCTGTCAACCTTTTCATCTGAGGCAGCCTGGGGGCTGTAGTTCAGAAGTGATGGAATTGAGGAGTTAGTATCCTAAAGCATATATAATTGATGGGGTATTGATTGGAGAGATCATTTAGAGGGATTTGATTGGACGAGAGATCATGTGAACGTACTTAATTGGCTGAGAGATCAGGTGAATAAGGTTTTTATTTAATTGGAGAGGATGCAGGTATTGGATTTGGTGGGAGGGATCATCCTTAGACTCAAAATTGAAGGGGTTTCCCATAGGACCATGGTTTGTACTTATTTAGGAGTGGGCATGGGGGGGAAGAGGCACAGGGGTTCCCTCTCTCCTCTGTTTTCATCTCTTAGCTAATAGGATTTGCTATTTTTCACTCTACCCTGTCATTCAAAGTTATGGATTCCGTTTAGATACTATGTCAACATTATCCCCATGGTGTCTGGGAGGCATTTGAAAATGGTCAGGGAGAGTGTCTAGCTAGCTATTAGCTTTAAGCCTGCTCTAAGCTATTTAGCCTGCTCTAAGCTATTTAGATGTTTGGTGTCTTCTGAAGTGTTTGCGTATCTGAAAGGTACTTTGCACAGGAGACAATAAATAAACACAGAATGACAAATGCAACTTGAATATCTACATAAATCAAACAGTTATATAGAAAGAGACATTTACAGGATATACAGTAGGAGTCAAAAGTTTGGACACCTACTCATTCAAAGGTTTTTCTTTATTTTTACTATTTTCTACATTGTAGAATAACAGTGAAGACGTCAATACTATGAAATAACACATATGGAACCATGTAGTAACCAAAAAAGTGTTAAACAAATCAAAATATATTTGAGATTCTTCAAAGTAGCCACTCTTTGCCTTGATGACAGCTTTGCACACTCTTGGCATTCTCTCAACCAGCTTCACCTGAAATATTTTCCCAGCAGTCTTGAAGGAGTTCCCACATATGCTGAGCACTTGTTGGCTGCTTTTCCTTCAATCTGCGGTCTAACTCATCCCAAACCATCTCAATTGGGTTGAGGTCGGGTGATTGTGGAGGCCAGGTCATCTGATGCAGTACTCCATCACTCTCTTTCTTGGTCAAATAGCCCTTACACAGCCTGGAGATGTGTTTTGGGTTATTGTCCTGTTGAAAAACAAACGAGTCCCACTAAGCGCAAACCAGATGGGATGGTGTATCGCTGCAGAATGCTGTGGGAGCCATGCTGGTTAAGTGTGCCTTGAATTATAAATAAATCACTGACAGTGTCACCAGCAAAGCAACCCCACACCATCACACCTCCTCCTCCATGCTTCATGGTGGGAACCACACATGCAGAGATCATCCATTCACCTACTCTGCGTCTCACAAAGACATGGTCGTTGGAACCAAATATCTCAAATTTGGACACATCAGACCAGTCTCCTCTGAACAGTTGATGTTGAGATGTGTCTTACTTGAACTCTGTGAAGTATTTATTTGGTATGCAATCGGAGGCTGATAACTCTAATGAACTTATCCTTTGCAGCAGAGGTAACTCTGGGTCTTCCTTTCCTGTGGTGGTCCTCATGAGAGCCAATTTCATCATATCGCTCGATGGTTTTTGCGACTGCACTTGAAGAAACTTTCAAAGTTCTTGAAATGTTCTGAATTGACTGACCTTCATGTCTTAAAGTAATGATAGACTGTCGTATCTCTTTGCTTATTTGAGCTGTTCTTGCCATAATATGGACTTGGTCTTTTACCAAATAGGGCTATCTTCTGTATACCCTACCTTGTCACAACACAACTGATTAGCTTAAACGCGTTAAGAAAGAAATTCCACAAATGAACTTTTAACAAGGCACACCTGTTAATTGAAATGCATTCCAGGTGATAACCTCATGAAGCTGGTTGAGAGAATGCCAAAAGTGTGCAAAGCTGTCATCAAGGTGAAGGGTGGCTACTTTGATGAATCTCAAATATATTTTGATTTGTTTAACACTGGTTACTACATGATTTCACCTGTGTTATTTCATAGTTTTGATGTCTTCACTATTATTATACAATGTAGAAAATAGTAAAAATCTAAGAAAAACCCTGGCATGAGTACCAGTCCAAACTTTTGACTGGTACTGTACATTATGGGTTATGGCAATGCACAGGACTGTACATGCAGAGCACTTAGGTACAGAGAGTAGGGATATTGTTTCTGTCCACCAGGAATCTAGGGTGAATTGATTGATTATTATTGAATTGATTATTGTTCCATCTCATGATAATTGTGGCTCTATTTCAGTAATGCCTGATAAAATGTAGAAGTAACAGATACTGGTGCATCCATTTTAAAGCAGCAGGCAATATTAATTCCAATTTCATTTTCTTCTTGCAAGCAGGAGTTGCCTGGTTATTGCCTCTTATACCCTGCAGTTTTAAAACATTAAAAAAACATATTGCCAGAGAGCAGTGGCTTACTCCTTGCCCTTTTTGATAAACTTCAAAAGCAGGTGCAATATTTTGAGACACAGGGAAGATAAAGTTCATTCAAGTATTTTGTGCTGAATGTTACTATTTTATCCATTTAGTATCCCAACTACAGTTAGGTAGCCTTACTCCCATATACAGTAGTATAAGCACTATTTTTGTTGCACCCAGATGGAACAGATGTTGTATTGGCCGTGTTCAGTAAGCACCAAACTGAAGCAAATATTTTAAACAGAGGTGGTACTACCTGCACTTATCCTATAGGGGCGTTCATTTCTGTTGTCCGTTTGAAAACCTTTCCTACTGTTTGTGCCTAATGAACACGACCCAGGGTTTGCCGTAGTCCAATAACACAGAACACCCCACAGCAAGATCACTGTTTGGGATGGACAACAGTGACCCTTGGGTGATTTTCAGCCTCACTGTTTTTGATAGTTATCTTTGTCCTCTTTGTTGTATGTATGCGTTGTGGACTTACTTCATCATCAATCTTTCTCTCTTTCTCAAACTATGCCAGATGCACCATTTTAACATTTTTGTTTTAAAGAAAGTAAAGAAAAAAAACAGGAAAAATAGCATTTTCAGATGTAATTTTTGTAAGGTTTCAAACATTTAAAAAAATACATTTTGCTGACCTGTCTATTCAAGTTCATTTCTGACAATTTTTTTACAAACAAATAGGGAAAAAGAAAAATCAAGAAATATAATTAACTTAAGAAATTGAAATAGTCAGGTAATATTATCTTGAACGGCTGTAGTTATAATAATGGCATATTTATTGTACATATGCGTTCCTCCTTTGTGGAATAAGACATTGAATTCAAGGTGGGTATACATTGTATAGAAAACTAACAAAAAGCCATGGATATTGTGAAGCTTGTCATTTTGTTTATTGATCACTGTATATTCCTGTGCCACAAATGTGCAAAAATATGTGGGGTTTTTCTATTTACTATCAAAAGCATTCTCAACTTTCTATATCTTGTTTTCTAGTACTTAGAGGCAGTAGGATCATCTTTTATGGAGAGTTGTTTGATCTATCCCAGGACCACTTTGTCTATACATTGTATGAAGTGCTCTGTTGTTATTACATGCTTTACTTTCAGCAGCATTGATGTTCAGTTAGCGATTAGTTAATATTATTATCATTATCGTACACTTTTAAAAATTTCTCCTCTGAAAAATTATTGTAAGGCTTGGCGTAGATCAGACAACTGGAATGGGACTTTTCATTATCTTTTTTTTCTCCTAGTATATATTTTACAGGGAAAGGCAGTGCATGGTCCACATATAAGTAAGAAAGAGACTCATGAAATGAACTACCCGCTGTGTGTTTAAACTACAGTCCTAATGGATAAGCTATGTGCTAACCTAGCCATGGTCATAAAGCGAGTCTTCAAATACCCCTTTTAAAAGATGAAGGAGTACTAGATGTTGTGTCAAACAGAGCATGGAATACTCTCAACAACACAACGCAATACTGTCACAATATGACTCCAATGGCTTGCATCTTATTCTGTCAATAAAGTTTAAGCGATGTTTTCAACTATTTGATGTGGTCAAATGATGATATGGTCTATGATATGTGGACCTTTATTATTAAATGGAAACATAAAACATCTGAAAGAATACACTCGATATTTGAATAAATAAATGGAATCAAGTGTTTTTTGTGCTGTGGCCGTGTGTGACAGACACACCTCCCCTTGCCTGTGTCTCAGGGTCATTATGGTTCCGACTAAAAGGAGTACAGCTACGACCAGAAGAGACTTTAGTAGCAGGTTAGAAGAATTTACAGCAGGTTAGGAGAATTAATGTGGCAGGTTAGGAGACTTAAGGTTAGGAAAAGGGTTAGGGTTTTGCTCTCCTAACCTGCTATTAAAAGTCACTACGGGTGGTAGCTGTATAGTCACATCCGGTCATTATGGTCGACATGATCTACATCACTTGTCTGTAAACAAGAATTATACAATTGCACAAACCTAAAAAAGAAATATTAAAGAATACCCAAATGATATCCTAATAATCTCCAGGACAGGCTGCTGTATATTCCATCCACCTCTCAATCTAAAGAGAAATTGCATCAAAGATCTCTCATTATAACAATGTTTTCAGCCCCTTCAGTGACTCCAGAACACCTGAGTATTTCCTATAGAAATGTTATTGTGTGGACAATGAGGTAATGATCTTTTTCAGGACATCCAGTCACATTCATTTGGGTTGTGTTTTAGTATTCTAAAAGGTGATGCCAGATCAACTTTGAACAAAGTATTTTGTCTTATAACAATCATTGGCAAAACTAACATGGCTAAACTGTGGTTCCTTTTCTTTGATAAATGTAATATTTTCACACAATTCTGGCTGTCAGTTAAAGAACAAATATAAATTACAAATACATTTAAAAATAATGCTATGATATTATTAACCATATAGCTAGTTAACATAATTAGAGAAGTTGTGGACAATAACAGACACCATCAATATAATAGTGTGGTCACAGTGATGTGCTAGCCATTGCCTGGCTTTCAACGGAAACATAGCTAACAAAATAATTTCAACAAAATAAATAGTGTTTTATTTACTGAGGTCTGTTTTTCAGGGGATGACTGCAATGTAATGTATTCTGTTGAACACCAGTACCCATATCTGCTCTTTCTGGACCCTTTGGGTAGCTCATAGTCTGCAGAAATAACACAGGACATCATAGGATATTTATTACCTTGACAGTGACATACAGTGCATTTGGAATGTATTCAGATCCCTTGATTTTTTCACATTTTGTTACATTACAGCCTTATTCTAAAATGTATTAAGTCGTTTTTTCCCCTCATCAATCTACACAAAATACACCATAATGACAAAGCAAAAAGAGGTTTTTAGAAATTTTTGCAAATGTATACAAAATAAGAAATATCACAGATGACGCCGACAGAGATGGTCACCTTTCTTCGAGTTTTTAGAAAACTGCAGTATTTCGTTTTTTTGATGTATTATTGATTACATTGCTACACCAGGAAATCTTAAGTCTTATTACATACAGCTGGGAAGAACTATTGGATATAAGAGCAACATCAACTTACCAACATCACGACCAGGAATACGACTTTCCCGAAGCGGACCCTCTGTTTGGACCACCACCCAGGACAATGGCTCTAATCCCAGCAGCCGACCCAAAACAATGGCGCCGTTAAAGGGGCAGACGGAGCGGCCTCCTGGTCAAGCTCCATAGACGTGCACATCGCCCACTGCTCCCAAGTATACTACTCGCCAATGTCCAGTCTCTTGACAACAAGGTAGACGAATTTCGAGCAAGGGTTGCCTTCCAGAGAGACATCAGAGATTGTAACATTCTCTGTTTCATGGAAACATGGTTCTGTCGGGATATGTTGTCGGGATCAGTTCAGCCACCGGGCTTCTCCATGCATCGCGCCGACAGAGATAAACACCTCTCTGGGAAGAGGAAGGGCGGGGGTGTATGCTTTATGATTAACAACTCATGGTGTAATCATAACATACAGGAACTCAAGTCCTTCTGCTCAGCCGACCTAGAAATGCCGGCCAAGAGAATTCTCGTCAGTTAAATTCACAGCTGTGTACATTCCCTCTCAAGCAAACGCCAAGACAGCCCTCAAGGAACTTCACTGGACTCTATGTAAACTGGAAACCATATATCCTGAGGCTGCACTTACTGTAGCTGGGGATTTTAACAAAGCAAATTTGAGAACAAGGCTACCTAAATTCTATCAGCATATTGATTGCACTACATGCAAGGGTAATACTCTCGACCACTGCTACTCTAACTTCCGCAATGCATACAAAGCCCTCCCCTGCCCTTCCTTCGGGAAATCCGACCACGACGCCATCTTGCTCCTACCGTCTTGTAGGCAGAAACTCAAACAGGATGTACTAGTGACGAGAACCATTCAACGCTGGTCTGACCAATCGGAAGCCACGCTTCAAGATTGTTTTGATCACGCGGACTGGAATATGTTCCGGTCAGCCTCAGAGAACAACATCGACCTATACACTGACTCGTTGAGTGAGTTTATAAAGAAGTGCATTGGAGATGTTGTACCCACTGTGACTATTAAAACCTACCCTAACCTGAAACCGTGGATGGATGACGGCATTCGCATAAAACTGAAAGCACGAACCACCGCATTTAATCATGGAAAGAGGTCTGGAAATATGGCTGAATATAAACAGTGTAGTTATTCCCTCCGCAAGGCAATCAAACAAGCTAAATGCCGGTACAGGGACAAGGTGGAGTCGCAATTCAATGGCTCAGACACGAGATGTATGTGGCAGGGTCTACAGGAAATCACGGACTACCGCCCCGTAGCACTCACTTCTGTCATCATGAAGTGCTTTGAGAGGCTAGTCAAGGATCATATCACCTCCACCTTAACGGCCACCCTAGACCCACTTCAGTTTGCATACCGCCCCAACAGGTCCACAGATGACACAATCGCCATCACACTGCACACTGCCCTATCCCATCTGGACAAAAAGAATACCTATGTAAAAATGCTGTTCCTTGACTACAGCTCAGCATTCAACACCATAGTACCCTCCAAGCTCATCATCAAGCTGGAGGCCCTGGGTCTCAACCCCGCCCTGTGCAATTGGATCCTGGACTTTCTGACGGGCCGCCCCCAGGTGGTGAAGGTAGGAAACAACATCTCCACTTCACTGACCTTCAATACTGGGGCCCCACAAGGGTGTGTGCTCAGCCCTCTCCTGTACTCCCTGTTCACCCACGACTGCGTGGCCATGCACGCCTCCAACTCAATGATCAAGTTTGCAGACGACACAACAGTAATGGGCTTGATTACCAACAACGACGAGACAGCCTACAGGGAGGAGGTGAGGGCACTCGGAGTGTGGTGTCAGGAAAACAACCTCTCACTCAACATCAACAATACAAAGGAGACAATCGTGGACTTCAGGAAAAAGCAGAGGGAGCACGTCGCTATCCACATCGTCGGGACTGCAGTGGAGAAGATGGAAAGTTTTAAGTTCCTCAGCGTACACATCACAGACAAACTGGAAATGGTCCACCCACACGGAGAGCGTGGTGAAGAAGGTGCAACAGCGCCTCTTCAACCTCAGGAGGCTGAAGAAATTTGGCTTGTCACCCAAAACCCTGACAAACTTTTACAGATGCACAATCGAGAGCATCCTGCCAGGCTGTATCACAGTCTGGTACTGCAACTGCATCGCCCTCAACTGCAAGTCTCTCCAGAGGGTGGTGCGGTCTGCACAACGCATCACCGGGGGCAAACTACCTGCCCTCCATGACACCTACAGCACCCGATGTCACAGGAAGGCCAAATATATCATCAAGGACAACAACCACCCAAGCCACTGCCTGTTCACACAGCTACCATCCAGAAGGCGAGGTCAGTACAGGTGCATCAAAGCTGGGACAGAGAGATTGAAAAACATCTTCAGACTGCTAAAGACCATCAGACTGCTAAACAGCAATAACTAACTCAGAGAGGCTGCTGCCTACATTGAGACCCAATCACTGGCCACTTTAATAAATGGATCACTAGTCATTTTAAACAATGCCACTTTAATAATGTTTACATATCTTACATTACTGGGGAGTATCGCCGACCGAAGGAGGAACTTGAGGCAGAGAAGGCAGAGCGACGATACTACGAGGTGTTATACGCACCGAAAGGCAAGTGCGAGAGGCAGCCCCCCCCAAAAAATGTTTTTTTTGGGGGGGGGGGCACGGGGAGTTTTGCTAAGTCAGGATGGAGACCTGAGCCAACTCCTTGTGCTTACCGTGGGGAGCGGGTGACGAGGCAAGCACCGAGCTATGCAGTAATGCGCACTGTATCGCCCATACACATTCACAGCCCGGTGCGTTTGGTGAAAGCTCCTCATCGTTGTCGGGCTAAGATTGGCATTCAGCCAGGACGGGTTGTGCCAGCCATAAGCTCCAGACCTCCAGTACGCCTTCACAGCCCAGTACGTCCTGTTCCTGCTCCCCGCACTCGCCCTGAGGTGCGTGTTACTAGTCTGGCGCCTCCAAAGCCAGCCCCACGCATCAGGCCTCCAGTGCGTCTGCCTAGCCTAGTACGTCCTGTTCCTGCTCCCTGCACTCGCCCTGAGGTGCGTGTTACTAGTCTGGCGCCTCCTATACCAGCTCCACGCACTCTCCCTCCAGTGAGCATCCATTACCCGGTACAGCCAGTGCCTGCTGTGAGCACTCGGCCATTAGTGTGTCTTCCCAGTCCGGTGAGACCGATTCCTGCTCCACGCACTCTCCGTCCAGTGCGCATCAATAACCCGGTACAGCCAGTGCCTGCTGTGAGCACTCGGCCCCCAGCGACGCTCCTCAGCCCTGAGCCTCCAGCGACGCTCCTTAGCCCTGAGCCTCCAGCGGTGGTCTGCAACCCAGAGCCTCCAGCGGTGGTCTGCAACCCAGAGCCTCCAGCGGTGGTCTGCAACCCAGAGCCTTCAGCGGTGGTCTGCAACCCAGAGCCTTCAGCGGTGGTCTGCAACCCAGAGCCTTCAGCGGCGGCCTTTAGCCCAGAGTCTTCAGCGGCAGTTAGCGGTCCGAAGCCTCCGGCGAGGATCCATGGTCTGGTTCCTCCGGACATACAGAAGCGGGGGGATCAGCGGGCAGTGGGGGTACTACGCCCGGAACCAGAGCCGCCGTCATAGACATTAGTCACCCACCCTACCCTCCCTTTGTGTTTTTTAAAAATTATTTTTGGCTGGGTGCATTCGGAGTCTGGGTGCATTCGGAGTTGTTATTTTCTATGCTAGAGTGGTCAGGGCGTGACAGGGGGGGGGGGGGGGGGGGGTTGTGTTTGTTCTATGTTTTCTATGTTGTAGTTCTATGTTTAAATTCTAGTTTTCTATTTCTGTGTTGAATTGTTTGGGGTTGATCTCTAATTGGAGGCAGCTGATCCTCATTTGCCTCTGATTAGAGATCATATTTAAGTAGGGGTTTTTCTCATTGTGGTTTGTGGGTTATTGTCTTTTGAGTAGTGTGTTGTACTCTCTGCGTCACTGTTTGCTGTTTACATATTTTCAAATTGTTTAGTGTATTGCATTTAGTTTCACTATAATAAAATATGTGGAACTACGAAAACGCTGCATCTTGGTCCGCTCCTTCGAACAGCCGTGACAAGAAGTTAATTGACAGCATGCCAGGGCGGATTGCAGAGGTCTTGAAAAAGAAGGGTCACCACTGCAAATTTTGACTCTTTGCATCAACTTCATGTAATTGTCAATAAAAGCATTTGACTATTATGAAATGCTTGTAATTATACTTCAGTATTCCATAGTAACATCTGACAAAAATATCTAAAGGCACTGAAGCAGCAAACTTTGTGGAAATTAATATGTCATTCTCAAAACTTTTGGCCACGACTGTATGTGCGTCGCGGAGAGACCTGATTGTCATTTTTGGCGCGCAGGGACACTGCAGCGAGAGAGTGAGAGTCACGCCTGATGCGTGGATTCTCCATCAACTCATTCCTGCTTGCTATATTATCGCTGGTCAAATTGACAAAATAAATGTATAAATAAATTTGTGCACAAAATTTTGGAGAAATAAGCTTTTTGTGCATATGGAAAATGTCTGGGGTCTTTTATATCAGTTCACGAAACATGGGACCAACACTTTACATGTTGCGTTTATATTTTGTTCAGTATATATTAGTCATTAGATAATATATAAGTCATTAGATAATTAAGAGATTATGAAGCATTACCTCAAATGAAAGATTTTTTTTCAATTGCATAAAAAACAATTGGAATGCATTGTTATTCAAAACTACATGATTCAATTATAAAGATGTTTACATCTTAAATTAGCATAGTACAATGGCTCATTGTGCAGTAAAACAGTATTATAATACCTTTCGCTAAAGCCACAAACCAAAATGTTGGTTGGAAAATAAATATAAATTATCTTAAACAGAAATTACCCCCAGCGCTTTTGGATGCCCCATCCGGAATCTTCCCAGCACTGAGAAGACTGTCTGTACCAGACAGTGAGGGAGAGAAGTGTCCTTCATTACGTTTCCAGAAGGATGCACATGGGTGATGATCACCACCCCATTAGTGGTTGTTGTTACAGAGCTGGACATTTTCAGAGAGGAGAACAGGATGTTTATAGTAAGAGGTGATCTGACCAGTGAGTGGTGTATTGTTGAGCCTGGTTATTTGTACTCTACCTGGAACCTCCGTTAGTCATCCATCTGTGACGAAATGACATAAATGAACAGTGTGTCAACCAAGTCATTCTGCTTACAATTTGAACTCTCTCTCCTTCGAATATAGGCTACTAATGAACGTTTCCAACGTTGCAGGAGCTGCATTTACTTTGCTTTGTTATGGGACAATGTGGACCGCGTTGACTGTTAATGTAGCAACTACTTGCTTGCGGAGGACTACATGAGCGAAGTAGCAACTCTTAGCAAGCAAGTAGAAAACCTACATAAGCTACTGGGGAACCCACACCCACCTACTTTTTCTTTTTCTTCCACCCCAGTAGCCGGACGCCGCTCTGGTCTGATGGATGTTTCGCCGCCATGTCGGCTCTCTACAGCCTACTGGCCGGTGCTAGGCAAGGTTCCATCCCCGAAGGGGTCTCCCCCTTCCCTGGAGAACGGAGCTGATCTCGATCCAACCAACCAGACATGGAGGCACGTCACTCGCCGTGGAAATCGAAGGCGGCGTCCTCTGGCAACAGGGGTCTCCATGGAGATGTTGAGCCCGGAACTGACACAGACCAGAAACAGTTTTGCCGCCCTGGATCCAGAGGTTCCGGCGCCTTCGTCCGTGGTGGCTTCCCAATCAAGATCAGATCCGGAGGTACCGGTGTCTTCGTCCTCGGCTCTGTCTCCCTCTCCGGTGGCTTCTACCTCGGGTTCAGATCCTTGGAGCTCCCAGCCTCACCAGACTGTGAGGCTGCCTGAGAGACCGGCCACCAGCTGTCATCATCGGCAGCTCTATGGTGAGAAACATCTCGGTCCCCAAGGCAAAAACCCTGTGCTTCCCAGGAGCACGAGTACAGGACATAACAAGGCTGCTTCCGACTGTTCTACCACAGATGTCGGGAGCTGACGCTGTCGTAGTCCATGTTGGGTCAAACGACATTAGGAGGGCTAGCTCGGAACATTTGAAAATTGATTTTAAAGAACTGATTTTAGCATTAAAAGACTCCACAAAACGGCCAAACATTTCAGGTCCAGTACCATCGTTGGGTCGCGGGTGTGAAAGATTCAGCACATCTGGCTAAAAGACTACTTTAGCTCTGCTGGGGTCACTTTTATTGATAACTATGACACCTTCTGGAAACAGAAGATACTCTACAGGAATGACAGAGTCCATCCAAATCATCTTGGCTCCTGGACTCTGCCCACACATTTCAAGGCTGTGTTGAAACAATGACTGGTAAATGATCCAAGACCAGCTCAGTTAATCCCTACCATTGTGACAATAAGTCTTCATAATGCTGCATCAAATGTACATGATCTTAGGGGCATTGGCAAACACAATGTAAGTAATTTAATTTATGTACCCCTAATTGCACCGAATACATCTGTTTATCCTACAGCTATTGTAAGCAGTAATCATGAGCCTATAAACCAGAGTTACACTGTTAGCACTGAGGCGGTGTGCAATAGTAGGGAGACCACTTTATGCAGCTCACCCTGCACTATCAGCTCCAATGTAAATAACACGAGTACGTCTACCTCTGATAAGCTTCCCAGTAAAGCATTAAAAAACAATCAAGCAACCCAGAAAATTGCTAAAAACAGCCCATATTAACATACGTAGCCTAAAAAACAAGGTCCATGAAGTCAATAACTTGCTTGTAACAGATTACATTCATATTCCGACTATCTCTGAAACTCACTTAGATAATACCTTTGATGATACAGTGGTAGCAATACATGGTTATAATATCTACCGAAAAGACAGAAATGCCAACCAAGGCGGTGTTGCGGTCTATATTCAGAACCACATTCCTGTAAAGCTTAGAGACGATCTAATGTTAAATACTGTTGAAGTAATATGGCGACAGGTTCATCTGCCTCACCTAAAGCCCATTCTTGTGGGAGGCTGCTATAAACCATCAAGTGCTAACAGTCAGTATCTGGATAATATGTGTGAAATGCTTGATAATGTATGTGATATCAACAGAGAAGTATATTTTCTGGGTGATTTAAATATTGACTGGCTATCATCAAGCTGCCCACTCAGGGAAAAAAAATCGAACTGTAACCAGTGCCTGCAACCTGGATCAGGTTGTCAGTCAACCTACCAGGATAGTTACAAACAGCACAGGAATAAAATCATCAACATGTATTGATCACATTTTTACTAATGCTGCAGATATTTGCTTTAAAGCAGTACCCAAATCCATAGGATGTAGTGATCACAATATAATAGCCATATCCAGGAAAACCACAGTTCCAAAGGCTGGGCCTAATATAGTGTATAAGAGGTCATACAATAAGTTTTGTAGTGATTCATATGTTGATGATGTAAAGAATATTTGCTGGTCGGTGGTGTGTAATGTGGAGTAACCAGACGCTGCACTTGACGCATTTATGAAACTACTTATTCCAGTTACTAATAAGCACGCACCCATTAAGAAAGTTACTGTAAAAACGGTTAAATCCCCTTGGATTGATGAGGAATTGAAAAATTGTATGGTTGAGAGGGATGAGGCAAAAGGTATGGCAATTAAGTCTGGCAGCCCAACTGATTGGCAAACCTACTGTAAATTAAGAAATCATGTGACTAAACTAAATAAAAATAAAAATAAACTACACTATAAAACAAAGAAAAATTATATAAAGAATGATAGTAAAAAGCTTTGGGGCACCTTAAATTACATTCTGGGAAAAAAATCGAACTCGGCTCCTTCATTTATTGAATCAGATGGATCACATTCATCACAAAGCCCACTGATATTGCAAACTACTTTAATTACATTTTCATTGGCAAGATAAGCAAACTTAGGGATGACATGCCAGCAACAAACGCTGACACTACACATCCAAGTATATCAGACCAAATTATGAAAGACAAAAAATTTACTTTTGAATTCCGTAAAGTCAGTGTGGAAGAGGTGAAAAAATGATTGTTGTCTATCAACAATGACAAACCACCAGGGTCTGACAATCTAGATGGACATTTACTGAGGATAATAGCAGACGATATTGCCACTCCTATTTGCCACATCTTTAATTTAAGCCTACTAGAGAGAGTGTGCCCTCAGGCCTGGAGGGAAGCTAAAGTCATTCCGATACCCAAGAATAGTGAAGCCCTCTTTATTGGCTCAAATAGGCGACCAATCAGCCTGTTATCAACCCCTAGTAAACTTCTGGAAAAAAATGGTGTTTGACCAGACACAATGATATTTTACAGTAAACAAATTGACAACAGAATTTCAGCATGGAATTGACACTCAACAAGCACAGCACTTACACAAATGACTGATGATTGGCTGAGAGAAATTGATGATAAAATGATTGTGGGGGCTGTCTTGTTAGACTTCATGCAGCTTTTGACATTATTGATCATAGTCTGCTGCTGGAAAAACGTATGTGTTATTGCTTTACACCCCCTGCTATAATGTGGATAAAGAGTTACTTGTCTAACAGAACACAGAGGGTGTTCTTTAATGGAAGCCTCTCAAATATAATCCAGTTACAATCAGGAATTCCCCAGGGTAGCTGTTTAAGCCCCTCACTTTTTTACATTTTTACTAACGACATGCCATTGTAAACTGAGTAAAGCCAGAGTTTCTATGTATGTGGATGACTCAACGCTATACACGTCAGCTACTACAGCGACTGAAATGACTGCAACACTCAACAAAGAGCTGCAATTAGTTTCAGAGTGGGTGGCAAGGAATAAGTTATCCCTAAATATTTCTAAAACTAAAAGCATTGTATTTGGAACCAAACACTCACTAAACCCTAAACCTCAACTAAATCTTGTAATAAATAATGTGGAAATTGAGCAATTTCAGTCGTGTGGTCAGGTGCCACAGAGCAAGCAATGGCCAGCGGGCAGCATGGCTGGCCCTTGGATGTACACAGAGAGCTAATATTAATAATATGCATGTCAATCTCTCCTGGCTGAAAGTGGAGGCGAGATTGTCTTCATCACTACTTTTATTTACAAGAGGTATTGACATGTTGAATGCACCGAGCTGTCTGTCTAAACTACTGGCACACAGCTCGGACACCCTTGCGTACCCCACAAGACATGCCACAAGAGGTCTCTTCACAGTCCCCAAGTCCAGAACAGACTATGGGAGGCACACAGTATTATATAGAGCCATGACTACATGGAACTCTATTCCACATCAAGTAACTGACACAAGCAGTAAAATTAGATATAAAAAACAGATTAAAAAACACCTTATGGAACAGCGGGGACTGTGAAGCAACACAAATATTGGCACAGACACATGCATACACACACACACACACACACCACACACAATAACATACGCACTATACATACACATGGATTTAGTACTGTAAATATGTGGTAGTGGTGGAGTAGGGGCCTGAGGGCACAGAGTGTGTTGTGAAATCTGTGAATGTATTGTAATGTTTTAATATTGTATAAACTGCCTTAATTTTGCTGGACCCCAGGAAGAGTAACTTCTGCTTTGGCAGCAGCTAATGGGGATCCATAATAAATACAAATACAAATACTGGCTTTGTCCTGATGTTTATTAAACATTTTGTCATATTCTTAATTTAGCTGTATTCTATGTTTTTTATGTTTTGAGAGAAGGTCTGTCTGTCTGTCTGTGCGTGTGCTTTTTTTGAGTGGGTGTGTACATGGATAGTGGCCATGTATCGTGACTGTATTATCTGTTTCCTGGAATAACTTTACTTATAAACTCAGCAAAAAAAGAAATGTCCCTTTTTCAGGACCCTGTCTTTCAAAGATAATTCGTAAAAATCCAAATAACTTCACAGATTTTCATTTTAAAGTGTTTAAACACTGTTTCCCATGCTTGTTCAATGAACCATAAACAGTTAATGAACATGCACCTGTGGAACTGTCGTTAAGACACTAACAGCTTACAGACGGTAGGCAATTAAGGTCACAGTTATGAAAACTTAGGACACTAAAGAGGCCTTTCTACTGACTCTGAAAAACACCAAAAGAAAGATCCCCAGGGTCCCTGCTCGTTTGCGTGACCGTGCCTTAGGCATGCTGCAAGGAGGCATGAGGACTGCAGATGTGGCCAGGGCAATAAATTGCAATGTCCGCACTATGAGACGCCTAAGACAACACTACAGGGAGACAGGACGGACAGCTGATCACCCTCGCAGTGGCAGACCACGTGTAACAACACCTGCACAGGATCGGTACATCCGACCATCACACCTGCGGGACAGGTACAGGATGGCAACAACAACTTCCCGAGTTACACCAGGAATGCACAATCCCTCCATCAGTGCTCACACTGTCCGCAATAGGCTGAGAGAGGCTGGACTGAGGGCTTGTAGGCATGTTGTAAGACAAGTCCTCACCAGACATCACCGGCAACAACGTCGCCTATGGGCACAAACCCACCATCGCTGGACCAGACAGGACTGGCAAAAAATGCTCTTCACTGACGAGTCGCGGTTTTGTTTCACCAGGGGTGATGGTCGGATTCGTGTTTATCGTCGAAGGAATGAGCGTTACACCGAGGCCTGTACTCTGGAGCGAGATCAATTTGGAGGTGGAGGGTCTGTCATGGTCTGGGGCGGTGTGTCACAGCATCATTGGCCTGAGCTTGTTGTCATTGCAGGCAATCTCAACGCTGTGCGTTACAGGGAAGACATCCTCCTCCCTCATGTGGTACCCTTCCTGCAGGCTCATCCTGACATGACCCTCCAGCATGACAATGCCACCAGCCAAACTGCTCGTTCTGTGCGTAATTTCCTGCAAGACAGGAATGTCAGTGTTCTGCCATGGCCAGCGAAAAGCCCGGATCTCAATCCCATTGAGCATGTCTGGGACCTGTTGGATTGGAGGGTGAGGGCTAGGGCCATTCCCTCCAGAAATGTCCGGGAGCTTGCAGGTGCCTTGGTGGAAGAGTGGGGTAACATCTCACAGCAAGAACTGACAAATCTGGTGCAGTCCATGAGTAGGAGATGCACTGCAGTACCTAATGCAGCTGGTGGCCACACCAGATACTGACTGTTACTTTTGATTTTGACACCCCCTTTGTTCAGGGACAACATTATTCCATTTCTGTTAGTCACATGTCTGTGGAACTTGTTCAGTGTATGTCTCAGTTGTTGAATCTTCTTATGTTCATACAAACATTTACACGTTCAATTTGCTGAAAATAAACGCAGTTGACAGTGAAAGGACGTTTCTTTTTTTGCTGAGTTTATTACTGAGCGACCTTTGGATTTGCTTCATAACTTTCCATCATGAGTTATCGCTAAGATACAAACCACATGTACTGTATTACCAAGTAGGTACAAGTAATTTATAATAGTTTTTATCTCAATATCAAATCATTTCTGGGTAACAATTAAGTACCTTACTGTGATTGTTTTCAATTAAAATGGTAAAAATAAGAAAACAATTGCTTCTTAGCAAAAATAAATTTCTGAAGATTTTGTTTTGCTAGGACTGTCTGGTAATGGTCTGAGTGGGGACAGAGAAAACTGAAAACTAGCGGTTATTGGCAGAAGGGCTGGAAATGTCTTTCTTATTGGTCTATTAACTAATTTACCGTCTGGCGATGTCACCATGCAGGCCAAACTCAATCCCACCAAAACTGTCAGATTTTTCAGGCAGTCTTTTTAAACAGCTCTTACACTAAAAGGGCATTATCATAATGACAGGAATCGAGGCATTCAGTTACTGTTCGTTTGAACTCTAGAAAGGGCAAAATAAGTGAACTAAGTGATTGAGAGTGGATTGATCGTCGTGCCCCCCCAAAAAACAAGAAGAAGTGGCTGCAGTGGGCATGCAATCACATACACTGGACAACCGAGGAGTGTAAAAACATCGCCTGGTCCGACGAATCCCGGTTCCTGTTGCGTCATGCTGATGGTAGAGTCAGGATTTGGCCTAAGCAGCATGAGTCCATGGCCCCATCCTGCCTGGTGTCAACGGTAAAGGCTGGTGGCAGTGGTGTAATGGTGTGGGGAAGGTTTTGCTGGCACACGTTAGGTCCCTCGATACCAATTGAGCAACGTTTTGAACACCACAGCTGATCTGAACATTGTTGCTGACCAGGTGCATCCCTTCATGGCTACGAAGAGTCCGACCCAGTACTAGATGGGTGTACCTAATACACTGGCCACTGAGTGTATATAAAACACAGGAAAATCACATTTTGACTGCACTGTGCCTTTAAAACAGCAGGCTAGTAATGAATGGACCAATAACTGACATGGTTTGGTAAAGCGACCTGTACATTCCTGTCCTTCATTCATTCTCTGCCATTTTATTCCCCCAAGACTATTGTGGCTAATACATGAATTACAAAAATGTATCTCAAAACGCATGTGTATCAAGGTCCATGTGGTGTAACATATCCCAACTGTGAGTACAACCCAACCCATATCCCAACTGTGAGTACAACCCAACCCATATCCCAACTGTGAGTACAACCTAACCCATATCCCAACTGTGTACTTTTACACATAGGGCGTGGTATAATAAAAGTGTGGTTTAATAAAGGTGTGGTATAATAAAGGTGTAGTTTATTAAAGGTGTGGTATAATAAAGGTGTGGCATAATAAAGGTGTGGTATAATAAAGGTGTGGTATAATAAAGGTGTGGTATAATAAAGGTTTCTTTGAATAAAGGTGTGGTATAATAAAGGTGTGGTATAATAAAGGTTTATTTTAATAAAGATGTGGTATAGTAAAAAAAATCCAGTATAGGCAACATTCTGAATTAGTAAGAAGGAAGTACAGTGCCTTGCGAAAGTATTCGGCCCCCTTGAACTTTTCGACCTTTTGCCAGATTTCAGGCTTCAAACATAAAGATATAAAACTGTAATTTTTTGTGAAGAATCAACAACAACTGGGACACAATTATGAAGTGGAACGAAATTTATTGTATATTTCAAACTTTTTTAACAAATAAAAAAACTGAAAAATTATTCAGCCCCTTTACTTTCAGTGCAGCAAACTCTCTCCAGAAGTTCAGTGAGGATCTCTGAATGATCCAATGTTGACCTAAATGACTAATGATGATAAATAGAATCCACCTGTGTGTAATCAAGTCTCCGTATAAATGCACCTGCTCTGTGATAGTCTCAGAGGTCCGTTTAAAGCGCAGAGAGCATCATGAAGAACAAGGAACACACCAGGCAGGTCCGAGATACTGTTGTGGAGAAGTTTAAAGCCGGATTTGGATACAAAAAGATTTCCCAAGCTTTAAACATCCCAAGGGGCACTGTGCAAGCGATAATATTGAAATGGAAGGAGTATCAGACCACTGCAAATCTACGAAGACCCGGCCATCCCTCTAAACTTTCAGCTCATACAAGGAGAAGACTGATCAGAGATGCAGCCAAGAGGCCCATGATCACTCTGGATGAACTGCAGAGATCTACAGCTGAGGTGGGAGACTCTGTCCATAGGACAACAATCAGTCGTATACTGCACAAATCTGGCCTTTATGGAAGAGTGGCAAGAAGAAAGCCATTTCTTAAAGATATCCATAAAAAGTGTCGTTTAAAGTTTGCCACTAGCCACCTGGGAGACACACCAAACATGTGGAAGAAGGTGCTCTGGTCAGATGAAACCAAAATCGAACTTTTTGGCAACAATGCAAAACGTTATGTTTGGCGTAAAAGCAACACAGCTCATCACCCTGAACACACCATCCCCACTGTCAAACATGGTGGTGGCAGCATCATGGTTTGGGCCTGCTTTTCTTCAGCAGGGGCAGGGAAGATGGTTAAAATTGATGGGGAAGATGGATGGAGCCAAATACAGGACCATTCTGGAAGAAAACCTGATGGAGTCTGCAAAAGACCTGAGACTGGGACGGAGATTTGTCTTCCAACAAGACAATGATCCAAAACATAAAGCAAAATCTACAATGGAATGGTTCACAAATAAACATATCCAGGTGTTAGAATGGCCAAGTCAAAGTCCATACCTGAATCCAATCGGGAATCTGTGGAAAGAACTGAAAACTGCTGTTCACAAACGCTCTCCATCCAACCTCACTGAGCTCGAGCTGTTTTGCAAGGAGGAATGGGCCAAAATTTCAGTCTCTCGATGTGCAAAACTGATAGAGACATACCCCAAGCGATTTACAGCTGTAATCGCAGCAAAAGGTGGCGCTACAAAGTATTAACTTAAGGGGGCTGAATAATTTTGCACGCCCAATTTTTCCGTTTTTATTTGTTAAAAAAGTTTGAAATATCCAATAAATTTCGTTCCACTTCATGATTGTGTCCCACTTGTTGTTGATTCTTCACAAAAAATTACAGTTTTATATCTTTATGTTTGAAGCCTGAAATGTGGCAAAAGGTCGAATAGTTCAAGGGGGCCGAATACTTTCGCAAGGCACTGTAAGAAACTGAAATATTCTGTTTGTATTGTTAGTTTTTGGCCTATATCTGGTCAGTAAATGGAACACTCATTCACTTCACCAAGTTAATTTTACAGCAACGTTAAATAACATATCCAACATCTGAATGAAAGTGTTTGAACAAGCTTGATGCTTTTGGCTACAGTGGCTTATATCATCATCAAACAATCTACTTTGAAGTGAAAGGGACTACGCACAAATATCCAATTGTTCACAAGTTTATATGGTTGTCATTATGTTGAGAATCAGGTCTATAATGGCCTATGTAATACATGTTGCCCACCCTCAACTCTATAGTGGCAGGTTTGTCATCCATGTACTTCATATAAATGCGCACTAGAGGACAGTACTGTTTAGCACACAACAAATTGGGGCCACTACACAATAAATAGCTTTCACTTGTATATAAGAACCTTGACAGCGGGTTGGAAAGGGATTTTGTTGATTTTGCCTATGTAAAGGGAGTGTCAGATGGTCTTATTGATTGTACTGATTGTATTATAGTCGCGCAATTTGCAAATCAACTTGATTGGCGGTACACAACCCACTCCCCGCCTCTCGTCAACCTGGTCTCTGGGGTAGACATAACATAGTAAAATGTAAATCCAGGATCGCAATTTGCAAATCAACTTGATTGGCGGTACACAACCCACTCCCCGCCTCTCGTCAACCTGGTCTCTGGGGTAGACATAACATAGTAAAATGTAAATCCAGGAGACTTATACGTCACATTCTGTATGGAATGTATGAATTTGTGGATGTCCATCATCCATTTTGTATATGTTACGAATTGCAATTCGTACAATATGTTACAAATTGTAATTCGTACAAATTCGTACGACTTTGTTAAAGGTAGGATATGTTACGAATGCCAATTTGATGTGGCTAACGTTAGCTAGGTTGCTAACGTTAGCTAGGCTAGGGGTTGCTAGACATTCCTATGTAACGTTATACGCTCATTTACATTACATTTAAGTCATTTAGCAGACGCTCTTATCCAGAGCGACTTACAAATTGGTGCATTCACCTTATGATATCCAGTGGAACAACCACTTTACAATAGTGCATCTAAATCTTTTAAGGGGGGGGGGGGGGTTAGAAGGATTACTTTATCCTATCCCAGGTATTCCTTAAAGAGGTGGGGTTTCAGGTGTCTCCGGAAGGTGGTGATTGACTCCGCTGTCCTGGCGTCGTGAGGGAGCTTGTTCCACCATTGGGGTGCCAGAGCAGCGAACAGTTTTGACTGGGCTGAGCGGGAACTGTGCTTCCTCAGAGGTAGGGAGGCGAGCAGGCCAGAGGTGGATGAACGCAGTGCCCTTGTTTGGGTGTAGGGCCTGATCAGAGCCTGAAGGTACGGAGGTGCCGTTCCCCTCACAGCTCCGTAGGCAAGCACCATGGTCTTGTAGCGGATGCGAGCTTCAACTTGAAGCCAGTGGAGAGAGCGGAGGAGCGGGGTGACGTGAGAGAACTTGGGAAGGTTGAACACCAGACGGGCTGCGGCGTTCTGGATGAGTTGTAGGGGTTTAATGGCACAGGCAGGGAGCCCAGCCAACAGCGAGTTGCAGTAATCCAGACGGGAGATGACAAGTGCCTGGATTAGGATCTGCGCCGCTTCCTGTGTGAGGCAGGGTCGTACTCTGCGAATGTTGTAGAGCACCCATCCAACCGGACCAACCACCCTACTTCGGTTTTTGCCTTGAGTAAGCTTCTGTCATATGTAACCATACCAAAGGTATATCATATCAATAGTCAGTGTCCGGATATACATTTACTATGTTACGTCTAGTCTATCAACCAGGCTGCTATACCGGATTTTTGACACAGTTGTTGGTATGATGCCCCATTCACATAGTGAAGTGTTATTTCATCTTCATGAATTCTTGCCCCGCAACTGAATGGACAAGTGTAGTGTTTGTAACACAAGATGGAGGAGAGCTTGTCTCTCGTAAGAGATCACATTTATTTTGGGAGTTTGTAAAATATGACCTTTTCATTCAAGACCAGATAAATATATTGTTTCAGGTGATAATAAAACACGTTAGTTTAAAAAAAAAAATCCTCAACTTGTATCTCTAACTTTATAGCGAGTCAAGCTAGCTTGCACTGCAGAGCAGCTAGCTAAACGCTAGGCTAGGTTGAAGATACCATTGTAGCTAGCGACCTCCACCTAATAGTTATAATCAAAACAAATGTCATTACCTTCACAATAAACTTAAACGGGAGGCAACAGTCATATAATATAATTGGCTTAACAGTGTGTATTATTCAACATTACTATTAAAATTGTACTCACTTATAAGAATGGGTTATTGTTTCAAAATGCTAGCTGTCCCATAAAGCCATCACCGAAAACCAAGTGCACTGCTCAAAAAAAGAAAGGGAACACTTAAACAACACAATGTAACTCCAAGTCAATCACACTTCTGTGAAATCAAACTGTCCACTTAGGAAGCAACACTGATTGACAATAAATGTCACATGCTGTTGTGCAAATGGAATAGACAACAGGTGTAAATTATAGGCAATAAGCAAGACACCCCCAATAAAGGAGTGGTTCAGCAGGTGGTGACGACAGACCACTTCTCAGTTCCTATGCTTCCTGGCTGATGTTTTGGTCACTTTTGAATGCTGGCGGTGCTTTCACTCTAGTGGTAGCATGAGACGGAGTCTACAACGCACACAAGTGGCTCAGGTAGTGCAGCTCACCCAGGATGGCACATCAATGCGAGCTGTGGCAAGAAGGTTTGCTGTGTCTGTCAGCGTAGTGTCCAGAGCATGGAGGCGCTACCAGGAGACAGGCCAGTACATCAGGAGACGTGGAGGAGGCCGTAGGAGGGCAACAACCCAGCAGCAGGACCGCTACCTCCGCCTTTGTGCAAGGAGGAGCAGGAGGAGCACTGCCAGAGCCCTGCAAAATGACCTCCAGCAGGCCACAAATGTGCATGTGTCTGCTCAAACGGTCAGAAACAGACTCCATGAGGGTGGTATGAGGGCCCGACGTCCACAGGTGGGGGTTGTGCTTACAGCCCAACAACGTGCAGGACGTTTGGCATTTGCCAGAGAACACCAAGATTGGCAAATTCATCACTGGCGCCCTGTGCTCTTCACAGATGAAAGCAGGTTCACACTGAGCACGTGACAGACGTGACAGAGTCTGGAGATGCCGTGGAGAACGTTCTGCTGCCTGCAACATCCTCCAGCATGACCGGTTTGGCGGTGGGTCTGTCATGGTGTGGGGTGGCATTTCTTTGGGGGGCCGCACAGCCCTCCACGTGCTCGCCAGAGGTAGCCTGACTGCCATTAGGTACCGAGATGAGATCCTCAGACCCCTTGTGAGACCATATGCTGGTGCGGTTGGCCCTGGGTTCCTCCTAATGCAAGACAATGCTAGACCTCATGTGGCTGGAGTGTGTCAGCAGTTCCTGCAAGAGGAAGGCATTGATGCTATGGACTGGCCCGCCCATTCCCCAGACCTGAATCCAATTGAGCACATCTGGGACATCATGTCTCGCTCCATCCACCAACGCCACGTTGCACCACAGACTGTCCAGGAGTTGGCGGATGCTTTAGTCCAGGTCTGGGAGGAGATCCCTCAGGAGACCATCCGCCACCTCATCAGGAGCATGCCCAGGCGTTGTAGGGAGGTCATACAGGCACGTGGAGGCCACACACACTACTGAGCCTCATTTTGACTTGTTTAAAGGACATTACATCAAAGTTGGATCAGCCTGTAGTGTGGTTTTCCACTTTAATTTTGAGTGTGACTCCAAATCCAGACATCCATGGGTTGATAAATTGGATTTCCATTGATTATTTTTGTGTGATTTTGTTGTCAGCACATTCAACTATGTAAAGAAAAAGGTATTTAATAAGATTATTTCATTCATTCAGATCTAGGATGTGTTGTTTAAGTGTTCCCTTTATTTTTTTGAGCAGTGTATTTTCATCTTCCTCTATGGTTGGACTGAAGACGATGCAAAGTTTAAAAAAAATTGTAAGTATGCTGCGTGTCTCACAACGGAGCCTTCAACCGCAAGGGGGCGTTGCATTTCCAATCTGTTGTGGACATCCCCATTGAAATGCAGTACATCTGGCGCAATGTAACAGAGTGCTTATGGGTAATGTAAACTTTAGAGGCTTTAGGGTTGTCAGACAATTTCTGGGCCAAACCTAGCTCAAATTCTACACGTCGGAGTAAAACGAGGCTACAGCGTCCATAAGGTAACCATTATGCCTCGTTCACAGTACCCATAAGCACTCCATTACGTTGCGCTGGATGTCATGCATTTCAATGGGGACGTCAACAACGGAGTGGAAATACAACATCCCCTTGCGGTTGAAGGCGCTGTTGCAAGCAGGGCACTGCATAATTTGACATTTTCCAAACTTTGCGGTGTCTTCAGTCCAGCCAGAGTCCGGAAGTTACCAAACCACAGAAGAAGATGAAATATGTGGTTTTCGTTGATGGTAGATACCGAAATCGATTAGATAAAGTTATTTTGCAAGCTATTTTTAAGTTAGCTAGCTAGCTTGATTCTGTTTGGAGCCATAGCTAGCTAGCTAGCATAATCATTAGAAAATGAATCATTCACCTGCTAAGACCTAGCAACTGACATAAATCCCATGATTTATTGATCACCCAGTTAGATCTAGAGTTTTAGTAGAAGCACGACTTAATTTAGAAAATAATTTGTTTAGCTTTGACATTGGCTGCATACTGTGAATTTGTACTGCCCTTTGATTAATTAAAAACCATATCTAAATAATTTACAACTGTTTGTCCCTACTCTCCAGGCTGCAATCCACTCCCAGTTAAAAGGGGTCCGTTCAGGCCTCCGTCAGCTCCACAATGCCCTGGGGGATGTGAAGGACATCCAGAACTCCCTGGTAGAAGTCAGCAATGACTGGAGGCAAAGCATTAACACTATTGAGAACCTGAAGTACGTAAAATATGCTGGGATGCAACATCAGTGGAGGCTCCTGAGAGGAGGAAGGTGAGAACCATTCTCCTCAGTGACAACACATGGCGCTCTCATTTGTTGACTTCTGTAACCGTAAAAGCCTTGGTTTCATGCATGTTAACATTAGAAGCCTCCTCCCTAAGTTTCTTTTATTCACTGCTTTAGCACACTCCGCCAACCCTGATGTCCTAGCCGTGTCTGAATCGTGACTTAGGAAGGCCACCAAAAATCCTGAAATTTCCATCCCTAACTATAACATCTATTGACAAGATAGAACTGCCAAAGGGGGCAGAGTTGCAATCTACTGCAGAGATAGCCTGCAGAGTTCTGTCATACTATCCAGGTCTGTGCCCAAACAATTCGAGCTTCTACTTTTAAAAATCCACCTTTCCAGAAACAAGTCTCTCACCGTTGCCGCTTATTATAGATCCCCTTCAGACCCCAGCTGTGCCCTGGACACCATATGTGAATTGATTGCCCCCCATCTATCTTCAGAGTTCGTACTGTTAGGTGACCTAAACTGGGATATGCTGAACACCCCGGCCATCCTACAATCTAAGCTAGATGCCCTCAATCTCACACAAATTATTAAGGAACCTACTAGCTGCAACCCTAAATCCGTAACCATGGGCACCCTCTTAGATATCATCCTGACCAACTTGCCCTCTAAATACACCTCCACTGTCTTCAACCAGGATCTCAGCGATCACTGCCTCATTGCCTGCGTGCGTGATGGGTCCGCGGTCAAACGACCACCCCTCATCACTGTCAAACGCTCCCTAATCGACCTGGCCGGGTATCCTGGAAGGATATTGATCTCATCCCGTCAGTAGAGGATGCCTGGTTATTCTTTAGAAGTGCTTTCCTCACCATCTTAAATAAGCATGCCCCACTCAAAAAATGTAGAACCAGGAACAGATATAGCCCTTAGTTCACTCCAGACCTGACTGCCCTTGACCAGCACAAAAACATCCTGTGGCGTTCTGCATTAGCATCGAATAGCCCCCGCGATATGCAACTTTTCAGGGAAGTCAGGAACCAATATACACAGGCAGTTAGGAAAACTAAGGCTAGCTTTTTCAAATAGAAATTTGCGTCCTGTCACTGATTCCAAAAGGTTTGGGGACACTGTAACGTCCGTGGAGAATAAGAGCACCTCCTCCCAGCTGCCCACTGCACTGAGGCTAGGAAACACTGTCACCACCGATAAATCTACGATAATCAATAACTTCAATAAGCATTTGTCTACGGCTGGCCATGCTTTCCACCTGGCTACCCCTACACCGGCCAACAGCTCAGCACCCCTGCAGCAACTTGCCCAAGTTTTCTATTGTGTTATTGACTGTACGTTTGTTTATGTGTAACTCTGTGTTGTTGTTTTTATCGCACGGCTTTGCTTTATCTTGGCCAGGTCGTAGTTGTAAATTAGAACTTGTTCTCAACTGGCCTACCTAGTTAAATAAATATGAAATAAAAAAAATAAAAAATTGGTCCCACCCTTCAGCTCCACTATGGTATGATGGTTTGACTTGGATAAAAAATGTTTTGCCTGGTCACAGATAGACGTTTCTTAACACGAAGAAAATGGAACTAAACAGGGATGGATCTACCTAAATTTGTCCAATAGAAACTCTCATTTTGGACTAATGATTACAACCTAGAGTATCTAGATGCAGTCAACAGTGTGCAAGGCGGTATTGAATGTGTCACTGTCTGTAACCTTGATTACTCAAATGTTTCTCTCGACCTGTGCAGCTACATTGTAAACTTTCATTCGCAGGTTGTAGCAACCTTATGATGGGTATAGGGAAAATTTGAGTGTCATATAGTAGCCTAAACCTATCGATGTTACATTGAGCTGGGTGAATGGAATATGAATAACAGTCATCCAATATGCTGTAATAGAAGTTGTAACGATGTGCGATGTGAGTCGGGAAGCAAGTTCAGGGAGTGAGTGTTTTAATAAATAAACACAACGAAATACAAAACAAGAAACACAAACAACGCATAGACATGACACTGGAACAGAAACAATAACGCCTGTGAAGGAACCAAAGGGAGTGACATATATAGGGAAGGTAATCAGGGAAGTGATGGATGCCAGGTGAGTCTGATGACGTGCAGATGCGCGTAACGATGGTGACAGGTGTGCGAGCAGCCTGGTGACCTGGAGGCCGGAAAAGGCGCGCACATGACAGAAGTAAGGCCATGCTCATAAAGAAAACGTCACCGACCGCCACTGAACACAGTCAGCTAGCCTCAGCCGTGGAGAACCTGAAGAATATATATCCAGGTTTGTTCAGCTGCAACATTACATATGATTGGGAACTATTATTGTTGGTTTGCATTGCATTTGATGTGACACTACAGTTACAATGTATTTGTGTAGTAATATTTCTCCTATATTCCTGTGCAGTGCCTGAGTTGGTGGCAGGACACTCCGTTAATGATAGAGCAAGCCGAGATGTTTGAGGTCCACCACAAGCTGATGAACCTGGAGTTCTCATGGAATGACTTCATGTACGATCAGTACCGCATGGGCAGCAAGAACACGCACAACATGAACCTCATTCAAAACTACTTTGGCAGGGTGGAGGGCCTGTTGGATGACCTGGTCAAGCAACTGTGGATAGTGCTGCAGCGCGCCATGGGCAAGGCTGGAGGTCACAGTGAGCAGTGACACTGGTGCAGAGCTTCCCAAAACTTTACAACACCTTGACAGGTTCTTCAAGCTCTACAACAACACTGTGTTCTTGAGGGTGCAGGAACTGACTACAGAGGACCTGACGGCAAACAAGATTGTGTCCCTCCTCACCTGGGTCATTTTAAGTGATGCGAGGGTGTTCCTGACATAATTATGCACCAATAGCGGTATTTTAGAATTTTCGAAACGGTAGAGTTCAACCAATGACGTCATTGTTTGATTGAGCCTGCTGTCTGATCCAAAAATGTATGGAGTCATGCTTTGTAGCAATTATTGTGGCCTTTGTGTTACGCCGATTGTACAATCACACTAGCAGTGAGTAGATATGGTTATCCTTGTTCAATAGAGCCATTGGACTTGTCTCAACGATCTTCCTATCTGATACAACATTGCAGGATATCTAGGTTGACTCATTTTCTCTAGATATTTTTAATGTTCTTTTACATACTAACATCATTTGAGCCGGAATACAGTGAAGAGGAGTTGAGACAGCGAGAACAAGAATTGCGAGACCAGCAAGCAGCGATGGGGAGCCACGGGCAGACTTTGACTAGTGGTGCCTATGCAGGTGCTGTCTAGCCATGCCGACAGAAGAGAAATGTCTGTGCTGCAACTAATTTGATCGTGGACGGTTCGTACTGGAGATGGTCACTGCAGACCCCATGGATTGTGTGTCTGATACAGACCATCAAAGTTTTGACGCACATATGGATAGAGGTGTGCTGGAAATGTTTTTCAGAACCACTAAGATCAACTGGCGGCGGCAGCCTAGACCAGCGGGACCAGGAGGGCAAATTACAAATGAGGTAGTAAGTTGTTTTGCTGTTGGTAGCTACTACCTAGCTAGCAATATAAGCTCTCTTTTCACATGAGGCAGTGTTGTTCAGTACAGTATAATTCCGTGATCGATTCAGCCATAACGGGGCTTGCTAGTACCACTACAAGTTGAGCTAGCTAGCTTTGTTTGCTATACCCAACATGTTCTGTAGCCTAATGTTGTCGCTAGCTAGCATAGCTAGCCTCAGTGCATCTTATTAGTAGCAAAACTGGATAAATGTTATGATGAAGAGTAAAGGAATGACTTTGGCTTTATGACTCTTATTGGTCTTTGAGTAACTATACCTGTATGTTGTAGCTAGCTGGCTAGCGTGTGTCTGTGAGATGGGTAATGTTCTGCATCGTGCTGCTACAGTAGGAATACAGACAGTGCACAATTGCCCATTAAAGTCTAATAGCGTTTTTGTCATTCTCTTACAGACAATACTGCTTGGTGACCTATAGATTATTTTGGGAATTTGTTCTAGGTGTGTCACAACTGTCGTCATGGAGAGAAGAAGTGGACCAAAATGCAGCAGAGTTAGTGTTCAGCATCATTTAATTTAAAAAAAAGATCACTGGAACACTACAAAACAAGAAAATACCGACAGCTCAACAGTACTGACAGCATAACACACTGAACAGAAACAATTACCCACAACCCCAAAGAAAAACACACACTCCTATATAGGACTCCCAATCAAAGGCAACTCAACACACCTGCCTTCAATTGGGAGTCCTAATCACCAACACAACCATTCACACACACAAAAACCCTGCCACATCCTGACCAAAACTAATCCAATTGCTCCCTCTGCTGGTCAGGATGTGACAGTACCCCCCCCTCAAGGTGCAGACCCCGTAATGCACCTTACAAAAAGAAAACACAACAAAAAATCCCCAACACCCCAACAAAACCAATAAACAATAACCCCTAAACAATAAGGGAGGGAAGGGAGGGTGGCTGCCGTCAACGACGGCACTGTGCTACACCCTCCCTCCCCAACCCACCTATCCTGGAGGTGGCTCAGGTGCGGGACGTGGACCTCTCTCCACCTTCGGCGTCGCCCACTTCGGTGGTGCCGATAGCTGCGCCGGGCAGACGGGCCACTCGGGCTGACCCTGGCAGACGGACCACTCAGGCTGGGCCGGAGGACAGGCGGGCCACTCGGGCTGGGCCGGAGGACAGGCGGGCCACTCGGGCTGGGCCGGAGGACAGGCGGGCCACTCGGGCTGGGCCGGAGGACAGGCGGGCCACTCGGGCTGGGCCGGAGGACAGGCGGGCCACTCGGGCTGGGCCGGAGGGCAGGCGGGCCACTCTGGTAGACCCGGAGGGCAGGCGGGCCACTCTGGTAGACCCGGAGGGCAGGCGGGCCACTCTGGTAGACCCGGAGGGCAGGCGGGCCACTCTGGTAGACCCGGAGGGCAGGCGGGCCACTCTGGTAGACCCGGAGGGCAGTCGGGCCACTCTGGTAGACCCGGAGGGCAGTCGGGCCACTCTGGCAGACCCGGAGGGCAGTCGGGCCACTCTGGCAGACCCGGAGGGCAGTCGGGCCGCTCTGGCAGACCCGGAGGGCAGTCGGGCCGCTCTGGCAGACCCGGAGGGCAGTCGGGCCGCTCTGGCAGACCCGGAGGGCAGTCGGGCCGCTCTGGCAGACCCGGGCAGTCGGGCCGCTCTGGCAGACCCGGGCAGTCGGGCCGCTCTGGCTGATCCGGGCAGTCGGGCCGCTCTGGCTGATCCGGGCAGTCGGGCCGCTCTGGCGACTCCAGGCAGTCGGGCAGCTCTGGCGAGTCCTGACTGGCAGGCAGCTCTGGCGACTCCTGACTGGCAGGCAGCTCTGGCGACTCCTGACTGGCAGGCAGCTCTGGCGACTCCTGACTGGCAGGCAGCTCTGGCGACTCCTGACTGGCAAGGCTGGGCTGACACACTAGACGCCTGATGCGTGGGGCTGGTACTGGACGTGCCAGCCTGGAGACACGCACCTCCGTGCTAGTGCGGGGAGCTGGCCTGGGGCTCCATTCTTGCCCCGCAAAACTGCCCTTGTGCCCCCCCCAAAAAAAATACTTGGGGCTGCCTCTCGAGTTTACTAAACTCTTCCATCGCCCTGGAAACGCTCCTCCTTAGCTCTGCCCACGTCCATCCTTCCTCCTCGTTCCTCTGCTGCTTGGTCCTGGTTTGGTGGGTAATTCTGTCACAACTGTCATCATGGAGAGAAGAAGTGGACCAAAATGCAGCAGAGTTAGTGGGAGTCCTAATCACCAACACAACCATTCACACACACAAAAACCCTGCCACATCCTGACCAAAACTAATCCAATTGCCCCCTCTGCTGGTCAGGATGTGACAAGGTGGGGAGAAGCTAGGCACAGGACACTGAATTCCCCTTGCCTGTGTGTTATGGCCATTCAAGAAGTTTATCCCTCACACGATGTTGGATATAAATAAGTTTATGTGAAAGGTCCATAACAATCTCCCCTTGTATCAAAGTGACTCTGAACACCTCACTGCACCCACCAAACACTCCCTTTCTAGAACTGTAGTATTTATTATAGACGTCAGTAATATAGCTGTCTACTGCATATGTCATACATTGCCATAACTGTCTGTTGCCAGTTCGTCTTGTTTGTCAAGTCAACCAGCGTGTTTTTCCGTGCTCCTGCTTTTTCTCATCACTGTTTTTGCTAGTCCTTCTGGTTTTGACCCTTGCCTGCCTTGACTCAACCCGCTTGCCTGACCATACTGCCTGCCCTGACCTCGTGCCTGCCTGCCACTCTGTGCCTCCTGGACTCTGACATTGGTCATGGACAGGCAAAATATCAATCATTCTCTTGCCTGCCCCTTGGATTATAATAAATATCAGAGACTCAAACAATCTGACTCCCGTGTCTGCATCTGGGTCTCACTCTGTGCCCTTATAGCATGGGACTGACTGCATGGGGCTGGCAAGAGCCAAAGTTTGAGTCCAAGGTCATGGAGCTCATGAAGTTCTGCCAGACCAGCTGCCATTGCCCAACACAAGACAAGATTCACCAGCAGAAGAACATTCTGGACCTTGCCTGGAACTTTCAGCCAACACAACATCCATATTCAGTTAGACCAGTGCTTGACTTGGACTGAAGTAGGCGCCGGAAATGTTTATATTTAGGCACAGGAGCTTCACAATAAAAGGTGCATGAATTCAAGCAGTAAAACATGGGAGGTGCCGGTACTCAGCTCTAGTGCGCTCCTACCCAAGTCAAGCACTGAGTTAGACTGATTTAGTATAATATAGAACGCATAATATGCTCACAACTGCATTGTAGTATAGATATTGCTAGCTCTTGTACATATGTATATAATGGGATTACAAGTGTACTGAATGATTCCAGCTGCATCAGAAACCAATAAATTGTTGACTTCAACTTCTGGATCAATTGATTGTGATATTCATGAAATGTATTTGGAAGGATCGAGCTAAAATCATACTGCTAAAACAAATGATGCAGGGAGTTGGTTATCATTTGAACTTGGCAAGTAAACATGTTTCTGTAAAACAGATTAGACTGTCAATGTAGACATGGATTGTATACAAGACTACGTTTATTTGTTCTGGAGACCAAGGTGAGTTTACACAGCATTATGCAGAGAACACCTGGAGGTGGGTGGAGACAATCACAAAGACAGGTAAAACAGATCAGGGCGTGACAGTACCCCCCCCTCCCCCCGGGACGCCACCTGGCGTCCTACCTGGCAGACAGGGGTGTTCGGAGATGAAGGCCGGGTCCAAGATGTCTTTAGCAGGAACCCAGCACCTCTCCTCCGGGCCATAACCCTCCCAAAAGTCTAATGCAGACACTTCGAATGCAGCAAGGGTACATAGGAAAACTATTTAACATAGAAATCACCACCTTACTGTCAATGTTGGTTGCAATTACACAACATACAGATGTAGGATCTTAATTTGAGCCACTTTGCTACAGCAGGAAAATAATCCTGCAGCAACAGAAAATGTAAACTATTATGTGGTTTATAATTAATGGACATTTTTGTCTGGGTTCATACATTTTTATTAGGGCAAATCAAGTCTGAAATGTCAAAATGGAAATGACAAACTTTAAAAGCCTTTTTAAAACTCCAAAACACCCCCAGAGCTAGCTAGCTTAAAAATTGCTTTCAAAATAACTTTACCTAATCGCTGCCTAGCCTTAAAAGAAAGACATTTAAACTTACCCGCCATGACAGCTAACAGCTGGGCTTGTGCAATCAGTCTCAGTGGTAGCCTGGTAACGCACGTAGTGATTGACAGGTGGTTGCGCCAGATAATACCAAGTGTGCTGGTCTATGAAAACCTCACCTGGTTGGTTAGAAGAAACAGGCCCCTCCTCCCAGAGCTCGTGCTCTCTCTCGCTCTTGCTCTCTCTCGCTCTCTCTCTCTCTCGCTCTCTCTCTCTATCGCTATAGCTCAGTGCTCTCTCTCCTTGTTTGCAAATTGCTGTTTGCACATCTACAAATTTTTATGTCACGGTAACGCACTAAAGCATTGCCAAAAGTCTGAGTTCGCTAAATTGACATGCGCAGGTGTACAGATGCAATTATTTCTGGCAAATATTAAGTTACAAGTTTGCAAATGCGATTACAACTCCAAATTAGTTTTTTTCATGTTCACAACTCATCAGTTACATGTTTGAGAATGTGTTTACAACTACAATTCAATTTTACACATTCAAATCATTATGTCAATGATTTACCTCCATAAAGTTACTTTTCAATGTGTTCACGAAAACCTGAAGTCGCCATCCACAAGTAAAAAGTAAGAAGGGGTGCGGATTGCACATGAAGCATCCAGGTAAAACAACAGAAGGCAACACCATGCTTGCTAACTTGAAGAGCATTTGGGTTCATTGGGCATCATTGAGTGGCAAGGTACAGGGAGTGTGACGTGTACTAGTATGCGCTTCTTGATACTACGGAAGAGAGAACGGTGGAGAGACCAGCTCTCAAACTCTACTCCCACCTGTTTCCAAATTTATACCGCCATTTATGGACAGTTGTGTACAGTATTACCAAGAACATTTTTAGATATAAACATATTGTAAATGTGTATTATTGTAGCATCATCGTTTGTATTGCAAAAATAAATACAAATACACTCAATTTGACAGAGGTAATGAACTGTCCATTGTTCAGCACAGAAATGTATAAAACAGGACCATGTTTGAAAAACAATTGTTTCTGATCTTATGTCAAAATTACACAGGCAAGCTAACGGTTATAGAAATCAGGAATGCAGACAGGCTCTATAGACCTCTATATCTACTGTGGCAAGAAAAAGTATGCAAACCCTTTGGAATACCTGGGTTTCTGCATAAATTTGTCATCAAATTTGATCTGATCTTCATCTAAGTCACAACAATAGGCAAACAGTGTGCTTAAACTAATAACACAGAAATTATGTTATGTCTATATTGAATACATCATTTAAACATTCACAGTGTAGGTTGGAAAAGTATGTGAACCCCTAGACTCCTATTGGAGTCAGGAGTCAGCGAACCTGGAGTCCAATCAATGAGACGAGATTGGAGATGTTGGTTAGAGCTGTCTTGCCCTATAAAAAACACTCACAAAATTTGAGTTTGCTATACACAAGAAGCATTGCCTGACGTGAACCATGCCTTGAACAAAAGAGATCTCAGAAGACCTAAGATGAAGAATTGTTGACTTGCATAAAGCTGGAAAGGGTTACAAAAGTATTACTAAAAGACTTGATGTTCATCAGTCCACGGTAAGACAAATTGTCTATAAATGGAGAAAGTTCAGCACTGTTGCTACTCTCCCTAGGAGTGGCCGTCCTGCAAAGATGACTGTAAGAGCACAGCGCAGAATGCTCAATGAGGTTAAGAAGAATCCTAGTGTCAGCTAAAGACTTACAGCAATCTCTGGAACATGCTAACATCTCTGTTGACGAGTCTACTATATGTAAAATACTAAACAAGAATGGTGTTCATGGGAGGACACCACGGAAGAAGCCACTGCTGTCCAAAAAAACATTGCTGCAGGTCTGAAGTTTGCGGAAGTGCACCTGGATGTTCCACAGCGCTACTGGCAGAACATTCTGTGGACAGATGAAACTACAGTTGAGTTGTTTGGAAGGAACACACAACACTATGTGTGGAGAAAAAAAGGCTCAGCACACCAACATCAAAACCTCATCCCAACTGTAAAGTATGGTGGAGGGAGCATCATGGTTTTGGGCTGCTTTGCTGCCTCAGGGCCTGGACAGCTTGCTATCATCGACGGAAAAATGAATTCCCAAGTTTACCAAGATATTTTGCAGGAGAATGTTAGGCTATCTGTCCGCCAATTGAAGCTCAACAGAAGTTGGGTGATGCAACAGGACAACGACCCCAAACACAGAAGTAAATCAACAACAGAATGGCTTCAACAAAAGAAAATACGCCTTCTGGAGTGGCCCAGTCAGTGTCCTGACTTCAACCCGATTGAGATGCTGTGACATGACCTCAAGAGAGCAGTTCACACCAGACATCCCAAGAATATTGCTGAACTTAAACAGTTTTGTTAAGAGGAATGGTCCAAAATTCCTCCTGACCGTTGTGCAGGTCTGATCCGCAAGTACAAAAAACCTTTGAATGAGGGTCAACCAGTTATTAAATCCAAGGGTTCACATACTTTTCCCACCCTGCACTGTGAATGTTTACACGGTGTGTTCAATTAAGACATGAAAATGTATAATTGTTTGTGTTATTAGTTTAAGCGGACTGTGTTTGTCTATTGTTGTGACCAAATTGAATGACCAATTTATGCAGGAATCCAGGTATTTCCAAAGGGTTCACATACTTTTTCTTGCCACTGTATATGAGTGACTGAGTCGAACACACCACCTCCTGTTGCTATGTTGGTATCTACTCAACAAAAAATAGGTGAGGTGAGGACGGCTCATAATAATGGCTGAAACAGAGCGAATGGAATGGCATCAAACACCTGGAAACCATGTGTTTGATGTAGTTGATACCATTCCACTGATTCTGCTCCAGCCATTACCACGAGCCCGTCCTCCCCAATTAAGGTGCCACCAACCTCCTGTGTTTGAATCCTAAGCAATCTGCCTACACATTGTTGGAGGTACAATAAACCAACATAGATATTGTAGTAGTTTAAAGCTGTGTGCTGGAAAACCTTGGTAGAGCATGGCTGAAGTATGCACTGTGGTGCTCATGTGAATTTCCTTAATTTTTTCATCTTAAGACCAATGCCTACTTCTCACGCACCCTCCAGTTTCACCGGAAGTTCACCCGCTAGCGGACACCGATCCTTAAGAAGTTTTAAAACATTGTTTTTTGTTTTTAATATCAATATGACAAAGGCCTGTTCTATATGTGCTCTGTGACACACAACAAGAAGTGCACTCAAATAGGCTACAAACCGTATTATGTGAGATCCACAACTATTGAACAGCCCATGGGAGCCTCAGCTTGCTATAGTATTTTCTGTATACAGAAGCAGTAAATGTACTTTGGCTGCAGCACACAGCCCCTTTGTATCAGCATTCAGCAGTCAGGTCGCTCCCTGGAGCTCACGCCACAATCAAAGAAATGCAGGGGTCACACCGTCTGGTTTCAAATGAAACTGGGATGAGCTGGCCTCTACACTGATAGAATTCCTAATGGGATTTTCCTGAGATGAATGCAGTCTATGGACACATGCCACATGGTCAGTTGTACAGTGGAAAAACTTAAATTATTACAATTTCTTTGTCTTTGTTATGTTTGAATGTCACTAAAAATAACAGAAAGGCTGTTTATGTCACCCTGATTTACATACATAGAGGTTTGTGACAGTGAAAAAAATTATGATTAAAAAAAGCATTGCAGCTTTGCACTGTCAGTGTAAATTTGGAAATAATAACCAACGGGAAAGCCCTATTCCCTCGTCTGTCTCCTTTGGCAGATTATTGCATTCTATGGTGTCACAGTGCAAATTGCTGCCCAATTGATTTTCATCATAACACTTATTCATCAGGGCTGCAAGGAGTATTCTCAGTCCCAAAGGCAATGCATAGAGTAGAGTGTAAATGAGTGTTACACTGCAATGCCAGGGAAAACGTATACTACCATGATGGGATACATACTTTCACGTACGCTATATAGGCATATAAACAGCAGATCCTTATACAGGGCGGGAGTAATGTAGGGGCTTACAGGGGCTGCATAATAATACATATATGAAATATACAGTTGCAAAAAAAACTATGTGAACCCTTTGGAATTACCTGGATTTCTACATAAATTGGTCAAAAAATGTGATCTGATCTTCCTCTAAGTCACAACAATAGACAAATACAGTGTGCTTAAACTAATAACACACAAATTATCGTATTTTCTTGTCTATATTGAAAACATAATTTAAACATTCACAGTGTAGGTTGGAAAAAGTATGTGAACCTCTAGGCTAATGACTTCTCCAAAAGATCATTGGAGTCAGGAGTCAACTAACCTGGAGTCCAATCAATGAGACGAGATTGGAGATGTTGGTTAGAGCTGCCCTGCAATATAAAAAACACTCACAAAATGTGAGTTTGCTATTCACAAGATGCATTGCCTGATGTGAACCATGCCTCGAACAAAAGAGATCTCAGAAGACCTAAGATTAAGAATTGTTGACTTGCATAAAGCTGGAAAGGGTTTTAGAAGTATCTCTAAAAGCCTTGATGTTCATCAGTCCACGGTAAGACAAATTGTCTATAAATGGAGAAAGTTCAGCACTGTTGCTACTCCCCCTAGGAGTGGCCGTCCTGCAAAGATGACTGCAAGAGCACAGCGCAGAATGCTCAATGAGGTTAAGAAGAATCTTAGACTGAATCTTAGCTAACAAATATTTGGGGCGGCAGGATAGCCTAGTGGTTAGAGTGTTGGGCTAGTAACTGAAAGGTTGCAAGTTTGAATCCCCAAGCTGACAAAGTACAAATCTGTTGTTCTGCTCCTGAACAAGACAGTTAACCCACTGTTCCTAGGCTGTCCAAAAAAAACATTGCTACATGTCTAAAGTTTGCAAAAGAGCACCTGAATTTTATGTGGACAGATTAAACTACAGTTGAGTTGTTTGGAAGGAACACACAACACTATGTGTGGAGAAAAAAAGCACACCAACATCAAAACCTCATCCCAACTATAAAGTATGGTGGAGGGAGCATCATGGTTTGTGCTGCTTTGCTGCCTCAGGGCCTGGACAGCTTGCTATCATCAACGGAAAAATGAATTCCCATGTTTATCAAGACATTTTGCAGGAGAATGTAAGGCTATCTGTCAGCCAAATGAAGCCCAAAACACAGTAGTAAATCAACAACAGAATGGCTTCAACAAAAGAAAATACACCTTCTGGAGTGGCCCAGTCAGAGTCCTGACCTCAACCCGATTGAGATGCTTTGGCATGACCTCGAGAGCAGTTCACACCAGACATCCCAAGAATATTGTTGAACAGAAACAGTTTTGTAAAGAGGAATGGTCCAAAATTCTTTCTGACCATTGTGCAGGTCTGATCCGCAACTACAGAAAACATTTGGTTGAGGTTATTGCTGCCAAAGGAGCGTCAACCAGTTTTTAAATCCAAGGGTTCACATACTTTTCCCACTCTGCACTGTGTGTCACGCCCTGACCTGAGAGAGCCGTTTTTCTCTGTTTGGTTAGGTCAGGGTGTGACATGGGGTGGGCATTCTATGTGTTGTATGTCTATGTTGGTTGTTTTCTTTGATTGGCCGAGTATGGTTTCCAATCAGAGGCAGCTGTCATTCGTTGCCTCTGATTGGGAATCATACTTAAGCAGCCCTTTTTCCCACAGTCAGGTGTGGGATCTTGTCTTTGTGTTGCATGTGTTTGCACGCCTAGCTTTTCGGTCATTGTATTGTTTTTGCTGGTTCACATTGAAAATAAAATATGATGAACCCAACCCACGCTGCGCCTTGGTCTCCTCCTAACGACGAACGTCACACTGTGAATGTTTACACGGTGTGTTCAATAAAGACATAAAAATGTATAATTGTTTGTGTGTTATTAGATTAAGCAGACTGTGTTTATGTATTGTTGCGACTTAGATGAAGATCAGATAAAATGTTATGGCCAATTTATGCAGAATCCCAGGTAATTCCAAAGGGTTCACATTTTTTCTTGCAACTGTATATTAAATATGTATTATGTTTTTTATTGTTTTACTGCAACCTTCAACCACAGAAGGATTCAGGAGCCCACTCTCAACGAGTGTAGACAGCCTGCTGCTGCCTGCTGCCGCTCTGCTAATCGTCAGATGGAGGAGGAGAGGTGGTAGGGAGCCCACGTGGGTAAGTGATTGCTTGGGATTAATAAAATAAAAGGCATAATTAATACATGTGGCCGGTCAATTCTGTGAGTCAGGGGCTGGGCCCAAGAGGGAAAAAAATATATATATTTTTTTGTATTTTATAAATGTAAAAAAAATATCCTACCACAGGAGCCTGCTCTCAATGTTCAAAATACACTAGAGAGCACAATTAACCAAAAAGGATCAATAGTAAAAAAACATTTAATCACAAGCACATACAGGTAGCTTCCAAAATAAAGAAAACACCAACATATAGTGTCTTAAGTCTCAATAGGGTGTTGGGCCACCACGAGCTGCCAGAGCAATGCGCCTTGGCATAGATTCTACAAGTGGACTTAAACCATGCCAGGAAAATGCACCCCACACCATAACATCAACTTTGTATCCCTCATTTACTCAAGTGTTTCCTTTATTTTGGCAGTTACTGGTTGCCTACAGTCGGGAAGGCTGCAATTTGGGCAGCATGTGCACCAAATAAACTATGATTTCTTAATCCGGCCATGTCCTTAAAGATGCAGCCTGATAAATAGTGATGTTGTTTGAATAAGTCCCGAATTGTTATTTATTTATATCAAACTCACATCCCTGATCTATGTGTATGTGGGCTAGTCTAGTCATATACTATGGTGTCCAAAATGATTGGATCCCTTGATAAAGATTAGCATATAAGACTTGGTGAACACATTGGGAGGGATCATAGACCATTCCTCCATACAGAATCCTTACAGATCCCTGATATCCTTTGTCTGCACATATGGACTAACCTCTTCAATTCAAACCACAGGTTTTCAATGGGATTCAAGTCCGGAGACAGAGATGGCCAAAACAGGGGATCCAAAAATGTTGACCACTTTCTTTTTAGATTTTTTTAAATTACTTGTTAAACAAAATCGCTTTCTTTCTCTGAGCAATTGTATTAGTATAAAATAATATACTTTTGCCATTTATATGAGCATACAATATAACTCAGTATTGTATTATTATTATTTTTGTATTTTTTTGCTATTCTTTATCAAGGGATCCATTGACTTTGGACCCCACTGTAGTAGAACGTTTGTCACTTTCACAAAACATACTTTATTAATCTATTAACCATGTCCAAAGTTATGCTTTTATGGAGATTAAGTCTACCTCACCAAATGACTCCTTCTTTATCCATTGCAGTGTTAGTGTATGTTATCTCATGCTTAGCCTATGATGACGCAATCTAAAGTCCCTTCTCCAAGCCTTTGCCAAAGAAGACATCTTCCACCTGTGCTGCATCTTGTTTAACAGATGAATGTGTGGTGGTCCCTTCTGGCTAAAATAAATACTTTGTCTTCCCGCAATAGGCAGCAGAGTCAGGCAGGCTTCTAATCAATATTGGTCGTGGTGGATATTTTACTAAATTAAGAGATGATTTTGTCATTCAGGCTGGCTAATAATCTCAAACCTGTACTGAACACCCAATACCTAAGACTAGTATGGAAAATATGTTGCACCCTGTGGTTCTTGCCATCACAGAAAATTAAGCATATCATTTTTTTGAACAAATATGCAAATTAATGGAGATTGGTTGATTCTTGATACTGAAAGTACAGTATTATCAATTTTATGAATACATTTCTTATATCAAATTGACATGACAAATCTCATATTAAAGACACATGACAAATAAAGGTTGTTATAATTCACTTACGAACATTTAACAAATATTTATTTCACAATCAAATTACAATCCAGTTCAAACGTGAAAATAGATTACATATTAGAATTGACTTTGCTATTTCCTAACAGGCATACAAAAATATGTATTTTTTGTTTGTATTTCTCTTAAACTTCAAGTAACCTACATACAGTTCAATCAACAGGAGGTCAATATTAAACCTTGTAGCACATAAACATTATTTCTTTAAAGACAGAAATATTTCAAATGGAAGCGGGACAAGCGGTCACATTGTAAGCTTGGTAAACATTTTTTTCTCTTAAATCTCACAATATACAAATGGGAATTATTTATAAGTGACAATCTAAATGTGTAAGTAACTGTAAATGTTAGTTCTGTGAGCGTTAAAGTCTCCCTTTCGGCAAATCTGTGTACAGTAAATGTTAAGAAGTGCTTCAGATTGCTTTCAATGTACAATTTGTAAAGACAACTTCACATCCACCATAGATGAAGGAAATCCATTGACATTACAGTACAACATATTTCACATGGACATATTTCATAAGCAAATTAGGTTTGTCTTATCTTTACATTATTTACAGTTAATATGTGCTAGGAGCTCTTTCCATATGGAAAGGCATAGCACCAATGTACAATTATTTTAGGTTAATTCTTCTAAAAGCCATCTTACAGTATTCACACACTCTAATGTAAACAAACATGCATTCATGGGATTTCTTTGGAATTTTGTATGAAATTAATTGCACTTCAATTGACTTTTTTTTAAATCAATTGATAATAACATTATTACAGTGTGATACTCATAAAGGGTCCCACATGTTGATAGTTGTCAGGGTAAGTCAGGCGTGTGGTTAGACCATATAGCCAAATAGCTCTCGAAAACACAAAATCTCAAGTGATTAAAAGGTAAAGGCAAATAAATACAGTGAAAGTAGATAACAGCAACAATACAATGACAGTGAAATCTTCAAGAAATATGTCTTGAAAGCTATTTCATGGAATGCAGCATCATTCTCCCCCAAACAAACCCATCAACATGAGAGCATTTTAGGGTTGAAGTTTGACGTTTTAAAGCAGCTAACGCAATAATTGAAAATCGGGAAGACAGGGCATTCAGAATGACAATTCAGGGTAAGCTGTTGCTAGCATCTCTACTGTAAGTCGCTCTGGATAAGAGCGTCTGCTAAATGACTTAAATGTAATGTAAATGTACTGTTGATTTCTTCTTTCGACTTAAAGTGTCATAGATAGATAGGGTGACTGATTTCAGAGGGGACAAAAATGTATTCAGCACACTTAACAATAGTCATGACATTGGTGCACATTTTGCAGTGTGTAAACATCTAAAAACACAGAAACACGTTTCTATTTCTGTTGACTGCAAATAGTATATTAATAAATCATTTGAGGAGAAATGAAAAGAACATCTGCTGTAAACCATATTACTCAATCAACCAGCTTTCTGTGACAGCACAGAAAGGAAACAACAAATTAAAATAGGTCACCTAAAAATAAAAATAACCATCTGCACTCGACACAGAACAAGGATGGGACTGAGGTCTCACTCTGAATGAGCCAAATTCCTGTTAGTAGTCCTGGTTTAAGCACTGGTTGAGGATAATGATGGACTAATTAGATAGATGTGATCCACCACTGTACCCCAACTTGCCCTCATATGTCCTTTTAAGTCTCAGTCCCCATTGGACTCAATGACCTTCTCTGTCAGGATCTCCTGGAAGGTGGAGAGCTGCTTCATCTGTTCCGTCTGCATGGAGTGCCTCCTCATCAGTTTCTTCTTCATCTTGAAGTCTGGGCCTCTCTTGGGTGAGGCAGGGGCAACTGGAACCAGGATCTTGGGACCAGAGTGGACAGGGGAAGTGGGCTTGCCATTGGCCCGGATATCTGGGATGGGCCGGTGGGGGTTGACATTGAGTGGGGGCAAGAACCCGGGGCGGGTGTGGGAGATGTGGTCCAAGAGGAGGGTGCCTGAGCCTCTGCGCTCCAGGAGGCCGGGGGGCCGTCTGCGCATGGTGATGGGGGAGACAGAATTGGGGATGCTCTCAAGGGACTCCCGGGAGGAGGTGGTGAGCAGAGAGAGGGGCGAGGCGTTGTACTTCCTCCGCTCCACCGACATGCGCCCCGAGTCTGGAGATCCAGGGATGGACTCAGGACACAGGTGTGTGTCTGACTCATAGTGCTCCATACGTGTAAGTTTGGGGTGAGCCAGGGTGTGTGAAGCCACCGCCCCTGGTCCGCCTGTATTTTCCTGAGACTCCGGCGCGGTGTTCCTGCGGTACAGGATCTGGTGCTGTTGGACCTTGTCGGCCCAGGAGGAGCTACAAAGGGCTGCGCAGTCCTCTGAGCAGGATCGGTCAATGAGTTTGGGCGAGCAGGGGTCATGTGTTTCGATGCTGTGCCGACGAGACAGGAGAGGCCTGCCAGGACCCGAGATTGACAGACCATTCATCTCAGTGATGATCCTACCCCCACCTTCCTCTTCCAGTCCACCATCAACCCCCTCCTGTGGGACCCTGCTGAGCACTGAGGGTGCTACCAGCCCCCAAGGCTCAGAGTTGAGCCTCTTCAGGAGTTTGCGGGGAGGCGGCCTTTTCTCCCCTAGGGTTCTAGTGGAGGGTAGGGGTAAGGCTGATGTCAGCGCAAAGCTGAAGATACTGTCCTCCTCCTCAACCTTCTCTGCTGCTGGGGAATTGGAGGTCCGGATTGCCACCTCTGAGGGCGACATGCAGGCCACGGGCGAGAGCTTGTCCACCACCCCTGGTGATGGGGGGGAGTTGAGGTACTGCTTGGTCTTCTTGGTGCCCGAGGGTGACGTGTCGGTGGTGATGATGATCACCTCCTTGCCCTTGGCCTTGCAGGCATCCAGCAGGACCTGGAGGGTGTCTCGGTCACCTCTGTTGATGGCATGGACCAGGGCGGAGGAGCCTGTGTAGTCCTTGAGGCTGGGGTCAGCTCCATTCTCTAGGAGCAGGGACACCACCTCTTTGCCCGCCTGCTCGAGACAGGCATGCATCAGGGCGGTCCGCCCAGACTTGTCTGGGATGTTGGGATCGGCTCCTTTCTCCAGGAGGTAGCGCACCATCCTCTGGCGGCTCTGGGGGTCCTCGTAGCCAGCCAGGCAGGCAGCAGAGATGGGGGTCTCGCCCCGCTCGTTGCCTTCGTTGATGTAGGCACCCCCTTCCAGGAGGAGCCGGGTCAGTCGCAGCTTGCCCTGGAAGACGGCTTTGAGGAGGGCGTTCCCCTCCGTATGGAGGGCTCCTCCATCTCCCATGGTGCCTCTGGCACCTCTTCCTCCAGTCAAATCTGGTACACCCAGCTAGTTAGCTTAGCGCTGACTGGCCATCTTGAAGAGGAAGCTGGTGAACCTGTGATGAAAAAGAAAGTGATGTCATAGAATTCTAAACGTACAGTACAGACAGGCAGTGCTAAAAGGTGGTTAAGATGGTTAGTTTGGTTGGTCTACGCATCTAATGCCTAGTATGCAGCGGTACAACAGTTATACTGCATTACCAATGCAATCTCAGAGTGACTGCAATTGAAGCCTTTGATATGAAGTGTGGCTGTAAGAGCAAGACAGGGAGTGTCTGGATAGCCATCTCATGAGGTGAAATGACAAAAAGATGCAGGTCCCATCTGGTGTAACAAAAAACATTTTAGACAGTCTTTTTCAAAGGGAAAGCGTTTTTTCTCCTTCAAGATTGACAAGATCTCTGCCATGATTGGTGAATGCATGGTACTGGTCCTTGACCACACTATGCTAAAATTGGATTATTTTACTAACTTTCCTAGTATTCCTAAACTATAACTATGCAGAGTTGAATAAAGTTTGACTTTGCAGAGAATTAACTATGCATGACTTGGACTTTTTTGCCTTCCCATCAGCAAAAGAGCAACTTCCTGCTGCAGTAATATGGTAATATGTTAAACATAGTGAATAATTAATAATTTGGTGCTTGAAAGTGAGATTATCTCAAAATCTGCAAGTGTGAGATACAGAAAGATGAGGCAATGACTCAAAAATGTTTTTGCTGATATCCAACAGGATGTGATAAGGTGAATTGACTTGTCTAAACTTTTAAATGACTACTCATACTGATTTAATTATTATTATATTTTTTTCTGTGACTGAAAATCAACATAATGATGTTCATGGAATATTAATTCTACCAAACCTTCCTCTAAGTAATCTATTTGAATGATCTCAAACAATTGATTATTATCCATCAAATAGACAACAACAACAAAAAATCCATCCACAGCTTTCACCGTGACCCAAGAGGAGGAGGGACTGGCTGCCTGTGGCTCACCAGTGGGTCCCGACCCACCTTATGGGATCTAGTGATCTATTTGGATGGAGAGAAGGAGATGCATCTTGTGCAGAGAGAAATAAACAGCTGTCTTGCTATGAATGAGCTTCCCCCATATGTCAACTGGGATATTTACTTCTATGCTAAGGTGATTCAACGTGCCCTGTTCAGGGTAATAAACAACTGTATTTCATAACACAGGTGAACAACGAGCATGGGGACAGACAGTGGCTATACAAACTGAAACACAGAGTGTAATCATCTAGGTATAGTAGAGAAGTAGTTAGTGGTGGTTGTGGGGAAGGGAGTTGGGGAGCCAGAATGAAGAGGGAAGATATTATTTGTCTATTTCTGTTCTTCATTCCCCCTGAGTGTAGCAATATATCCAACAACCTCACATGAAATAGGTTGAGAGACTCGTGACTTCTGTTACAACAATATTATAAGCCAGAGTCTTTCTTTGGCTGTGTTGAAACACATATTGAGATTTCTAACTAACCATCCCTAAGCATGCATATTATAATACACACTGTAAAAATAGAATGTCTCAAAACACCATGATTGTGTAATGAAACCATGAAAAGTAATGCACCTAAGCTGAGATCAGGTGTTTGAAAGGGTGTTTGAATGTAAACCCAATGTAAGTGTTTCAATACACAGAATGTGTTTGACACATTGTTTTAGAGAGAGGAAACGGCACCAAAAGAGAAGGTATCTAATTCTGCACTAAACAGGACTCGAAACAAAAAAATAGTGTTTTCAATCTTTTCTGTTAGGGCTCCCAGTCCCTGGCAAAGTGTTGCACAACACTTGATTAAGTGGTGTTACAACACACCATGTTATGTTTCAAAACATCTCAGGATGATGTGTTTCAATACTCCTGCAAAGTTAAGGTTTCGTGTCCTTCAAGTTGGTGGCAGCTCAGTTGCCACTAGTTTTGGTGTTACAAAGCACTTCATTTTAATAGTGCTGCATTTACAAACACAGCTTAATTTGAGTGAGTCGGAGGAAGTCCTTACAATGGCTATGGCTCTGTCTTTCTTTCATTTAGACTGTGATCAATACACTCAATTACATTTAATCCATCCACCCCTTTTTATTATTGCCTATTTGCATAAATAATTCTGTTGGGAATCAATGGCAGTTTAATAACAGTTGTTACTTTGTCATTACTGGCTCGCTGCCAGGGGACTCCGTGGGTGGAGTGGGAAGCAGTTGACAGGTGCTGAGTTGAGATGGGCTGAGGGAGAGGCTCTCTATCCTGAGAATGTGGCTACGAGGCTGCCACGTACAGCTCTCTCTCTCTCTGTGTGTGTGTGTGTGTGTGTGTGTGTGTGTGTGTGTGTGTGTGTGTGTGTGTGTGTGTGTGTGTGTGTGCGTGCGCACGTGCGCACGTGCGTGGGCATCGGTGGGTCTGACACTAGTCTGCCCATGCTAAAGACCCAATCTGTCGACTGGGGCAGAAGGCAACTTTACGATCCACAATGATCTGCATCAAAGTGGATGACGATCCACAATGATCTGCATCAAAGTGGATGACGATCCACAATGATCTGCATCAAAGTGGATTGATGCCTTTGAAACAATGTAGTAAAGTATTATTACAGTTACTGGATTAACCACCATTATAGATTATTAGTGTTTCAGAATTACAGAGAGAGAGACTCTCCTTTCTCTATATATTGTTCCTTTACAATACCAAATAAATACATCAATAAATTGCTGAAGACTCCAGCCACCCAGGTCATAGACTGTTCTCTCGGCTATCGCATGGCAAGCGGTACCGACGCACCAAGTCTGGAACCAACAGAACCCTGAACAGCTTCTACCTCCAAGCCATAATACTGATTAATAGTTAGTCTATCACATACGCTGCTGCTACTGTTTACTATCTGTCACTTTAGTCTTTGTTATATGTGCATATCTACCTCAATTACCTCGTACCCCTGCACATTAACGGGTACTGGTAGTCCTTGTACAGCCAAGTTATTATTACTCATTATGTATATATCTACCTCAATTACCTCATACCCCTGCACATTAACTGGTACTGGTAGTCCTTGTACAGCCAAGTTATTATTACTCATTGTGTATATATTATTACTTTTATTATTACATGTTTTACTTTTCTAGTATTTAGCTATTTTCTTTCTCTCTGCTTTGTTGGGAAGTAAGCATTTTACTGTTAGTCCACCCCTGTTGTTTACAAAGCATGTGACGAGTAAAATGTGATTTGATTTGATACTACTGTATACATACAGATGTAGGATGTTAATTTGAGCCAGTTTGCTACCGCAGTAAAATAATCCTGCAGCAATAGGAAATGTTAATTATTATGCAGATTATAATTAATGGACATTTTTGTGGGGGTTGATACATTTTTCGTTAAGGCAAATCACGTTTGAAATTTCAAAGTGGAAATTACAAACGTTAGAAGCCTTTTTAATACTCAAATACATTACAAGTTTGCATATTTTCTGAGTAACCTAAATATTGAGTGGCTTTCGTCAAGCTGTCCACTCAAGAAAATGCTTCAAACTGTAACCAGTGTCTGCAACCTGGTTCAGGTTATCAGTCAACCTATCAGAGTATTCACAAACAGAACAGGAACTAAATCATCCACTTGTATTGATCACATCTAATGCTGCAGAAATCTGCTCGAAGGCAGTATCCACACCCATCGGATGTAATGATCATAATATAATAGCCATATCTAGGAAAAACAAAGTTTCAAAGATCACCTAAAATAGTGTATAAGTGATCATACAAGAGGTTTTGCAATGATTCCTATGTTGAAAATGTGAAATATATTTGTTGGTCTGATGTGTGTAATGAGGAACATCCTGATTCAGCACATAAATAATTTACGAAATTGCTTATTCCAGTTACTAATAAGCAAGCACTCATTAAGAAAATTATTGTAAAAACTGTTAAATACCTGTGAATTGATGAGGAATTGTGGTTGAGGGGGATGAGGCAAAAGGAATGGCAAAATGTCTGGCTGCACAGACGAGTGGCAAACGTACTGTAAATTGGGAAATCACGTGACTGAACTTAACAAAAAGAAGAAAAAATTACTATGAAACAAAAATAAATTATATAAAGAATGATACCAAAAAGCACCTTAAATAAAATGTTGGGCAAAAAGGCAAACTCAGCTTCATCATTCATTGAATCAGATGGCTCATTCCTCAAAAAACCCATTGATATTGCCAACTACTTGAAAGATTTTTTCATTGAAAATTCAGAAATGACATAACAACAACAAATTATGAACCTACACCTCCATGCACCTCCTGACCAGATTATGAAAGGCAAGTATTATCATTTTGAATTCTGTAAAGTAAGTGTGGAAGAGGTGAAATAAATATTGTTTTCTATCAACAATGGCAAGCACCCTGGGTCTGAAAACTTGGATGGAAAATTACTGAGGATGATAGTGACTATATTGCCACTCCTATCTGCCATCTATTCAATCTAAGCCTACAGGAACATTTGTGCCCTCAGGCCTGGAGGGAAGCAAAAGTAATTTCGCTACCCAAGAATAGCAAAGCACCTTTTACTGGCTCAAACAGCCGACCAGAGTAAGTCTGTTAACATCCCGTAGTAAACTTTTAGAAAAAAATGTGTTTGACCAGATACAATGCTATTTACCAGAAAAAAAACAACAACAGACTTGAAGCATGCTTACAGGGAAGGGCATTCAACATGTACAGACGGCACTTACACAAATGACTGATGATTGGCTGAGAGAAATTGTTAATAAGAATCTGCTGCTGGAAAAACGTATATGTTATGGCTTTACATCCCCTGCTATATTGTGGATCGAGACTTACCTGTCTACTCTCTCCTCTTCCATCCTATCATCTCTTCCCTCTGCTCAAACCTTCTCCAACCTATCTCCTGATTCTGCCTCCTCAACCCTCCTCTCCTCCCTTTCTGCATCCTTTGATTTTCTCTGTCCCCTATCCTCCAGGCCGGCTCGGTCCTCCCCTCCTGCTCCGTGGCTCGACGACTCACTACGAGCTCACAGAACAAGGCTCCGGGCAGCCGAGCGGAAATGGAGGAAAACTCGCCTCCCTGCGGACCTGGCATCCTTTCACTCACTCCTCTCTACATTCTCCTCTTCTGTCTCTGCTGCTAAAGCCACTTTCTACCACTCTAAATTCCAAGCATCTGCCTCTAACCCTAGGAAGCTCTTTGCTACCTTCTCCTCCCTCCTGAATCCTCCTTCCCCTCCCCCCCCCCTCCTCCCTCTCTGCGGATGACTTCGTCAACCATTTTGAAAAGAAGGTTGACGATATCCGATCCTCGTTTGCTAAGTCAAACGACACCGCTGGTCCTGCTCACACTGCCCTACCCTGTGCTTTGACCTCTTTCTCCCCTCTCTCTCCAGATGAAATCTCGCGTCTTGTGACGGCCGGCCGCCCAACAACCTGCCCACTTGACCCTATCCCCTCCTCTCTTCTCCAGACCATTTCCGGAGACCTTCTCCCCTTCCTCACCTCGCTCATCAACTCATCCTTGACCGCTGGCTACGTCCCTTCCGTCTTCAAGAGAGCGAGAGTTGCACCCCTTCTGAAAAAACCTACACTCGATCCCTCCGATGTCAACAACTACAGACCAGTATCCCTTCTTTCTTTTCTCTCCAAAACTCTTGAACGTGCCGTGCTTGGCCAGCTCTCCTGCTATCTCTCTCAGAATGACCTTCTTGATCCTAATCAGTCAGGTTTCAAGACTGGGCATTCAACTGAGACTGCTCTTCTCTGTGTCACGGAGGCTCTCCGCACTGCTAAAGCTAACTCTCTCTCCTCTGCTCTCATCCTTCTAGACCTATCTGCTGCCTTTGATACTGTGAACCATCAGATCCTCCTCTCCACCCTCTCCGAGTTGGGCATCTCCGGCGCGGCCCACGCTTGGATTGCGTCCTACCTGACAGGTCGCTCCTACCAGGTGGCGTGGCGAGAATCTGTCTCCGCACCATGCGCTCTCACCACTGGTGTCCCCCAGGGCTCTGTTCTAGGCCCTCTCCTATTCTCGCTATACACCAAGTCACTTGGCTCTGTCATATCCTCACATGCTCTCTCCTATCATTGCTATGCAGACGACACACAATTAATCTTCTCCTTTCCCCCTTCTGATAACCAGGCGGCGAATCGCATCTCTGCATGTCTGTCAGACATATCAGTGTGGATGACGGATCACCAGCTCAAGCTGAACCTCGGCAAGACGGAGCTGCTCTTCCTCCCGGGGAAGGACTGCCCGTTCCATGATCTCGCCATCATGGTTGACAACTCCCTTGTGTCCTCCTCCCAGAGTGCTAAGAACCTTGGCGTGATCCTGGACAACACCCTGTCGTTCTCCACTAACATCAAGGCGGTGACCCGATCCTGTAGGTTCATGCTCTACAACATTCGCAGAGTACGACCCTGCCTCACACAGGAAGCGGCGCAGGTCCTAATCCAGGCACTTGTCATCTCCCGTCTGGATTACTGCAACTCGCTGTTGGCTGGGCTCCCTGCCTGTGCCATTAAACCCCTACAACTCATCCAGAACGCCGCAGCCCGTCTGGTGTTCAACCTTCCCAAGTTCTCTCACGTCACCCCGCTCCTCCGCTCTCTCCACTGGCTTCCAGTTGAAGCTCGCATCCGCTACAAGACCATGGTGATTGCCTACGGAGCTGTGAAGGGAACGGCACCTCCATACCTTCAGGCTCTGATCAGGCCCTACACCCAAACAAGGGCACTGCGTTCATCCACCACTGGCCTGCTGGCCCCCCTACCTCTGAGGAAGCACAGTTCCCGCTCAGCCCAGTCAAAACTGTTCGCTGCTCTGGCACCCCAATGGTGGAACAAGCTCTCTCACGACGCCAGGACAGCGGAGTCAATCACCACCTTCCGGAGACACCTGAAACCCCACCTCTTTAAGGAATACCTAGGATAGGATAAAGTAATCCTTCTAACCCCCCCCCCCCCCCTTAAAAGATTTAGATGCACTATTGTAAAGTGGTTGTTCCACTGGATATCATAAGGTGAATGCGCCATTTTGTAAGTCGCTCTGGATAAGAGCGTCTGCTAAATGACTTAAATGTAATGTAATGTAACAGAACACATAGGGTGTTCTTTAATGGAAGCATCTCCAACATAATCCAGGTAGAGTCAGGCATTCCCCAGGGCAGCTGTCTAGGCACATACTTTTTAAAATCTTTACCAATGACCTGCCACTGGCACTAAGTAAAGCCTGTGTGTCAGCTACCACAGCAAGTGAAATCACTGCAACACTTAACAAAGAGCTGCAGTCAGTTTCAGAATGGGTGTCAAGAAATAAGCTGGTCCTAAATATTTCAAAAACTAAAAGCATTGTATTTAGGACAAATCATTCACTAAATCCTAAACCTCAACATAATCTTGTAATGAATAATGTGGATATTGAGCAAGTTAAGGAGACTAAACTGCTTGGTGTGACCATGGATTGTAAACTGTCATGGTCAAAACATATTGATGCAACGGTAGCTAAGATGGGGAGAGGTCTGTCCATAAAGCACTGCTATGATTTCTTGACATCGCTATCAACAAAATAACTACTATAGGCCCTTGTTTTGTCGCACCTGGACCACTGGCCAGTCATATGGTCAAGTGCCACAAAGAGAGACATAGGCAAATTACAATTGGCCCAGAACAGAGCAGCACGGCTGGCCCTTAGAGGTACACGGAGGGCCAGCATGGCAATCTCTCCTGGTTCAGGGTGGAGGATAGATTGACTGCATTACTGCATGTCTTTGTGAGAGGTATTGACATGTTGAAATCACAGAGCTATCTGTTTAAGCAACTAGCGCACAGCTCAGACACCTACGCATACCTCACAAGACATGCCACCAGAGGTCTCTTCACTGTCCCCAAGTCCAGAACAGACTACGGGAAATGCACAGTACTACATAGAGCCATTACTACATGGAACTCTATTCCACATCATGTAACTCAGTCAAGTCGTAAAATCTGATTTAGAAAACTGATAAAACTACACTTTATGGAACAGTGTGGACTGTGCAGGCACACACACAGCATTCACAAACATGTGCTAACACACGCACTCTACACACACATACATTTTAATATTGTTATTTTGCTGTATTATTAAATCAAATCAAATGTTATCTGTCACATGCGCCAAATACAGCATGTGTAGACCTTACAGTGAAATGCTTACTTACAAGCCCTTAACCAACAATGCAGTTTTAAGGAAAAATAAGTGTTAAGTAAAAAATAGATAAGTAAAATTTTTTAATAACAAATAATTAAAGAGCAGCAATAAAATAACAGTAGCGAGGCTATATACAGGGGGTACCGGTACAGAGTCAATGTGCAGGGGGAACAGGTTAGTCGAGGTAATTGAGGTAATATGTACATGTAGATAGAGTTAAAGTGACTATGGATAGATAATAAACAGACAGTAGCAGCAGCGTAAAAGAAGGGTTGCGGGGGTGGACAATGCAAATAGTCTGGGTAGCCATTTGATTAGCTGTTCAGGAGTCTTATGGCTTGGGGGTAGAAGCTGTTAAGAAGCCTTTTGGACCTAGACTTGTCACTCCGGTACCGCTTGCCGTGCGGTAGCAGAGAGAACAGTTTATGACTGGGGTGGCTGTAGTCTTTGACAATTTTTAGGGCCTTCCTCTGACACCGCCTGGTATAGAGGTCCTGGATGGCAGGATGCTTGCCCCCAGTGATGTACGTTCGCACTACCCTCTGTAATGCCTTGCGGTCGTATTGTAGATATGTTATGGTAGAGTAGTGTGTAATAATGTGTTGTGTTATGTAATTGTGATTGAACTCCCGGAAGAGTACCTGCTGCCTTGGCAAATTAAGATCCTACATCTGAATGCAACCTGCGGCTCTACTCAGTATTTCTCCAGTGAATTTATCTGTCAAGCACCTCTGAAGAAGTAATGTGTGACCATAAACATCTCTGTAGTGCTGAAGAAAAGAGGCAGACAGTATGTATCTCCTGGTCCTTGACAGTATGGATTCACTACAACAGGAGATGAGGCAGAGCAGACATGGCCTTTTCCATTTACATCTGGGATACTCTTGACAACTCAAGGATACAATCGTAGAGGTACTGTTGATGATCCGTCGTCATTATTGTGAAATAATTATAATGTTATTAAGGTGAGATTTTAATAGAGAAAGCTGACCCGAGAGCAGAGCTCACTTTCTTTCGATCTTATCAGTGTCGACACATGCTCCAACGACACACTCTGCGTGGTGTTTTGGGAAACGCATGTTACATATTTGGCTGCATCATTAAAACACTCATAAAACTAAATTCCATCGCTGTTGGTAAACTGGGCCCAGGTGTATTGTGTGGGTCTGAGCAGAGTTTTTCCCACAGCAGATGAGGGAGAGAGAGCTGTCTTGTCTAAGATCTATGGAGTCCAGCTCAGAGGCACTAGTCATTTCTGCCAAGATGGACCAGGAAAACAGGCGCAGTGTGAGTGCTCCAGTCCAGTGTTGGCAACTTAGCGACTTTGTCGCTATATTTAGCGAGTATTCAGACCCCTCTAGCGACACATTTTTTTTAAAGCGACTAGCGACAAAACTAGCAACTTTTTCTGGTGTTATTGGAGACTTTTGGTGACTCTGACGTGAAAGCACGTATCGTTCTTACTCTTCTCAACGAGCAGCGGGTGCTGCCGTGGGCCCCACCCCGTCCCAAAGCACTCACAGGAGGCTCAGTCCTCTCGCAGCAGTCCCTCCCAGCTGCAGTCAGAGCAGGAGATGTTCACCCTTCCGCGTCCAGACTGCAAATGAATCGCGCATGTGGGAAGCCGCTGGCTGATCCCGCCCTGGCTTACATAAAAAAAGCAATTAACCTGAATTAGGGCCAGACTAGTTACCATAATTTTCTCACATTGCCATTGACAGTTTTTTCTATTGTCTCTTTTTGGTCCATTTAGATTGTTAATGTAGATTGTATACTACATTTTTGTGGACCATAAGGTTAAAAACCAAACCAAATTAAGAAAACTAAACTAAAAAACAAAAAACAAAAAAATAACAAATAATAAAATAAAAAACGAAGTAACTTCGCCAGAGTGTCTCTTTTGGGTCACTTTTGCAGGACCCAAGCCCGGATAAAGGAGGTGGGTTGGAAAAGTGAAATAAAAAAAAAACAAGAATCGACAGAAGAAAGTTAATTTATAGTTCTAAACATATTTAGGGTGTTTTTTTACTCACTTTTTGTCTCTCCCACGACATTATTCCTCTCTCCTACAGCATCCATCACAATTACATGCACATGGCCAATTATGCAAATTAGGTGATGACGTCATTTAGCAACTTTTAGGACAGCCAATAGCTACTTTCCTTACTGAGGAGTTGACAACACTGCTCCAGTCAGATAACGATGCTCAGCGGCCTTCATGGAGCTGCTAATCCAATATAGTTGCAGCATACGAATCCCGACACAGATTCCTTCCCTGAGATCTCTCAATGATTCACACCAAATGTTTTCTTCCCTGTCATACTGTGTTTATCTAGCCATGTCAAATGAGAAGTTTTCATTTTTCCAACCAAATCAACAACAAAAAATTGTGTAAATGATATATTGCAGAAGGATCCAGACAATTTTTTCTTGATTTCATATGTTTTAGAGTCATTTACCCCAAACAGCAAATCACTTCCTCATCCTTGATGTGTAGTATTGGGCCCCCCCAAAAAAACATGAATGGCTCCAAAAACGCCCAAATACGTCAAACTGCAAAGCGCTCAGTCTAGTGATGCAGGTCTTTAGATGTCATACACATGAAATTGTGTCATTTCGAATTTTATCCGCAACGTTAGGCTATATTCCATTTTGTTGCGACTCGAGCAATACCTCCAAAGTCAATTTGGCCTAACTGCCTAAATAAAGTAAACACTTGAGTAAATGAGGGATACAATTTATATTGAAAGCATGGGGTGGTCGCCCAAAAATTAAGACACTATATGTTAGTACAGTAGTACAGTATTTCCTTTTTTTGGAAGTTACCTGTAGCAGCAGGCTACACGGAAAATGGAACTGCTTGAGAAGGCTTGAGTCACAAAAAACGGAATATAACATTGCGGATACATTTCGGAATGACACAACTTCAGGTGTACAACATCTAAAGACTTGCATTACTATACTGAGAGCTTTGCTGTTTCTAAAATGATGTATTTGGGTGTTTTGATCATTTTTTCAGGGCCCCCAAAATACACGAGGATGAGAAAGTGATTTGCAGTTTGGGTTAAATTCCTCTAAAACATGTGAAATCACAAAAGAAATTGTATGGACCCTTCCATAACATTCCATTTTCCTAAAATATAGAGATTTGGTTGTGAAAAAATTATTCAGGTAGTACCTGCTGCAGCTGCAAACACACAAACGCCAACTCACACAGTGGTGTCATGATTGTCGCCGCCTCTGAGCGTCCCAGTTTGACCCCTTGCTCTGGGCTGTGGAAAGGACAGGAGCGACAGAGGGGTTGACATCGATCCACCCGCAATTTTCCAACCAGACTCCCACTCTGATAAGGGAGGCAGTAGAAGCTATTTCTGGCTGGGTAGTTTCAGCTATAGAATGACATTTATCATCCTAGCTGCTATCTATCACTGCAGTTTCAACTGACATAATGACTTAATCTAGGTAGATAGCGCATCCACTAATCCACTAAAACCTCATATTGTTAGCGCGTTAAATCTTGATCATCTATTGGCAAAAACAACATATTTCATGCATAGCACAACAGCAAAAGGTAATTGATAAGCAGTTGATTTATTTTTTATTTCATACTGTTGTTGTATTGAGTACCAACAATAGGTCTGCAGTAACTGTTTATTGATATCCCTCTTAAAACATATTTCAGGCTACTCAGTCTGTTGAGTAGATTGCTATCCTTTGTGTCCAAGGACAAGTCTTTAGTCCCTAATATATCAGAGTCTGTGCTTTTCCATACCAATTTCTTTCCCCATCTCTCGACAGGTCTCTTCATTATTGCTCTTCCTCTCTGACTTTCCGTTTATAACATCTCTGTTGTTTGGTTTACACACATTATCTGTGTGACTCTGGAAAAAAGGTAACCTCTCAAGGCTGGGTCTGTCTGGGTTTCTAAAACAGAGTGTGCATCTGACTGCCTTTGGAAAGTATTCAGATCACTTGACTTTTTCCACATTTTGTTACGTTACAGCCTTATTCTAAAATTGATTAAATAGTTTTTTTCCCCTCATCAATCTACACACAAAACCCCATAATGACAAAGCAAAAACCTTTTTTTTTTTTAAATGTTTGCCAATTTATAAAACATTAAATATCACATTTACATAAGTATTCAGACCCTTTAGACAGTACTTTGTTGAATCACCTTTGGCAGTGAATACAGCCTTGATTCTTCTTGGGTATGATGCTTGGCATACCTGTATTTGGGGAGTTGTTTCTATTCTTCACTGCAGATTCTCTCAAGCTCTGTTAGGTTGAATGGGGAGTGTCACTGCACAGCTATTTCCAGGTCTCTCCAGAGATGTTTGATTGGGTTGAAGTCCAGGCTCTGGCTGGGCCACTCAAGGACATTCAAAGACTTGTCCCAAAGCCACTACTGCGTTGTCTTGGATGTGTGCTTAGTGTTGTTGTCCTGTTGTAAGGTGAACCTTCGCCCCAGTCTGAGGACCTGAGCTCTCATTCATCTTTCCCTCGATCCTGACTAGTCTCACAGTCCCTGCCGGTGAAAAACATCCCCATAGCATGATGCTGCCACCACCATGCTTCACCGTAGGGATGCTGCTAGGTTTCCTCCAGACGTTACGCTTGGCATTCAGACCAAATAGCTCAGTCTTGGTTTCATCAGACCAGAAATGTTGTTTCTCATGGTCTGACAGTCTTTAGATGCCTTTTGGCAAACTCCACGCAGGCTGTCATGTGCCTTTTACTGAAGAGTGGCTTCCATCTGGCCATTCTACCATAAAGGCCTGATTGGTGGAGTGCTGCAGAGATGGTTGTCCTTCTGGAAGGTTCTCCCATCGCCACAGAGGAACTCTAGAGCTCTGTCAGAGTGACCATCGGAATCTTGGTCACCTCCCTGACCAAGGCCCTTCTCCTCCGATTGCTCAGTTTGGCCGCGCGGCCAGCTCTAGGAAGAGTCTTGGTGGTTCCAAACTTCTTCCATTTAAGAATGATGGAGGCCACTGTGTTCTTGGGGACCTTCAGTGCTGCAGAAATGTTTTCGTACCCTTCCCCAGATCTGCGCCTCAACACAATTGTCACGTCCTGGCCAGTATAAGGGTTAATTGGTATTGTAGTTTGGTCAGGACGTGGCAGAGGGTATTTGTTTTATGTGGTTCAGGGTGGTGTTTTGGGAGAAGGGCGTTTGATTTAGTATTTCCCGGGTTTTTGGGTTATGATCTATGTTTAGGTAATTCTATGTCTAGTCTAGGTAGTCTGTGTTTCTATGTTTGATTAATTGGGGTTGGGACTCTCAATTGAAGGCAGGTGTTTTCTCTTTGCCTTTGATTGAGAGTCCCATATATTAGGGTGTGTTTGTGTTTGGGATTGGTGGGAGATTGTTTTTGCATTGCGTGTTTTGTAGCCTGTAAAACTGTTGCACTATCGTTGTTTATTGTTTTTTTGTATCGTGTTCACGTTAGAGATTTATTAAATTCAAAGATGAACACGACCTCCGCTGCGTATTGGTCTACCTTTTCTGACGAGGACTTTTCCATTTCTTCTGAAGACGATGAATGCTGTGACAGAATCTCCCACCACTCCAGGACCAAGCAGCAGAGGAAGGAGCAGAGGGACTTCGAGTTGGACTGGCGGGAGAAGTGGACCTGGGAGGAAGTGCTGGACGGGGCCGGACCTTGGCACCAGGCTGGGGATTATCGCCGCCCGCAGTGGGAAATTGAGGCAGCCAAGGCAGAGAGGCGGAGGTACAAGGCCATGGACGTGCTGAGGGTGAAGCACGAGAGGCACCCCCAAGAATTTTTTTTTTGGGGGGGGCACACGGGTAGTTTGGCTAGGCATAGGAAGAGCCGGAATCCAGCTACCCGTGGTTATATGGAGGAGCGTATGGGGTGGAGAGCGCCATGTTTCGCTGAGGAGCGCACTATCTCACCCATACGCACGCACAGTCCGGTGCGCGTTGTTCCAGCCCCTCGCAGGTGCCGTGCTAGAGCGGGCATCCAGCCTGGTAGGAGGATGCCTGCGCAGCGCATCTGGTCGCCGGTACGCCTCCGAGAACCAGGCTACCCAACTCCCGCTCTACGCACGGCTACCATCAGGCCCCTGCACAGCCCAGTCTGCCCTGTACCAGCACCCCGCTCGTACAGGGCTACTAGTTCCATCCAGCCAAGACGGGTTGTGCAGGAGGTAAAATCAAGACCGACTGTGCGCCTCCATAGCCCTGGGTTTCCAGCTGTCTCTCGTGCGGACCCGGAGGTGCGTCAACCCAGTCCGACTCGTCCTGTTCCCGCTCCCCGCACTAGCCTTCAAGTGCGTAAACCCAGCCACGCCAGTCAACAGTCGTCGGAGCTGCCCGCCAGTCAACAGTCGTCGGAGCTGCCCGCCAGTCAACAGTCGTCGGGGCTGCCCGCCAGTCAACAGTCGTCGGAGCTGCCCGCCAGTCAACAGTCGTCGGGGCTGCCCGCCAGTCAACAATCGTCGGGGCTGCCCGCCAGTCAACAGTCGTCGGAGCTGCCCGCCAGTCAACAGTCGTCGGAGCTGCCCGCCAGTCAACAGTCGTCAGAGCTGCCCGCCAGTCAACAGTCGTCGGAACTGCCGGAGTGGCCAGACTGCTCTGAACTGCCGGAGTGGCCAGACTGCCCTGAACTGCCAGAGTGGCCAGACTGCCCTGAACTGCCGGAGTGGCCAGACTGCCCTGAACTGCCGGAGTGGCCAGACTGCCCTGAACTGCCGGAGTGGCCAGACTGCCCTGAACTGCCGGAGTGGCCAAACTGCCGGAGTGGCCAGACTGCCCTGAACTGCCGGAGTGGCCAGACTGCCCTGAACTGCCGGAGTGGCCAGACTGCCCCGAACTGCCGGAGTGGCCAGACTGCCCCGAACTCCGAACTGCCGGAGTGGCCAGACTGCCCCGAACTGCCGGAGTGGCCAGACTGCCCCGAACTGCCAGAGTGGCCAGACTGCCCCAAACTGCCAGAGTGGCCAGACTGCCCCGAACTGCCGGAGTGGCCAGACTGCCCCGAACTGCCGGAGTGGCCAGACTGCCCCGAGTTGCCAGACTGATTTAGTATTTCCGGGTTTTTGGGTTATGATCTATGTTTAGGTAATTCTATGTCTAGTCTAGGTAGTCTGTGTTTCTATGTTTGATTAATTGGGGTTGGGACTCTCAATTAAAGGCAGGTGTTTTCTCTTTGCCTTTGATTGAGAGTCCCATATATTAGGGTGTGTTTGTGTTTGGGATTGGTGGGAGATTGTTTTTGCATTGCGTGTTTTGTAGCCTGTAAAACTGTTGCACTATCGTTGTTTGTTGTTTTTTTGTATCGTGTTCACGTTAGAGATTTATTAAAAAAGATGAACACGACCTCCGCTGCGTATTGGTCTACCTTTTCTGACGAGGACTTTTCCATTTCTTCTGAAGACGATGAATGCTGTGACAACAATCCTGTCTCGGAGCTTTCTGCACAATTCTTTCGACCTCATGGCTTGGTTTCTTCTCTGACATGCACTGTCAACTGTGGGACCTTATATAGACAGATGTTTTCCTTTCCAAATCATGTCCAATCAATTGAATTTACCACAGGTGGACTCCAATCAAGTTGTAGAAACATCTCAAGGATGATCAATGGAAACAAGATGCACCTAAGCTCAACTTTGAGTCTCATAGCAAAGGGTCTGAATACTTATGTAAATAAGGTATTTCAAAATTTCTAACAACCTGTTTTCGCTTTGTCATTATAGGGCATTGTGTGTAGATTGCTGAGGATGTTTTTTTTCATCCATTGTAGAATAAGGCTGTAATGTAACAAAATGTGGAAAAGGTCTTGGGGTCTGAATACTTTCCAAATGCACTGTATGAGTGTCTTAGTTAGTGTGTAAAAGCTTGTGTGAGTACATGTACATCAATCTGTGTGTGTGTGTGTATTTGTACGTGTAGGCGGGCAACATTATTAAAATCCCCCCACCCCCATCCCAAAGAGCTTATCGTTCATCATCAGACCTCTTTCTCACACTCTCTCTTTCCCTCTCTTTCTCTTTCTCTTTCTCTCTCGCTCTCTTTCTCTCTCTCTCTCTCTCTCTCTCTTTCTCTCTCTCTCTCTCTCTCTCTTTCCTTCACTATCAGCTCACTGACTCCTTATCAGCTAAAGTCATGCATTTCCATCTGCTCTCTAGAGTGGAATAGAATATTCCTTCTATGACATGTCTGTCCCCTGGTGTACAGCTGCACCGTGTCAAGAACTGACATCACCCCAACACCCATTACTATAATTGGCCCTGTTGTACCCCCTGATCTGCCATCCTGGTATTCCACCTCGGGTGAGCTGTGCACGTCAGAGTGTGCCACACTTCCTGTTGGAAAGATGGATGTGATGGCACACAGCACTGACAGTGCCCTCCATTGGCCCTCTAGACAGATTATTCATAATTCCAGGTCTGTGGGGGTGGATGTGACCTACACCTAACCTTTCCTCCATAGGATGCCTGTGAGAAGCTATCCACGTGTCATAGTTGTCTTATGCCCTTGACCCTTAGTGAACCTGTTGTTTCTGAGTAGAAACTGCTGTGCTCTCTTTAACATTTACAAAACCCATAGTTCAGTACCTATACATCTAATTGCTACAGTACATATGCTATTAATCAATATCTCTATGTGAAATAGATTTAAAGATATACATATAATGCAGAAGTATAATGATTATTCTCGGGAACATGAATTACAAGGGAAGTTTCTGCATATAATGTAAATTCGTAATACAAGCAAACATCGTTCCCAAACGTTTCATATTATTGTTTCAAAGAAACTTAATCAAGTGTATATATGTATACAATTCTACAATATCATGCAGGCCTAATAGCAAAAGATTCAGCGAAACTATTATGTGAAATGTTGCAAGAAATGTTGCAAGAAAATGAAATCCATTCCAAACTACGGTCGCTATCCACGGTGCTGATTTGGTCGTTCTGCCGGACGCCAACCTTCCGAGAACTGAGAAAAGCAATGTAAAGGAATTCATGCTTTCAATTCAAATTCGTGATGGGGTGTTGGTAATATTGAATGAAACCGAGACGCAGCATCAGTGTTATCATATCGGCTCCAAGAAAATCTAATTCAAAACCTGTTTCGGTGACCAATCACTACGTCAATTGGTTTTCTGACGTACTACTTCTAATATTAAACTAGCAGGGAAGTTATACTATTCCAGGTTATTGGGACAAAAACAGTAACTGCGCCAGTAAAAAGAAACAGCCGTTTCAACAGTCGGTTGATAGAAAACATGTTCCTCCACACTGAATGTAGCCTAGCCTATGCATTAGCAGAGATAATAAAATACGACCTAAGTTACATCCCTGCATGTATTGCCTTTCTCACACACATAAAATGTAACTGACTGTTTGCTTCTCTTTTTGCCACATTCCATCATACGGCTGCATCTGATCTTATTGGACCGCAATAAGCCAAGTGACAGAATTTCATGACAATGCAGATTGGTTCATGATTTAGGTTACAGGGGTTGCCTCTCAGGCAAGAAATGTGCTGCTTATAAGATGGGAAAATTTGTGACAGCAAATCTGAATCAGCTGAATCTATTTGCTTTTTGTAGCAGTTTATTGATTAGTCTTTGCATATAGCAAGGCTCAACAAATCTGATTACAACTGCCAAACGAATCGCGTTCGTTGGTCTGCGGGATTTTAGGCTATAGAGCATCTTTTACCTCTTACACAAATATGGTAAGAAACAATGAATTGGAAAATCTGAATAAGTTCAGTTGAATTGCATTTTTTTTAAATTGTTGGTCTTTCATCAAATTCAACTTGTTTTATTTTTTTCACATGGACTACCTAAACACTGTTCTCAGTTCATGTCGATATTGCTTTGTCAAGCCATTTGGCCATTACATTAACCACTCATAAGGAATAATTTAATGGCAACAAATATTTATGTAATCTACAATATACAAATGTAGCCTTCTATTACCATGCGCTGCAAACACGATTTAATGAGGAAACATAAATCCTTACCATGGATGAAACGCGTTTAATTCAGATCCATTTGGCATATGTTTTTTTTTCTGATATAAAAGCCAGACTTCAGTCTCTGTAATATTCCCCAGATATTGTGATAACGTCGAGCCTATCTCCCCCTCCCCCTCTTCACCCGTATCTCCCCCGCAACCACTAGTTTAGAAGACGCGGAGCGTCGCAGCGGGGGTGGGGAGTGGGTCGCGTGGTGGGAGTGAATACGAACGCCGTGGATATGTTGCGCGCAGACGATGCGCTATGATGATCCCTGCGCTTGACAGACAGGTAAAGAAACACGGAGAGAGAGAGAGAGAGAGAGAGAGAGAGAGAGAGAGAGACCTGCTGTGTATAGACATCATGTGCAGGAACGATATGACTGTTCTTCATTAAAACAGTAGCCTATACAATGTCTTTGGTGTCTTGATAGGCATACAAGTTTCCACACAGCCTGTTATAAGAAATATCAACAAAGGATAGGTTATATTTAAACCTGATTGAGCTGTAAGTATGGGCCCAATATTGTCTGTTCTGTGCGTATGACACTATTCCCGTCCTGTAACCTCAAGGGAAAATAAAGAATGTATACACGGCTCAATGGCTTGGTTGGTATAGATGTCGCTACACCCGCAATAACATCTGCTAAATCTATGTATGTGACCAATAACATGTGATTTGATTTAGATGTATATAGACTGATTCTGTAGTCCTCTATGTCTTTTCGCACCTCTGTAGTAAGGGATTTTACACCTCTGCAGTAAGCACATCTAATTTTTCCACTTCTGATCACAGCTAAGACTAATCTGCACCAGTGCCACATCTCGTTGCCATATGAGTTCCTGGTTCTTAAATAAGGTCATAAGAATTCAGTCATTGCAAATTTGCAGAGGAAGGAAGTGGCCCACATATCCTTGGTGGTAGCCCATAATTAGTCACCTGCTGTATAGATTAGATATTGTTTCAATGCAAAGTCAGATGTATACAACAGGTAGGCCTACCTAATGTTGAATGTGAGAGCGTTGTGAACATATAGCCTCATACACACAATTGAAGAAGTAGCCTAACTGTTCTGCTTCAACTGAATTTTTTTTCACAAGTCTGGTCCCACTTGGTGTTATAAATAGTATATTAAACTGAAACACACATTAAAAGCTCAAAATAAATGAGAAACTTGCATTACTAAAGATGGAGAGGAGGAAATACGTGTACTCCCCCGAATGCATAAAATACTTATTCAGCGACTGTTGCTATTATGGAACACAGTTGCTATGGCAACTGATTTGCTGGATTCCTACAGAAATGTTCCCACGGTGACACACTCACCGAGGCAGGCACGCACACATCCATGCTCGCAAGTACACAGACACACGCCGCATGCACGCAGGCACACAGATATAGACACACAGACAGACAGACTGACACACGCACACACACGCACACGCCCCCCCACACACACACACACACACACACACACACACACACACACACACACACACACACACACCACACACACACACACACACACAGCTGTAAGGTTCTATGAAAGTGATGGTGTTCCTATCCAACAATCCCCCAGATGGGAGGGGAATCATCACCAAGTGCTTTGAGATTGTCACTCTCTGACCTAGGAGAGCTGTGCTTTCTCTGTTTAGTTAGGTCAGGGTGTGATAGGTGGGTGGGCATTTTTGTTTTTCTATGTTTTGGCCGGGTATGGTTTCCAATCAGAGGCAGCTGTCTATTGTTGTCTCTGATTGGAAGCCATACTTAGGCAGCCTGTTTTTCCCTTTGTTTTCGTGGGTAGTTGCTTTCTGTTTAGTTTGTATAACCTGACGGAACTGTTGGCTGTCATTTTGTTTAGTGTTCGTTTTCATTAAAATAATAACGATGAGCACTCAACACGCTGCGCCTTGGTCTCCTCTATATGACGCCCGTTACAGAGATTGTAGTTGGCTTAGGGTGACTTGGCCAAAAGCTTATTTATCCTCCTTAAGTTGAGGATAGACGTTCCGCTAGCGGAACGCCTAGCCAACATCCAATGGAACAGCAGGGTGCGAAATACAAAACATCAAAAATCTAATAATTTCAATTTCTCAAACATACGACTATTTTACACCATTTTAAAGATACACTTCTCCTTAATGTAACCACATTGTCCAATTTCAAAAAGGCTTTACAGCGAAAGCAAAACATTAGATTATGTTAGGAGAGTACATAGACAAAAATAACCACACAGCCATTTTCCAAGCAAGGAGATATGTCACAAAAACCCAAAACACAGCTAAATGAAGCACTAACCTTTGACGATCTTCATCAGATGACACTTCTAGGACATCATGTTACACAATACATGTATGTTTTGTTCGATAAAGTTCATATTTATATCAAAAACAGCATTTTACATTGGCGCGTGATGTTCAGAAAATGTATTCCCACCAAAACTTCCCGTGAATGAGCACATCAATTTACAAAAATACTCATCATAAACGTTGACAAAATACATAACAATTATTTTAAGAATTATAGATACAGTACTCCTTTATGCAACCGCTGTGTCAGATTTTAAAATAGCTTTTCAGCGAAAGCACAATTTTCAATATTCTGAGTACATAGCTCGCCATCAAAGCAAACTATACAGACACCCGCCAAGTTCTGGGGTCACTTAAACTCAGAATTAGTATTATAAATATTCTCTTACCTTTGCTGATCTTCGTCAGAATGCACTCCCAGGACTGCTACTTCCATAAGAAATGTTGTTATTGTTCAAAATAATCCATATTTATGTCCAAATACCTCCGTTTTGTTCGTGCGTTCAGGTCACTATCCAAAGGCATAATGCGCGAGTGCAATTCAAGACACAAAAAGTCAAAATGTTCCCTTACCGTTCTTAGAAGCATGTCAAACGTTGTTTACGATCAAGCTTTATGGTATTTTTAATGTAAAAATGCGATAATATTCCAACCGGACAATAGCATATTCATTCAAGAAGAAAAAGAAGGAACAGCGGGATCGCGCATCATCAATCCCTTTGTCCCCAGGCAGTCCACTCATTGACTGAGCTCCTTTTCTCTGCCCGGTTAAAAGGAGACGGATGAAAAAACTTTCTGAAGGATTTTGACAGCCAATTGAAGCCTTAGGAAGTGCAACGTGACCCCACAGACACTGTAGTTTCGATAGGGATTAGAAAGAAGAACTACAATTCTCAGATCTCCCACTTCCTGGTTGAATTTTTCTCAGGTTTTTGCCTGCCATATGAGTTCTGTTATACTCACAGACACCATTCAGACACCAACAGTTTTAGAAACTTCAGAGTGTTTTCTATCCAAATCTACTAATAATATGCATATTCTAGTTTCTGGGCTAGAGTAGTAACCAGTTTAATTTGGGTACGTTTTTCATCCGGCCGTGAAAATACTGCCCCCTACACCTATACAGTTGAAGTTGGAAATTTACATACACTTAGGTTGGAGTCATTAAAACTCGTTTTTCAACCACTCCACAAATTTCTTGTTAACAAATTATAGTTTTTGCAAGTTGGTTAGGACATCTATTTTGTGCATGACACAAGTAATTTTTCAAACAATTGTTTCCAGACAGATTATTTCACTTATAATTCACTATATCACAATTCCAGTGGGTCAGAAGTTTACATACACTAAGTTGACTGTGCCTTTAAACAGCTCTGGAAAATTCCAGAAAATGATGTCATGGCTTTAGAGGTTTCTGATAGGCTAATTGACATCATTTGAGTCATTTGGAGGTGTACCTGTGGATATATTTCGAAGACCTACCTTCAAACTCAGTGCCTCTTTGCTTGACATCATGGGAAAATCTAAAGAAATCAGCCAAGACCTCAGAAAATAAATTGTAGACCTCCACAAGTCTGGTTCATCCTTGGGAGCAATTTCCAAACGCCTGAAGGTACCACGTTCATCTGTACAAACAATAGTACGCAAGTATAAACACCATGGGACCACGCAGCCGTCATACCGCTCAGGAAGGAGACGCATTCTGTCTCCTAGAGATGAACATACTTTGGTGCGAAAAGTTCAAATCAATCCCAGAACAACAGCAAAAGACCTTGTGAAGATGTTGGAAGAAACCGGTACAAAAGTATCTATATCCACAGTAAAAGGAGTCCTATATATCGACATAACCTGAAAGGCTGCTCAGCAAGGAAGAAGCCACTGCTCCAAAACAGCTATAAAAAAGCCAGACTATGGTATGCAACTGCACATGGGGACAAAGATTGTACTTTTTGGAGAAATGTCCTCTGGTCTGATGAAACAAAAATTGCCATAATGGCCATCAAGACCATCGTTATGTTTGGAGGAAAAAGGGGGAGGCTTGCAAGCTGAAAATCACCATCCCAACCGTGAAGCACGGGTGTGGCAGCATCATGTTGTGGGGGTGCTTTGCTGCAGGAGGGACTGGTGCACTTCACAAAATAGATGGCATCATGAGGGAGGAAAATGATGTGGATATATTGAAGCAACATCTCAAGACATCAGTCAGGAAGTTAAAGCTTGGTTGCAAATGGGTCTTCCAAATGGACAATGACCCCAAGCATTCCAAAGTTGTGGCAAAATGGCTTAAGGACAACATAGTCAAGGTATTTCAGTGGCCATCACAAAGCCCTGACCTCAATCCTATAGAAAATGTCTGGGCAGAACTGAAAAAGCGTGTGCGAGCAAGGAGGCCTACAAACCTGACTCAGTTACACCAGCTCTGTCAGGAGGAATGGTCCAAAATTCCCCCAAGTTATTGTGAGAAGCTTCTGGAAGGCTACCTAAAACGTTTGTCCCAACTTAAACAATTTAAAGGCAATACTACCAAATACTAATTGAGTGTATGTAAATTTCTGACACACTGGGAATGTGATGAAAGAAATAAAAGCTGAAATAAATCCTTCTCTCTACTATTATTCAGACATTTCACATTGATCCTAACTGACCTAAGACTGAGAATTTTTACTAGGATTAAACGTCAGGAATTGTGAAAAACTGAGTTTAAATGTATTTGGCTAAGGTGTATGTACACTTCTGACTTCAACTGTAGAAACAAGAACAGCGATTAATAATAAACATCACCAGGATGTGGTAATATCCAGACCAAGAGAAACCACCTTTACAATGTCAGCAAAATGAAGTATTTTTAGCTTATGCATGCCAACCCAGCTCACACACCAGGGAACAAATCTATCTACTTTATGTTGTATCACACTCACTCCCCTTGGAGGTTCCTACTTGCTGGCTCAAAACTTAATGCTCATTAGATAACATTTCAGCCATGACATTCAGCTAATCGAAATGAATGTATGGTATAGACATATTGATCTCTCAGATGGGAAAAAAAAGTATGTGACCATACTTTTTTGGGGAGATACTGCATCTCTTTTTCGAGGTTCTTGAATGTATTCAACTCCAATACAGCAGGGGGCAGTGTAGCGCAGGGTAGTCGACCCCAAGTCGCCAGAGTTCCGCTAAATGTAAACAACATAGTGTTTGGTAAACAATAACGTATCCCGCGGATTTGTAAACTAGCTAACGTTAACTTGATAATGTTTTAATATTTTTTATATTTGAAGATCAGTAGCTAGCTATGGCTCAGAAGGTGGGAGGTCGTGAATAAGTTGATATGGTTAGTTAGTAAGCACGTTGTCTTGGTGAACGATATTTTGTCGTGATAAATCTGACAGCACTAGCTAACGTCGTTATCTAGGTAGTAACGTTAGGCGCTAGTCGTTTTGCTACAGCTGTCATGTAGCTACTGTGCAACCAAGTTATCTGAGCAAGCAAGTTCATATCACTGAAATCACTAGAAGGTAAGATGGAACAAGTTAGCAAGCCGCACACAACTAGATAGGTAGCTGTTACAGGGGCGATATGCGATTCAAGCAACAACAAAGCTTTGGGGTCCCTGATGATCTTCTTGGCCTTCCTGCAACACCTGGCGTTGATTTGGTACGCAGCTGGAGGATGGTAGTTTGGTTACCAGAGAGCCCTATTTCTGCCCAAAATCTGTCCACTTAAGCATATCCTTAATTATTAAGCAGGCGAGGAGTTTTTGAATTGGGGCGAAATTATAATGTTGAATTTAGTCAAGATAAATATGAATTGTTATTTTGATACGTGAGGCTTGTTTAATCTAATATACATTTTGTAATGTGTAGGTTGTTATGAGTGTACTGATAAAAGTGTGATACACTTCCCTGTTGAAATTCGACAAGGTCTATGCATATTTATGAAGCTAGCATAGCATCTCAAGCTCCATTGAATACTAGTGGTTGATGTCAACGCCCTTAATCGAATATATTTTTTAAAAATATTCAAATAACAAAATGTATCCACCAATCCAAAGAGTTGACAGCCCACCGTTCCACTCTGGACAACTAATCCTATTGTTAGGTGGAGACAAGCATCTCATTATATCCATATCTGGCGATATTCCACTCTTTTTACTCCGTGTCACATGCCAAAGAAAAGAAAGTGCTAGAGTTCCAGACTGGTACCCAGACCATCCATGAGACTAAAATTATAGTTTTAACCATGTTTTTTGTTTTAAGTCTATACAGTGTTTGTTTACTATTACATTGTTTACAAACAATGGAGTAAAAAAGCTTATAATTTGGATTGGATTGTGATGGGGTATGACAGTTGAATTTAGCTCAGGAGGCATTTATAAGTTACATTCTTCAAGAATCAATGGGTATATATGACTAATTTTACAGTCTGAAATGGATGTAGCAATCACAGATTGCCCCTTTAATGCTCCTCACGCCTCTCTGATTCAGAGGGGTTGTGTTAAATGTGGAAGACACATTTCAGTTGAATGCATTCAGTTGTGCAACTGACTAGGTGTCCCCTTTCCTCTTTCCCTAACACATTACCCATTGCTCCCCTTCACAACGTTTTTTTGTCCTTTTGTTGTGTTGTAGCTATACCTGTTCTTATTTAGCCCTGGCTATGTGACCTCTGTTATTCACTGTTCGTTAGCTAGAGCTAATAGTGTTAGGGTTATTGTCATATTACAGTGAACAGCAATCATAGGTGATCATACAGTGACTTGCGAAAGTATTCACTCCCCTTGGCATTTTTCCTATTTTGTTGCTTTACAACCTGGAATTAAAATAGATTTTTAGGGGATTTGTATCATTTGATTTACACAACATGTCTACCACTTTGAAGATGCAAAATATTTTTTATTGTGAACAAACAAGAAATAAGACAAAAAACAGAACTTGAGCATGCATAACTATTTACCCCCCAAAGTCAATACTTTGTTGAGTCACCTTGTGCAGCAATTACAGCTGCAAGTCTCTTGGGGTATGTCTCTATAAGCTTGGCACATCTAACCACTGGGATTTTTGCCCATTCTTCAAGGCAAAACTGCTCCAGCTCTTTCAAGTTGGATGGGTTCTGCTGTTGTACAGCAATCTTTAAGTTATGCCACAGATTCTCAATTGGATTGAGGTCTGGGCTTTGACTAGGTCATTCCAAGACATTTAATTGTTTCCCTTTAAACCACTCGAGTCTTGCTTTAGCAGTATGCTTAGGATCATTGTCCTGCTGGAAGGTGAACCTCTGTCCCAGTCTCAAATCTCTGGAAGACAAACAGGTTTCCCTCAAGAATTTCCTTGTATTTAGCGCCATCCATCTTTCCTTCAATTCTGACCAGTTTCCCAGTCCCTGCCGATGGAAAAACATCCCCACAGCATGATGCTGCCACCACCATGCTTCACTGTGGGGATGGTGGGCTCGGGGTGATAAGAGGAGTTGGGTTTGCGCCAGACATAGCGCTTTCCTTGATGGCCAAAAAGCTCAATTTTAGTCTCATCTGACCAGAGTACCTTCTTCCATATGTTTGGGGAGTCTCCCACATGCCTTTTTGCGAACACCAAACACGTTTGCAAATGTTTTTCTTTAAGCATTGGCTTTTTTCTGGCCACTCTTCCATAAAACCCAGCTCTGTGGAGTGTACGGCTTAAAGTGGTCCTATGGACAGATACTACAATCTCCGCTGTGGAGCTTTGCAGTTCCTTCAGGGTTATCTTTGGTATCTTTGTTGCCTCTCTGATTAACGCCCTCCTTGCCTGGTCTGTGAGTTTTGGTGGGCGGTCCTCTCTTGGCAGGTTTGTTGTTGTGCCATATTCTTTCCATTTTTAATAATGGATTTAATGGTGCTCTGTGGGATGTTCAAAGTTTCAGATATTTTTTTATAACCCAACCTTGATCTGTACTTCTCCACAACTTTGTCCCTGACCTGTTTGGAGAGCTCCTTCGTCTTCATAGTGCCGCTTGGTTGTGTCCCTTGCTTAGGGGTGTTGCAGACTCTGGGGCCTTTCAGAACAGGTGTATATTTTCTGAGATCATGTGACATTTAGATTGCACGCATGTGGGCTTTATTTAACTAATTATGTGACTTATGAAGATAATTGGTTGCACCAGATCTTATTTAGGGTGCTTCATAGCAAATGGGGTGAATACGTATGCACGCACCACTTTACTGTGTTTTTTTTTTTTTTTTTTTAAACAGTCATTATTTTCATTTCACTTCACCAACTTGGACTATTTTGTGTATGTCCATTACATGAAATCCAAATAAAAATCAATTTAAATTACAGGTTGTGATAAACTCAGCAAAAAATGAAACGCCCCTTTTTCAGGACCCTGTCTTTCAAAGATAATTCGTAAAAATCCAAATAACTTCACAGTTCTCCATTGTAAAGAGTTTAAACACTGTTTCTCATGCTTGTTCAATGAACCATAAACAATTCAGGAACATGCACCTTTGGAACGGTCGTTAAGACACTAACAGCTTGCAGAAGATAGGCAATTAAGGTCACAGTTATGAAAACTTAAGACACTAAAGAGGCCTTTCGACGGACTCTGAAAAACACCAAAAGAAAGATGCCCAGGGTCCCTGCTCGTCTGCGTGAACGTGCCTTAGGCATGCTGCAAGGAGGCATGAGGACTGCAGATGTGGCCGAGGCAATAAATTGCAATGTCTGTACTGTGAGACCCCTAAGACAGCGCTACAAGGAGACAGGACGGACAACTGATCGTCCAGACCACGTGTAACAACACCTGCACAGGATCGGTACATCCAAACATCACACCTGCGGGACAGGTACAGAATGGCAATAGCAACTTCCCGAGTTACACCAGGAATGCACAATCCCTCCATCAGTGCTCAGACTGTCCGCAACAGGCTGAGAGACGCTGGACTGAGGGCTTGTAGGCCTGTTGTAAGGCAGGTCCTCACCAGACATCGCTGGCAACAACGTCGCCTATGGGCACAAACCCACCGTCGCTGGACAAGACAGGACTTGCAAAAAGTGCTCTTCACTGATGAGTTGCGGTTTTGTCTCACCAGGGGTGATGGTCGGATTCGCGGTTATCGTCGAAGGAATGAGCGTTACACAGAGGCCTGTACTCTGGAGCGGGATCGATTTGGAGGTGGAGGGTCCGTCATGGTCTGGGGCGGTGTGTCACATCATCATCGGACTGAGCTTGTTGTCATTGCAGGCAATCTCAATGCAGTGCGTTACAGGGAAGACATCCCCCTCCCTCATGTGGTACCCTTCCTGCAGGCCCATCCTGACATGACCCTCCAGCATGACAATGTCACCAGCCATACTGCTCGTTCTGTGCGTGATTTCCTGCAAGACAGGAATGTCAGTGTTCTGCCATGGCCAGTGAAGAGCCCGGATCTCAATCCCATTGAGCACGGATGGGACCTATTGGATCGGAGGGTGTGGGCTAGGGCCATTCCCCCCAGAATAGTCCGGGAACTTGAAGGTGCCTTGGTGGTAGAGTGGGGTAACATCTCACAGCAAGAACTGGCAAATCTGGTGCAGTCCATTAGGAGGAGATGCACTGCCGTACTTAATGCAGCTGGTGGCCACACCAGATACTGACTGTTACTTTTGATTTTGACCCCCCCTTTGTTCAGGGACACATCATTCCATTTCTGTTAGTCACATGTCTGTGGAACTTGTTCAGTTTATGTCTCAGTTGTTGAATTTTATGTTCATACAAATATTTACATGTTAAGTTTGATGAAAATAAACGCAGATGACAGTGAGACGACGTTTCAACAGTTTACAACAAAATAGGAAAAATGCCAAGGAGGGTGAATACTTTTGCAAGGCACTGTATACTGGCCAGGATAAAAAATAAGCTTATATACAGTTGAAGTCGGAAGTTTACATACCCCTTAGCCAAATACATTTAAACTCAGTTTTTCACAATTCCTGACGTTTAATCCTAGTAAAACTTCCTTGTCTTAGGTCAGTTAGGATCACCACTTTATTTTAAGAATGTGAAATGTCAGAATAATAGTAGAGAGAATGATTTATTTCAGCTTTTATTTCTTTCACGTTCCCAGTGGGTCAGACGTTTACATACACTCAATTAGTATTTGGTAGTATTGCCTTTTAAATTGTTTAACTTGGGAAAAACATTTCGGATAGCCTTCCAGAAGCTTCCCACAATAAGTTGGGAGTCATTGGAGTCATTGTCCATTTGGAAGAAGCATTTGCGACCAAGCTTTAACTTCCTGACTGATGTCTTGAGATGTTGCTTCAATATATCCACAACATTTTCCTTCTTCATGATGCCATCTATTTGTGAAGTGCAACAGTCCCTCCTGCAGCAAAGCACCCCCCAAGATGATACTGCCACCCCCGTGCTTCACGGTTGGGATGGTGTTCTTTGGCTTGCAAGCCTCCCCTTTTTCCTCCAAACATAACGATGGTCATTATGGCCAAACAGTTCTATTTTTGTTTCATCAGACCAGAGGACCAAAAAGTACGATCTTTGTCCCCATGTGCAGTTGCAAACCGTAGTCTGGCTTTTTTATGGCTGTTTTGGAGCAGTGGCTTCTTCTTTGCTGAGCGGCCTTTCAGGTTATGTCGATATAGGACTCGTTTTACTGTGGATATAGATACTTTTGTACCGGTGTTCTCCAGCATCTTCACAAGGTCCTTTGCTGTTGTTCTGGGATTGATTTGCACCAAAGTACGTTAATCTCTAGGAGACAAAACGCCTCTCCTTCCTGAGCAGTACGACAGCTGCGTGGTCCCATGGTGTTTATGCTTGCGTACTATTGTTTGTACAGATGAAGGTGGTACCTTCAGGCGTTTGGAAATTGCTCCCAAGGAGGAACCAGACTTGTGGAGGTCTACAATTTCATCTTTCTGAGGTCTTGGCTGATTTCTTTTGATTTTCCCATAATGTCAAGCAAAGAGGCTCTGAGTTTGAAGGTAGGCCTTGAAATACATCCACAGGTACACCTCCTTATTGTCTCAAATGATGTCAATTAGCCTATCAGAAGCTTCTAAAGCCATGACATAATTTTCTGGAATTTTCCAAGCTGTTTAAAGGCACAGTCAACTTAGTGTATGTAATCTTCTGACCCACTGGAATTGTGATGCAGTGGATTAAAAGTGAAATAATCTGTCTGTAAACAATTGTTGGAAAAATGACTCGTGTCATGCACGAAGTAGATGTCCTAACCGACTTGCCAAAACTATAGTTTGTTAACAAGAAATTGTGGAGTGGTTGAAAACAAGTTTTAATGATTCCAACCTAAGTGTATGTAAACTTCCGACTTCAACTGTAGCTTTACACAGATAGTTTGGGAAAATAGAGGTGCTATTACTCAGTACTCTTTTAGTGCCCATTGCATTCTTCCTCCCTTGACAGATTTACATGTGAACCCCCCCGCGGTGTGCTCGCTCAATGGCTGGCCTGGGCCGCGGCAGAGGTCGCGGCAAGGGGTACATGAGCTTCAGTATCGAGGCAGTCGGGATTGGGAAAGGGGAGAACCTGCCCCCTTCAATTCTCCAGCCTACACCTCTGTTCCCTGTGAGTAAGGGGTGATGTGACTGACCCTGTAGCTGTCATTTTTCATTTTGGATGCACCTCATTGTTGTCAAATATTGGCTTTATTTAGAGGCTATTGTCAGTCTTTTCTCCTGATTTTTCTATTTGTCTAAGCAACATCCAGGGCTGACATAAAAAAAAAAAAAATGTATTGAGACCGTAAGATATGTGTTTGGTTGGGAGCAAATAAGAGCATGCTATTTTGGGAAAGCATGTATTGAGCCTTTTGTTGTTGTTTTAAGGACTAGCCTAATATGTGTTATGTTTTTTGTGCACATGTAGCCCATGGAACACAAGCCTGTCCCCTTGGTGATGGGAGAGGAAGCAGAGTACATGTTGGCACTGAAGCAGGAGTTCAGGGGAAACATGAAGACCCTACCATTTTATGTCCGCCCAGCCGTCTCCAAGAAAGGTACTTAAGCCTGGGAAGACACCATTTATGTGTGTTAGCGATGAAAAGAGTAATTACAGACATCCAAACGTAGCAGAAATTAGACAGTCAATGTCTTGCCACTGTCAGCAGCTCCCAATGGTGTTATTTTATTAAAATGATACAAGGTTTTAGGTGATACAAGGTTTGGCTGACATTACCTAAATCAGGGGTGGAAATATTTTTCAATTATTCAATCAAGCAATTATGCTTCGATAAGAACATTTGCGAGCAGCAAACGAGGTAGACATGATAATACACAGAGGCTTTCTTTTCAAAGACATGTTTGTTCTTGTACCATGTTTAAGAAATGAATGAGCTTCTTGTCTGACTTCCAGATGTGGAGCGGTATTCTGATAAATATCAGAACAGTGAGCCGTCAGACAACACCATTGAGTGGAATCCAGGTGAGTCAGCTGCATCATACCTCCAGTTCAAATAATGTTACTGAAAGGAGATAGAAACTACGGAACATGTATTAGAAGGAGCGCATTGTACGATCTGATTACCAGCATAACACTGTTAAACAGGGATTAATAGAATCAATGATCTAATCCTGAAGCAGTATGAAATCACTCGCTACGCAGCCCCAGAGATGTCAGCCACAATGGAGTGTGAACGGTCCTGATTGAAACTGTCAGGTGACCCAAAGCGTTTCAAATGGGAGAAATTGAGCTGTCGCTCACAATTAGGGTCTGCTGAATAGAGGCTGATTAGGAAAACAATTTGAGGTTTTAGTCCCTCAGCTTTACCAGATGTGAACCAACATTCCATAATTTTGACAAGGTCATTGCTGTGTAAAAACATTATTGTAGCACCTGTGTCTGCTGATTGATTTTGTTTGATTTTTGTTTTTAACGTCAGACTGGAAAAGGCTACCAAAAGAGCTTCGAATCCGTGTCAAGAAGCCCCTAAAAGAGAGTAAGTGGATGATACAGTGTTGTTTTATACCTCACATTTACTGACTGGACATTTTTGTGAGTGATACAGATTCACTATGAAAGCCCACCCACCATGTGATCACAGAAGGCTATTGTAATACAAAAATCCATTCATTTTGCAGTTCTGTTTAGTTTGCTTCCTGCAGGACTTGATGACATGTACGTTGCTGGCGAATGACCTGTCTCTTTCATAGCATATTGCGCCCACGTGATTTTTTTCCTTCCTATTTCCTGGGCGCAGTGCTGAAGAGAGAGGTGTCTTCAGAAGAACATTGTGTCTGACTGCTTATGTCTCCCTAGAGACATGAATGCATCAATTTGCCCTTCTGCTTTGAACAGAAGGATAAGACAAAGTCACTGCTGGTTACTGACAATGACAGTACTGCCTGACTTATACATAAATGATCTGCCATTTTCTATTATGGGATAAATATAGCTTTTGGTTGAATGGCCTTTTAAATGAAAGGAGAGGAGGGGGAATAGATAGAGGGAGTTGGTTTTCACTAATGATTGGCTTTTGTCCCTTTTCGTCTGTTACAGACACCTCTCTTAGTGTGGAGACACCAGTGGACCCCAAACCCAGCAAAAAGACCCGGGTGGATAAAGAGGAGATCATCCATAAACTAGAGGTGCGAATAGTAGGTACTCAGCCAGTACATCAGACATTAACTCCATAGTCTGCATTCTATTGACCTCTTTATCACATCTATAGGCATGTAACACAACTCAATCTCAGCACACTAGATGAGGGAAATGTTTCTTGCTGTTAAACCTCAAACTTAATGTAAGCCTGGTGTATTATTTTACTATCAATGTTCTTTTTCTTTTAGTTTCTTTTGTATTCATTTGTGTCATATTTCAGACATTGGAGAAAAAAGAGGAGGAAGTGACTTCAGATGAAGAGGAAGGGGAGAAGAAGAAGCAGGAGGAAGAGCAGCAAGATGGGGAGGAGCAGTATGATGAAGAAGAGTTTGAAGAGGTAAGCAACGGTAGCCAATGTTAAATGGCTAGCTAGTAAGCGGTGTGCGCTAGTAGCGTTCAATCGGTGACGTCACCCACTCTGAGACCTGAAGTAGTTGTTTCCATTGCTCCGCAGTGACAGGTAACGATGCTTCCTGGGTGACAGTTGTCGTTTCATTCAGATGGTCCCAGGTTAGGGCAAGGAGAGGGACGGATGCAAAACTGTTACACATCCAAGCTCTTTCTTACTTTTTTCCCCCATACATTTTCCATTGACACCAATGCATGATTTAACAGAAAGTGAGCATTGCAAACACAGTTCACAAGGTCGGAATGAGCTCATATGTAGCATTTTTTCCCACTCTGATTGTGTTCCAACAGGAGACAGACTATATCATGTCGTACTTTGACAACGGAGAGGAGTTCGGAGGGGACAGTGATGACAACATGGATGAGGCCATTTACTGATACTTTGAAAAAGAACAACAACAGAGCATTGAGCATGCCTAGGACCCAAGAGTCCTGGGAAAATATATGTGACACTCCAGAACTAAGAGAGACTCCAAAGCTGAAAGAATGTGCTGTTGTTCTTTTGTCCATCTTGTATACATGGCCTGAAATGACCTTAACTCGACACATGAATCTTCAAAATAACCCAGGATTCAGTCAGTTCCTGACTTAAAAAAGAATCTCAAATTGAGAAGCAGGTTGCACAGTTCAAACCTGCAATAGTTTTAAAAGGCTCTTAAGTGTGGTGGTGTTATGGAGAGAGAAGTATGTCATTCTTAGGCCGACATCTTTTCTCCTAACACCAATTATAGTATCATTTCTTAGAGGGTTTTTATCCCATTTTAGAAATGTTAAAGAACTTTGAAAATATAAAATGAAGGTGTTTAATACACCAATTTTAATGTTATGCTGTTGTTTTATGTAGTTTATATGTAGTTCTAAAAAGTTATGTTTTGTAAAACTTTTATATCCATGTAATATCCCAATGTTCTCTGTTAAGTTTGTTATGAAAGAGGATTTTACTTAACTTGAAATTCTGAAAGAATAAATGGCAGCTAATTTGTAAACCAGGTAGTTTTATTTTCTATGCTACACAAACCGTTTTCCTACTAGAAGCTGTACTAGTTCACCAGATGTCGCATGATAATACTTATTTCACACCAATAGGTGGCGTAGTGCTGAAAGTTGAAGCAGCACACACAAAGTTATCAGCAATACACCATGCTTGGTCAATACACATATTTACATAACTGATATTTTCTGACCTTCATTTTCTATTTTCTGACCGATATTTGCTGACCTGTAATCAAAGCTTGTATATTGTACATTCTACATTTTAGTACATCATCTTGCACAGTGATATATGAAAATGTGTCTGAACCAATCAGATTAGCAAGGTGCTCTCTTGCTGCAGACACTGCTACATTCATTTGACTGTTTCCAAGCCTGCTGACATGAAATCCAAAGCTTTCTCATACCATAACAATCTATCACATGCATCTGTCTCTGGCCATCTGCCATTCCTGAATAAAAGAACACTGCATATTTATTGGAACACCAGGCTGGGGGAATGTACTGTATATATTTTGTGTACTAAGTATATATACACTGCTCAAAAAAATAAAGGGAACACTTAAACAACACATCCTAGATCTGAATGAAAGAAATAATCTTATTAAATACTTTTTTCTTTACATAGTTGAATGTGCTGACAACAAAATCACACAAAAATAATCAATGGAAATCCAATTTATCAACCCATGGAGGTCTGGATTTGGAGTCACACTCAAAATTAAAGTGGAAAACCACGCTACAGGCGGATCCAACTTTGATGTAATGTCCTTAAAACAAGTCAAAATGAGGCTCAGTAGTGTGTGTGGCCTCCACGTGCCTGTATGACCTCCCTACAACGCCTGGGCATGCTCCTGATGAGGTGACGGATAGTCTCCTGAGGGATCTCCTCCCAGACCTGGACTAAAGCATCCGCCAACTGGCCTGTCTCCTGGTAGCGCCTCCATGCTCTGGACACTACGCTGACAGACACAGCAAACCTTCTTGCCACAGCTCGCATTGATGTGCCATCCTGGATGAGCCACTTGTGTGGGTTGTAGACTCCGTCTCATGCTACCACTAGAGTGAAAGCACCGCCAGCATTCAAAAGTGACCAAAACATCAGCCAGGAAGCATAGGAACTGAGAAGTGGTCTGTGGTCTCCACCTGCAGAACCACTCCTTTATTGGGGGGTGTCTTGCTTATTGCCTTTAATTTCCACCTGTTGTCTATTCCATTTGCACAACAGCATGTGAAATTTATTGTCAATCAGTGTTGCTTCCTAAGTGGACAGTTTGATTTCACAGAAGTGTGATTGACTTGGAGTTACATTGTGTTGTTTAAGTGTTCCCTTTATTTTTTTGAGCAGGATATATATATACTTCTCAGTTCCGATGCTTCCTGGCTGATGTTTTGGTCACTTTTGAATGCTGGCGGTGCTTTCACTCTAGTGGTAGCATGAGACGGAGTCTACAACCCATACAGGTGGCTCAGGTAGTGCAGCTCATCCAGGATGGCACATCAATGCGAGCTGTGGCAAGAAGATTTGCTGTGTCTGTCAGCGTAGTGTCCAGAGCATGGAGGCGCTACCAGGAGACAGGCCAGTACATCAGGAGACGTGGAGGAAGCCATAGGAGGGCAACAACCCAGCAGCAGGACCGCTACCTCCGCCTTTGTGCAAGGAGGAGCAGAAGGAGCACTCCCAGAGCCCTGCAAAATGACCTTCAGCAGGCCACAAATGTGCATGTGTCTGCTCAAACAGTCAGAAACAGACTCCATGAGGGTGGTATGAGGGCCCGACGTCCACAGGTGGGGGTTGTGCTTACAGCCCAACACCGTGCAGGACGTTTGGCATTTGCCAAAGAACACCAAGATTGGCAAATTCGCCACTGGCGCCCTGTGCTCTTCACAGATGAAAGCAGGTTCACACTGAGCACATGTGACAGACGTGACAGAGTCTGGAGACGCCGTGGAGAACGTTCTGCTGCCTGCAACATCCTCCAGCATGACCGGTTTGGCAGTGGGTCAGTCATGGTGTGGGGTGGCATTTCTTTGGGGGGCCGCACAGCCCTCCATGTGCTCGCCAGAGGTAGCCTGACTGCCATTAGGTACAGAGATGAGATCCTCAGACCCCTTGTGAGACCATATGCTGGTGCGGTTGGCCCTGGGTTCCTCCTAATGCAAGACAATGCTAGACCTCATGTGGCTGGAGTGTGTCAGCAGTTCCTGCAAGAGGAAGGCATTGATGCTATGGACTGGCCCGCCCGTTCCCCAGACCTGAATCCAATTGAGCACATCTGGGACATCATGTCTCGCTCCATCCACCAACGCCACGTTGCACCACAGACTGTCCAGAAGTTGGCGGATGCTTTAGTCCAGGTCTGGGAGGAGATCCCTCAGGAGACCATCCGCCACCTCATCAGGAGCATGCCCAGGCGTTGTAGGGAGGTCATACAGGCACGTGGAGGCCACACACACTACTGAGCCTCATTTTGACTTGTTTTAAGGACATTACATCAAAGTTGGATCAGCCTGTAGTGTGGTTTTCCACTTTAATTTTGAGTGTGACTCCAAATCCAGACCTCCATGGGTTGATAAATTGGATTTCCATTGATTATTTTTGTGTGATTTTGTTGTCAGCACATTCAACTATGTAAAGAAAAAAGTATTTAATAAGATTATTTCTTTCATTCAGATCTAGGATGTGTTGTTTAAGTGTTCCCTTTATTTTTTTGAGCAGTGTATATATACTTAGTACACAAAATATATACAGTACATTCCCCCAGCCTGGTGTTCCAATAAATATGCAGTGTTCTTTTATTCAGGAATGGCAGATGGCCAGAGACAGATGCATGTGATAGATTGTTATGGTATGAGAAAGCTTTGGATTTCATGTCAGCAGGCTTGGAAACAGTCAAATGAATGTAGCAGTGTCTGCAGCAAGAGAGCACCTTGCTAATCTGATTGGTTCAGACACATTTTCATATATCACTGTGCAAGATGATGTACTAAAATGTAGAATTAGCATAAGGCTATAAATGCTCAAAAAAGGGTGCATTTTATTAATTCAATACGATGTAATTTAGAAGGCATGTGGAAGTGAAGAGGACACACACACACATTGCTAAGGTTTGCACTGACCCAGTAGTTTCTAAGGGTTTCACTTTAAAGCCACAGCTATCCTTACTGTAAGTGTACTGTAGTTATACACTCGCCGGACAGTTTATTAGGTACATCCATCTAGTTCCGGGCGGACCCCCCTTTGCCTACAGAACAGCCTGAATTCTTTGGGGCATTCTACAAGGTGTCAGAAATGCAGTTGCTACAGATTGGACGGTGGTACATTCATGCTGGGAACAGGCTTGTTCCATCTCACCCCAAAGATGCTCTATTGGATTGACAATGGGGACTGTGCAGGCCACTCAAGTAAACTGAACTCGCTGTCATGTTCCAGCAGATGTTTTTCCACTCCTCAATTGTCCAGTGTTGGTGATTGCGTGCCCACTGGAACCGCTTCTTGTTTTCATCTGTGGAACCTGGTGTGGTCGTCTGCTGCAATAGCCCATCCATGACAAGGATCGACGAGTTGTGCGTTCTGAGATGCCGTCCTGCACACCACTGTTGTACTGTGTCATTATTTGTCTGTGGCCCGCCTGTTAGCTTGCACGATTCTTGCCATTCTTCTCTGACCTTTCTCCTCAATGAGCTGTTTTTGCCCACAGGACTGCTGCTGCCTGGATGTTTTTTGTTTGTTGTACCATTCTCGGTAAACCCTAGACACTGTCGTGCGTGAAAAGTCCAGGAGGATGGCCGTTTTCAGCGATAATGGGTCCGGCGCGCCTTCCAACGACAATCATGCCACGTTGAAAGTTGATTAGGTCACTTGTTTTGCCCATTCTAATGTTCAATCGAACAGTAACTGAATGCCTCGATGCCTGTGTGCCTGCTTATATAACAGGCCACGGCCACTTGACTCACTGTCTGTAGGAGCAATCCATTTTCATGAACGGGGTGGTCTACCTAATAAACTGTCCGGTGAGTGTATATCTTAGCATTTGCTTTGTAAGTCTATCTTAAGCTTTATTGGTCTGGGTGGCTATACTTGGAGTTTGGGGTAGATACTTCTTTGCTGTGCTACTGTTAGTTGGTTTGTATGTAATTTCACAGGGGCATGGAAATGTTGTGCTTCTGAGGTTGATTGCATCTGTGGCTTTTTTGTGTAAAATACTTAGTATGGAGTCTCCCTGCTGTAGAAACGCCTGAAGTACGTTGTCGTCCCTGTGCAGTAAATCTCTCTCTCTCACACACACACAAAGCTATACAGCAAATGTTCTGGCAAACAAGCAGAGACCTGAAAACACCATCCAACCTGGAGCTGAGTGAGTAATGCTTAGTCTGAAGCTATTTTTTACTTTCAAAAGCCAAGAAGAAAAATACATCACAATGATATATTTCACTTTATAAGGACTGCATGCTCAGGCTACCAAGCTTTCTAGGACAAAGAGATACAACTTCAATTAGCACTGACATGTGAAGCGAGAGGTGTCAAAGCCTTTGAGCCCAACAAATGGCTGGCTACCCCATCCAGATCCAGAGGCCTTGAAGCCCCCTCCTGCTGTTCAGTCCATCCAATGGCATTTTCTACAAGAAATCTGCCTCCAGAAATATAAGCTTCTCCCAAGTGTGACACCTACTCCCGTTGCCTGCTGCACTGCTGCACTGCTGCTTGGATTCCGCCTGGCGATCTGTTCACCGTCTGCCCTTGGTTGTCTCCCCCTGTTTCACTCGCCTCCAGCACACAGGCACTGTTGGAGCGAGTGACTCTGAACTTACAGTGGCTAGCCCCAAGTCGTTATTTATTTGAAAAAATTATTGTGCATTTTCCTATTTGCCTCATGACTCCTGCATGCTTTGTTGACTACGAACTTTCCTTACCCAACCGTGGGACAGACTATGTTTGTTGACTCTGACTCTCTATTGGTTACACAGACTTTTGGCCTCCCATCCCATTCTAACCACCTCTCGCAGGCTTTGTATTCATGTTACCTGATGAAATTGCTGTACAATATGATCTTGTTGCCATCTGATGCACATTCAGATGTCATAAATCAGCACTGCAGAGCTCTCCCTGTCCTATGTCGTGCATTGATTGTATTACTGTTGATGATATCTGGAAATGTGCATGTACACCCTGGCCCATCTACTGTTGCTAGCCCCAATTCTGACTTGTGCTCCAATATCTTCTTCACTGATTTCTGCTCCCGTAAAAGCCTGGGTTTTCTGCACGTTAATACTAGAAGCTTATTACCTAAAATGGATCAATTGAAAGTGTGGGTTCACAGCTCCAATCCAGTTGTGTTGGTCATTACTGAGACGTGGCTAAGGAAGAGTGTTTTGAATACTGATGTTAACCTTTCAGGTTATAACCTTTTTTCGGCAAGACAGATCTTCCAAAGGTGGGGGAGTGGCATTCTTTACCAAGGTTCACCTTCAGTGCTCAGTTGTCTCCACTAAGTCTGTCCCCAAACAATTTGATTTGCTGGTTTTAAGTATTAAACCTTCAAATAGCTTTTTGTTGACTGTTGCTGGGTGCTATCATCCTCCATCAGCACTGGCCTGTACCCTACCTGCCCTAAGCTCTCTCCTGGCCCCTTACACCAAGTCTGAATTTGTCCTGCTGTGACCTAAACTGGGACATGCTTAAACCACCTGACCAAGTCCTAAAGCAATGGGACTACCTAAATATTTCTTAGATTATTACCAATCCCACAAGATATGACTCCAAACACCCAGAAAAGGCTACTCTTCTTGATGTTATCCTCACAAAGAATCCTGATAGATCAGTCTCGTCTTTTCTGTAATTACAGCTTATGTTCGTAATGGCTGCTCAGTGAAACGACTTGTCCTGATTTGTCACAGACGCTTGCTAAAAAGCTTTAATGAGCAGGCCTTCCTTCATGAACTGGCCTCTGTAAAATGGTATAGAATCAGCTTGATCCCCTCTGTCGAAGACGCTTGGACCTTCTTTTTTTATATTTTCAGTGGTATTTTTAACAAACACGCCCCCATAAAGGAAATGAGAATTAAAAACAGGTTCAGCCCCTGGTTCAACAGTGATCTTGCAGAGTTACTCCACCTCAAGAATTGTATTTGGCGAAAGGCTCGGCACACACATACTCAGGCTGACTGGCTCTCATTCAGGCAAATGAGAAATAAGTGCACTCAGGCTATCCGGAAGGCCAAAGATAGTTACTTTAAGAAGCAGTTCTCTCTCTGTGGGTCTAACCCCAAGAAGTTCTTGAAAACGGTTAAAGACCTGGAGAATAAACCCTCCTCCTCACAGCTGCCCATGTCCCTTAAAGTTGATGATGTTTTTGTTACTGACAAGAAGCACATGGCTGAGCTTTTTAATCACCACCTCATTAAGTCAGGATTCCTATTTGACTCAGCTATGCCTCCTTGCCCATCCAACATTTCCTCATCTCCCAGCCCTTCTAATGCGACTATCCCTGATGCTTCTCCCTCTTTTTCCAACTGCCTCGCTACAAAGTTTCACCCTGCAGGCAGTCACTGAATCCGAGGTGCTAAAGGAGCTCCTGAAACTTGACCCCATAAAACCATCTGGGGCAGATGGTTTAGACCCTTTCTTCTTTAAGGTTGCTTCCCCTATCACCGCCAAGACTATCTCCAACCTTTTTAACCCGTCTCTCCTTTCTGGGGAGGTTCCCATTGCTCGGAAGGCAGCCACGGTTCGTCCTTTATTTAAAGGGGGAGTTCAAGCTGATCCTAACTGTTATAGGCCTATTTCTATTTTGCCCTGTTTATCAAAAGTGTTGGAAAAACTTGTCAATAATCAACTGACTGGCTTTCTTGATGTCTATAGTATTCTCTCTGGCATGCAATCTGGTTTCCGCTCAGGTTATGGATGTGTCACTGCAACCTTAAAGGTCCTCAATGATGTCACCATTGCCCTTGATTCTAAGCAATGTTGACTTGGCCAAAGCTTTTGATACGGGTAGACCATTCCATTCTTGTGGGCCGGCTAAGGAGTATTGGTGTCTCTGAAGGGTCTTTGGCATGGTTTGCTAACTACCTCTCTCAAAGAGTGCAGTGTATAAAGCCAGAAAATCTGCTGTCTCAGCCTCTGCCTGTCACCAAGGGGGTACCCCAAGGCTCAATCCTAGGCCCCAAGCTCTTCTCAACAACAACATAGTTCAGGCAGTAGGAAACTCTCACATCCATTTATATGCAGATGATACAGTCTTATACTCAGCTGGCCCCTCCCCAGATTTTGTGTTAAATGCTCTACAACAAAGCTTTCTTAGTGTCCAACAAGATTTCTCTACCCTTAACCTTGTTCTGATCACTTCCAAAACAAAGGTCATGTGGTTTGGTAAGAAGAATGCCTCTCTCCTCACAGGTGTGAATACTACCTCTGCGGGTTCAGAGCTTGAGGTAGTCACCTCATACAAGTACTTGGGAGTATGGCTAGACTGTACACTGTCCTTCTCTCAGCACATATCAAAGCTGCAGGCTAAAGTTAAATCTAGACTTGGTTTCCTCTATCGTGATCGCTCCTCTTTCACCCCAGCTGCCAAACTAACCCTGATTCAGATGACCATCCTACCCATGCTAGATTACGGAGACATAATGTATAGATCGGCAGGTAAGGGTGCTCTCGAGCGGCTAGATGTTCTTTACCATTCAGCCATCAGATTTGCCACCAATGCTCCTCATAGGACACATCACTGCACTCTATACTCCTCTGTAAACTGGTCATCTCTGTATACCCGTCACAAGACCCAGTAGTTGATGCTTATTTATAAAACCCTCTTAGGCCTCACTCCCCCCTATCTGAGATATCTACTGCAGCCCTCATCCTCCATATACAACACCCGTTCTGCCAGTCACATTCTGTTAAAGGTCATCAAAGCACACACATCCCAGAGTCGCTCATCTTTTCAGTTCGCTGCAGACAGCGACTGGAACGAGCTGCAACAAATACTCTAACTGGACAGTTTTATCTCAATCTCTTCATTCAAAGACTCAATCATGGACACTCTTAATTACAGTTGTGGCTACTTTGCGTGATGTATTGTTGTCTCTACCTTCTTGCCCTTTGTGCTGTTGTCTGTGCCCAATAATGTTTGTACCATGTTTTGTGCCGCTACCATGTTGTGTTGCTACCATGTTGTTGTCATGTTGTGTTGCTGCCATGCTGTGTTGTCATATGTTGCTGACTTGACATGTTGTTGTCTTAGGTCTCTCTTTATGTAGTGTTGTCTCTCTTGTTGTGATGTGTGTTTTGTCCTATATTTATATATTTTTTTATTTTTAATCCCTGACCCCGTCCCCGCAGGAGGCCTTTGCCTTTTGGTAGGCCGTCATTGTAAATAAGAATTTGTTCTTAACTGACTTGCCTAGTTAAATAATGGTTAAATAAAAAATAAACCCAAATAAAAATGATTCTGTGTACTGTGCTCAGCTTTCCAAAAGTCAAATGTCTGTTTACCGACTGGTTACTGCACTCTATCTTAAGCTTTGGACAGTGATGAACTTGCTTCACTATGTCTGAACAGAGGCTCAATGTGCAGTAAGAGTATTATTCCTCTTTCATGACTCGCAATTTGTCAGCATCATAACATTTGAGGTTTTATGCCTTCACTGTAAATCTACTGGACCTTGGACATCATCCAGTGGTTAAGGCAGTGCCTCGTCTCCCTATTTGACCTTTACTGTTACACGGCAGGACCAGGTGGTGGGCTTTTCCAGTAGCTTCCTGCCGCTGTGCTCAACAAACATCTAAATTCTGTCTCTCTCATGGCATATGCTATTTTATAGTAATTTCAGGTACTCCTCTATGAATAGTGTGCATCACTGTACAGGCCTTCTTTCTGTGTTCATTTCACAACCAATAATGTTCATATCAAGTTTGTTACACAGAAGCTTAGGTCCCCTGTCTCTTGCTCAGTGCCAATATCAAGGCATTGAAATAAGAAAGATATTCCAATGGCATTTGCATGACATTACAGTGGCACAATTTACTTATCAAGTTTGATGTATTATGATTATTCAAGTCAAATGTTTTGTGTCTAGGGTGCAACTCTAGAATGTTGAGCCCAGGCAAGGTGTAATCTAATCTGCTGTTGAACGTCTCACTCACCCAATCCAGCCTATTCCATAGAGGGGCAAAATGATAAGTGATGTGTGGCGACTGTGCTGCCTATCCTCCAAGGAGCTGGGACTAATATAATCCTTCTCTACAGGAGTACTCATTCAGAAGCACAAATCAATATGATTGTGACCTAGGGAGCTGTCTATCCAATGAAAGATAATTGAGAGTTGTGTTGGTGGATTCCCATCTGAGCAAAGGATATGTAATCAGTCTCTTTCTCTATCGACCCGTTTGAGATTTGGGTCGTGCCATTTGGCCTTTAGCATGCGTCTAGTATTTTATGATTCAGGTTCTTGAAATCTGACAGGAGCTACTTGGTGATGACAGTCATGATACCCTATTCAAAGAGGCCTTTGTCCTGCAGACTGCTTCCTCAAATGGGTTTGGGACATGTTGTAACCTACTTGACTGGGCTCAAGGAGTCAGCACTCGGCAGAAACAGTGCGATCACTCTGCCGTTGGAGTGGGTTCTGAGAAAGGACTGTTGCTTTGATGTGAAGGCTGAAGGATGCTTCTGATGAAAGCGCTATTGTAACAGCACAATGCCATTCAGACAGGGGTGTTCAGATCAAGTTATGGCTTGAATGGGTTTACGTCACTAACGGCTAAGGGAGGGCTATTTGAGAACCCTTACAAAAAACATTCCAAGTACCAAGTAGGTCAACAGAAATGGAGAGCAGGAGGAGTGTGAAGTAAAACATCCCAAATGATGGTTACAGCAACCCCTGTTGTCAAAGCTACTTACTTCTGAGAGTTCTGCCTGGAATAGATAGTCAGTAGAATTCATTCCAAGAAACCAAGCTGAGGCTAAGTATTGTGGCAGATTACTCACTGCCACTGAACATGGGCTGAAACCAGAGCTGATGAGAGGGTCCAGGGAAGAGGGGGGATACAAAGGTTACTGTATACATACATCTGGGGGGGTTAACAGTACCCTTGACTTTTAGACACTTATCAGGACTTTCCAGAAGCCATTTCAAAGGTTCTCTGTGGCTCTTCCTGGAAAGTGAACTGACATTTTACTCAATCATTCTCATATTTTTTAAACCTGACCATAGTATCATCATGAGTCAAGTCAAACTAGATGATAGGTGATGCCTAGTCCATTTAACATATTTCATGGCTAGCATCATCCTTTTTAGAAACCAAACAAATGTTTCTTTACTAGGAAGAAAAAAGGCACTACAACTTTTTAAAACTTAGAGCTGATAACAATAGACAGATGGGTTTGACAACGTCCCGACAAAAGTTGCGCTCAACCCTGAGGCAAAAGGCTTTGTGTTGTCATTATCGTAGGTCAGATAGCTAGCAACAATGACTAGAAGCTGCTGTCCAGTGAATGTAGATGGCTTGTTTCAGTTAGTTGTATTTTCTTCTTGATACCATCTCTGGTTTGACGTGTTTTGACGCTTGTCACGTCTATGCTAATACGGCTAGGGTTAGCTAGATAACTAACAACTGTAACAATGTATTTGAAAAACAAACGTGCTTAATTGGGCTTTATTTTTTTTTTCAATAAACATTTGCAGATAAAAAAAACATGAGCTGGCGGACACCCAGAATAATAGTTAGTGTGGAGGTGCTGACTAACGGCGAATAAACTATAAATTATCAAAATAAAGAAAGTCGCACACTCCATGTGTTCCTGTTATTCATGTCGTCGTTCAGCCACGACATAATATTACAGTTTTTAATGTCCTGTTGGTAGGATATACGTGCTCATAGTTCGTCTATTGTATTATCCAATGATTGTCCATTGGCTAATAGGACCGATGGTAAAGGCACTCGCAGTCGGATCCTTACAAGGCACCCAGACCTACATCCCGATACCTCTGTCTCTTTCTCCTGCGAATAACGAGGATGAGGGCCTTGTCGTGTGTCTGAAGTAAATCTTCTTCCAGTACGGGGTGAGTAATCACTGTCCTGATATCTAGAAGCTCTTTTCCGTCATAAGAGACAGTGGCAAAAACATTATGTACAAAATAAGTTACAAATAACACGAAAAAACAAATGCAATAGCACAATTGGTTAGGGGACTGTAAAACGGCAGCCATCTCTACTGGCACTATTATCAAACACCTCACTTGTCTATTGAGGTATTCTTTCAATCCTTAGTGGTGATGGTGAATGTGCCGTGTTAAGAACGTGTTGCCCATATGAGACAGATGCTAGAGCCCCAGTTCCATGGCACGAACTGTGTGTTATATGAACTCATGACTAGTACATTTGGGACTTAAATATGGCATATAGACGGAGTGTCTCAGTTTCACTGCTTATAAGAGGTCAGACTCAAGTATTGTTTTCACCGTTTGGCTTTTCCAGACAAAGTCACTTCTCAACAACCCCACAAAGGACAAAAACTCCACTATTTCCTGATATCTCTGACTTACCAACTGCCCAATATAATTTCACCACTATCAGCAAAACTGCTGTTGACATAATAACCCTGTTGACATTAGCAGGATAATAGAAATACCATGTACAACAGGATAAGCTGAAGAGTATGTTTAACAAATAGTTTTTTTTGTCATGGATTTTAATTAAACCAGACTAACTTTATGAGGATATAATGTTGTGGATGGTGTAAATTGCAATAAATGTTCACATAGTCAAGTAACAACATTGTAAATGTGTACACGTAGATTGAGCACATCTTGCATTCTGTCTATCCTGACCTTGCAAGTCTGCAATTTGTTCTGGTCTTGGCACTCACAATTCAGTGTTTATTCCAGACTTCAAGGCTTCCCTGATGTCCTCAGTGTGTTATGTGTGTCATTCTTGATATCCTGTTTTGACTGAGATTGTACAAAACCAGTTAGTTTCTTGCAATGTGTTGTCATTTCAGGGGGAGGGGGGGGAGTTGGTTATTAACTTTGTCTCATAAAATGTTCTAAAAGGAGTATACAGCAGAGAGGGTCACTGCCATCTGTCACTGTCAAATGTGTACAGCATGCAGCAGTGTGAAGAGTAGCCAGGATGTAGAGAATGTACGGAATACACCCTCAACCATACAAAAATCAACACACATGTCCCAATGACTGTACTAATGAACACTATGGCACATCCAATGGCAGTAGAGGTCAACTTGTGAAGAATCTTGACTGAGTGGTTGTAATATTCCTGAAAACATGAGATGAGTGCATGTTCAGTCATGGGTGAAAATGAAAAGTGGGCCAACTTGAAGACAGGAGGGGGGGGTGTTTATCCCTAGTTGAGTAGCTTTGTATCCTTTATCACTATTACTGCATTGTAGTTATTGTTTTACTGAACTCAGTATTATGACATATTTCAGTGCTGTTCACAAATATCACCTAGGTCATAGCCATTCTGAGGTACCACCAATCATCATACAACATGTTTTTCCTCTGGTGTTGAATTCAAGCTGAATAAATCTGGGCTCAGGAAGGACTGGTGGGGCGGGATAGTCAGCGACCCCCAACATGGATAGGTAGATAATACTGAATTGCAAAGCAAGAGTGACTATGTCATTCAGTGGTGATTGCGTCACTTCATTATAAGTGATATTGCAAATCTATTATAGTTGACAGTATATAGCTCCATTGATTATGTTGTGACTTGCAATGATTGTGGTAAGTGGTTGTTTCATTGTCCATTCTGTTAAATTATTTCAATGTCAAATTTTTTAAAGAGAAACCTGGGGCTGTGTAATATTTGCTAATGGTACATACATATCTTGCTCTTATCAAAATGAATGCTAAAAAAAACGACCAGGTACATTATTACATTAATATCTGTGAATATATATATATATATATATATATATATATATATCGTTGAAGTCGGAAGTTTACATACACCTTAGCCAAATACATTTAAACTCAGTTTTTCACAATTCCTGACATTTAATCCTAGTAAAGATTCCCTGTCTTAGGTCAGTTAGGCTCACCACTTTACTTTAAGAATGTTAAATGTCAGAATAATAGTAGAGAGAATGATTTATTTCAGCTTTTATTTCTTCCATCACATTCCCAGTGGGTCAGAAGTTTACATACACTCAATTAGTATTTGGTAGCATTGCCTTTAAATAGTTTAACTTGTGTCAAACTTTTCGGGTAGCCTTCCAACAAGCTTCCCACAATATGTCTCATCCATGGCCAGAAGGAGGGTGGCACTCTCATGGGGAAAGCGATCGTACACCTTTATGCTGAAAATAATCCTCAATAGGGTTGAGGAAAGGAGAGTATGGGGGCAGATATCGGGTAATGAATCGGGGATGGGCCCAAAACCATGCCTGAACCACCTCTGCATGGTGGAATCTGACATTGTCCCACACAATGACATAGGTGACCCCTTCACCTTGACAGGCCTGCTCAATTTCAGTGAAAACACAATGAGGTGTGCAGCGTTGTAGGATCCAAGTAATGACCTACGTCCTACCACACCATCTTCAGAGATAACTGTGCACATGTTGTCAAGGTACTTGGACGGTTGCCAGTTGGCCGATGAGGTTCCGCCCACGGCGTCGAGTTTTGGCCAGGTTGAAGCCCACTTCATCAATAAAGATATACTTGTGATGGTTCACAGCAGCATCAAGCACCATCACCCTGTAAAAATATATTTTGGTTAGTTATTTTTACAGTATAGTTTCAATATGATATTGTGAACTAGCATGTGCAACAAATAATAACAGTAATACAGTATATAGTGCTGTACCTGAACACTCGGCCCGCAGTTGTTTCCCCCGGTCATTGTTTCTCTCAAGAGGCACCAGGTAAATGTGTTTCATAAAGACCTGGTGCCTCAGGCGATTGTCGGTAGGCTGATGGATGCCACATTGGCAAAGGTGTCACCGTTCTTCTCAGTGGCCTGCTTTATTTCAGACAGCCGTATGTCATTCCTGGTCCTCACCATTTCCACCACTGCCCAATCCTGCTGGTCGGGCAGCACACGGCCACCACCATGGGGTCTTCTGTCAATTCTGACGGTAGAACAGAGTAACATGTTTTGTGAATTCACATGCATTACAATATGTAATTTACTGTAAATAATGGTAAAGCATAGTGCATATCCTGCAGACTTAACAGTTTTCTTGGCTAAATGTTCTCATGATCAAATTGACAGTTGATCTTTTCAGATTGTGGTGAACTAATCTGGCAGCCTCTGCCATGGTAAGGCCTCTGTTTACCACATGGTCAACAACGATGGCCCGGACTTCATTAGACACAACAGTTCCCAGCCGGCTGCCTCCTTCTCTCTGATGTCCACCTCTATGACGGGGCCCATGTCCACCTCTTTGACCTCTCTGATGGGCCCCTTGTCCACGTGCTCTTTAATTTCTTCCTCTCCCTTCCTGTCTATCATGCTCTATGTTGAAAGAAATGGCATGTTTTCACACCCTTTTATATGGTGACCAACTGTGGTTACCACTATGTGAAATCAAGTAGCAATAACGAGTAGTCATTATGTATGGTTATCATGCATCATACATATCATTTAGATCTTTATACATTACAAACACACATTTTTTTCTGTAGTTCTCAAAATCCATATATAGTAGACAAACCAGTTTAAAGTCTATAGGTTTACCAAACGGTTAAGTGATTAGCCATTAAACGCAGTTGGATTAAGTGATGGTCAAATGTATTTAAACAAATGAGAAGAGAATCATATGAGAAGTATTGTGAGCATTGCATTGTGAAAGGCAATTACCTTATATGAAAGGTATATCAGCGTAGATGAAACACTGATTCAGGTTTGGTGAAAAAGTTACTGTGTGATTGTGTGTTGTACTTAGTCAATTGATGTGCTTAAAGTTTAGAAAAAAACTGCCTTTTTGATGATCTGTTTTGAGTTTTGTACTTTGAGTTGTGAAATGTTACCACATACTTGTGATAACATTTCATGACCTCTAGCACACATGTCATCCTCATCATCCCACGCATGTCATCATCATCATCCCACGCATGTCATCATCATCCCACACTGAATTAATGTAAATTAGACATCCATCAGTCATAGACTACGTGACTGGAACTAATGGCTGAAAGGTGATAGAAAGGTGATATCATGGGTGGGGGGGAAATAGAGTGCACTTGAAAAGAGTGGGGAGGGGCATTGTACAAAGGCAAAGCCAGGTCAAAGAAAATCAACCCAGCTCTCTCAAAGGGACCCTGAATGAAATGGTTGGCCTTTGAAGAGCTGTTGCTTTTCTCGAAGTTCATGTTAAACCTTTGGACGAAGCTGCAGAAGTTAGCCTATATTTAGCGGGTTTGTTGACCATTTCTTTCTCTTTGCTTTCAGGGTAGCTGAAATAGAAGTACGCTAGAGTGCATGCATACTGTCCTATATCTGTAACAAGCCAAAACCTTTAAATCATATAGGGCAGATGTTAAGTGTGAGTGAATAAGTCAAACCCACTTAAAATACAAAATGGATGGAAGGTTGATTTTCGGCCATATAGACTGCAACAGTACTGAATGACAATTGATACAAGATATATGTGAGATTAAAAGCACACGAACTAAAGCGTTTCAACAAATTGTCTTTGTCAGAGCAACTGATTTTTATTGTGTTGCACAGTACAGCTATGATTGAGCAGTGGTTCAAGTGGGCAACATGGACGAGCCGGGAGACCTGTCACAATTATGAGGCAAGTTAGGGTGCTGTTCGAAGCTTACCTGGTTATATAAACACACTGTCCAACGGACCCCAGAGGACTTTTTCACCATGGGAGCAAAAGTTAAATAGATATTAGTTAGATATTATTAGACCCCAACTAAGTTTGATCTTCTGTGCTTGTGCTATATCGAGAGGTGTCAGCTTATCATTTTATCACAGTGGGACGTACTTGTTGATATGAGAAGTGTGTCATTATGCTGCAACTCATACTAACAGTTCAAGGGAAATTTAATTACATTTTTTAGTACGTATGTGTGTCTCTCTGTGTGTAATATAATTGTTGTGATGCATTCAGGTTTCCAAAAATAATGTAGTTCCATATTTGGTCAAAAGGCAGCTGGTGCCAAATCATGCGTTGCGATTCAAACACAAACACTCAAACTGGACAGTTTTATCTCAATCTCTTCATTCAAAGACTCAATCATGGTCACCCTTACTGACAGTTGTGGCTGCTTTGTATGATGTTTTGTTGTCTCTACCTTCTTTGTGCTGTTGACTTTGCCCAATAATGTTTGTACCATGTTTTTGTGCTGCTACCATGTTGTGTTGCTACCATGTTGTTGTCATGTTGTGTTGCTGCCATGCTGTTTTGTCATGTTTTGCTGCCTTGTGATGTTGTTGTCTTAGGTCTCTCTTTATGTAGTGTTGTGTCTCTCTTGTTGTGATGTGTGTTCTGTCCTATATTTATATTGTATAAAAATAAAAAAATGGAATCCCAGGCCCCCGTCCCCGCAGGAGGCCTTTTGGTAGGCCATCATTGTAAATAAGAATTTGTTCTTAACTGACTTGCCTAGTTAAATAAAGGGTAAATAAAAAATCCTAGTTGGGTATGGTTTAGGTTGGCATCAGCCATGTTCTAGAGGTAGATGGGGGTTGTGACAACAACCTACTTGGCAAGATCCTTTGGGATAGCATTGAGTTGGTGGGCCCTCAACAGACAGATAGCAGGGCACCTAGGAAATAGAGAGAGAGAGAGAGAGAGAGAGAGAGACACAGATGCTTTTTTGAGAGGGGTTGCTCTTTGCGAACAGCTGTAGAAGTAAGTAAACAGCATAGGGTTTCTTGTGGCTTGCTGCCAGCTACCCAACTTGGTGTGGTTGTCATTAACCACCACCCCAGCCCTCTGCTCTGCAGTCTAACGCATGCATAGAGTGCTACATGAATGCCACTTTACAATCCTGTATGTAATGGGAGCAGCGGTAGCCTCAATTGGAGGGGGGAGTGAGCCGGGCAACCTAATGCTGATATTCCCTTGAGCAAGGAACCCCCTAAACTGCTCATTGGGAACTGCACTGCGGCTGTCCTCTCCTCAAGCCTCTCCAACCTAATGTGTGTTTCGGGGGGTGTGTGTGTGTGTGTGTGTGTGTGTGTGTGTGTGTGTGTGTGTGTGTGTGTGTGTGTGTGTGTATCGGGGGTTGGATAAAAGCAGAAGACAAATGTCCATCTCATGTGGACTAATAAACTATCTTATGTTAGGACTACTGAGTGTTGTTTCCAGATGACCCATAAGTATCCATATGTTTTCCCCGCTTATCATAACCCTGGTTTATAGTGTACAGAGCCTGTCACGTTTGTCCTGTCCAGTTAGAGTGTGTTACATCACCTCAATGCCATCCACAACCTAGCTAATACCTAAGAGTAACACTGGATCTTCTGTGCCACATGAAGTCAACTCACATAGGGTTGGTCCCAAATTGTTTCCAGCTAATCAGAAACTGTGTGTGTGTCTGTGTGAGTAACAGCGAGAGTGAGAGAGACAGATTGATGCACTGGGTTATTTTGGTCAGGCTATCTGTTCATTTCCATCACTCTCCTTTATATACAGTATCTGCTGATCAACCTTTCCCCTAATTCTTCTTGAGATCTTTATTTTCAAACACTATACATACAAAAGTATTTCAGCCACACCCGTTGCTGACAGGTGTATAAAATCGAGCACACAGCCATGCAATCTCCATAGACAAACATTGGCAGTAGAATGGCCTTACTGAAGAGCTCAGTGACTTTCAATGTGGCACAGTCATAGGATGCCACCTTTCCAACAAGTCAGTTCGTCAAATTTCTGCCCTGCTAGAGCTGCCCTGGTCAACTGTAAGTGCTGTTATTGTGAAGTGAAAACGTCTAGGAGCAAAAACGGCTCAGCCGCAAAGTGGTAGGCCACACAAGCTCACAGAACAGGACCATCAAGTGCTGAAGCGCACAGCGTGTAAAAATTGTCTGTCCTCAGTTGCAACACTCACTTCCAAGTTCCAAACTTCCAAGTTCCAAAATGGTCTGGGGCTGTTTTTCCTGGTTTGGGCCAGGCCCCTTAGTTCCAGTGAAGGGAAATCTTAATGCTACAGCATACTGGAAGCTGGAGACTCATATCTCCCTCACTAGCTTTTAGCACTAGCTCACAGATCACTGCACCTGTACATAGCCATGGGCTGTTTACAGCCCATTTGGCTATCTACCTACCTCATCCCCATACTGTATTTATTTCTCTTGCTCCTTTACACCCCAGTATCTCTCTTGCACATTCATCTTCTGCACATCTACCATTCCAGTGTTTAATTGCTATATTGTAATTACTTCGCCACCAAGGCCTATTTATTGCCTTAACTTACCTCATTTGCACTCACTGTATATAGACTTTTTGTTTTCTTTTGTTCTACTGTATTATTGACTGTATGTTCTGTTTATTCCATGTGTAACTCTGTGTTGTTGTATGTGTCGAATTGCTATGCTTTATCTTGGCCAGGTCGCAGTTGCAAATGAGAACTTGTTCTCAACTAGCTTACCTGGTCAAATAAAGGTGAAATAAATAAATAAAAATACAATGACATTCTAGACGATTCTGTGCTTCCAACTTTGTGGCAACAGTTTGGGAAAGGCCCGTTCCTGTTTCAGCATGACAATGCCCCTGTGCACAAAGCGACGTCCATACAGAAATGGTTTGTCGAGATCGGTGTTGAAGAACTTGACTGGCCTGCACAGAGCCCTGAACTCAACCCCATCGAACACCTTTGGGATGAATTGGAATGCCGACTGCGAGCCAGGCCTAATCGCCCAACATCAGTGACCAACCTCACTAACGCTCTTGCGGCCGAATGGATGTAAGTCCCCGCAGTAATGTTCCCACATCTAGTAAAAAGCCTTCTCAGAAGAGTGTAGGCTGTTATAGCAGCAAAAGAGGGACCAACTCCTTATTAATGCCTGTGATTTTGGAATGAGATGTTTGACAAACTGGTTTCCACATATTTTTGGTCATGTAGTGCACTTATACTTCCTTAATATATTCTGGGGTATTTGAATAAGCGTAATTTATATTCTCTAGCTCTTTGATATTTACAGAAACTGTGTTAACAACTTTATGGGAATAAAAAAGTGTTATATCATTTGAACATTTTTCTATGTAGTCAATAATAAAGCTATGTTTGTTTTCCATGTGAAAAATATCTGAGCAGTTTGAATTTATGACATTTCATTGGTATCAATGTATGTAATTTGGTCATGAGTTACAGTTCATGGTCAGTGAACGTCAACAATAACATCTCGTCAACATTTCATTCTGCTGATGAACTGTGGTTCACCTAAACAGGTCATTCACAGCAGGTATGTTTGTATCATCAGATTCCCTGCTGTCAGCTCAATAATTATATAATTTTCAATTAGTTACTGTTTAGTAAGGATGAATAAGTGACTTAATTACTAAAGTGTTGCTCTCTGCTTCCCAATGTCGATAATCCAGAGTAGTGGGGCAAAAGTACAGGACGACAGGTAGGCTCAGGTCAGGCAGAAGTCGGTAATCCAGAGTAATGGGGCAAAGGTACAGGACGGCAGGCAGACTCAGGGCAGGAAGAAAAGGTCAAAACAGGAACAATAAAGACACAGGAACAGAGGGGGAAAATGCTGGTAGGCTTGATGAAAGAAGACGAACTGGTAACAGAAACAGAGAACACAGGTATAAATACACAGGGGATAACGGGGAAGATGGGTGACACCTGGAGGGGGGGTGGAGACAAGCACAAAGACAGGTGAAACAGATCAGGGCGTGACAGTACCTCCCCCCCCCCCCCCCCTCCTCTCTAGGGATGCCACCTGGGCGCATACCTGGTTGAGCGGAGTGCCGGCGTTGGAACTCTGAGATAAGGCCTGGTTCCAGGATGTCCCTAGCGGAGACCCAGCACCTCTCCTCTGAGCCATAACCTTCCCAGTCAACCAGGTACCGGATGCTAGGTTGTGCCGTTCGGCCACGGCCACGATCAGGAACCCTTCCATCAGACAGCGAAGCAACTCCTCGTGCTTACCAATGGTGGCTCCTTGGGAGGAGATGGTGTTGCGGAGGGGATCCAAGTCTGTTGGGTCAGTCATGGCCAGTTCGTACTATCACATTTTAGGTAAGACCCAAATGCAGACTGTATCGAAGTAACAATATTTACAAGGGCAGGCAAACGACAGGTCAAGGCAGGCAGGGGTTGATAATCCAGAGTAGTGGGGCAAAGGTACAGGACAGAAGGCAGGCAGGCAGGCTCAGGGTCATGGCGGACAGAAAAGGTCAAAACTGGGAAAAACAAAGAGACAGGAACAGAGGGAAAACCACTGGTAGGCTTGATGAAACAAAACTAACTGGCAACACACAAACAGAGAAGACAGGTATAAATATACAGGGGATAATGGGGGAGATGGGTGACACCTGGAGGGGGGGTGGAGACAAGCACAAAGACAGGTGAAACAGATCAGGGCGTGACAATGACAGTGTCAATATGCAGCTCCCCTCTGCTGAGAGGTAATTTATGAAGGGCCATTGGTAAACTGCAGTGGCATTGTGGTTAGTGTCGACCCTGATATTGGAAGGTTGGGGGTTTGAGTCTTACCAAAGACACCAAAAATGGGAACTGATGCCTCCCTGCTTGGTACTCAGTGTTAAGGAGATGGATTTGGGGTATGGCCCTGTAACAGACTTGTGTCCTGTCCAAGATGTACTTCTTCATCAAGCTGCCTCATGCTACAGAAACAGGAGATAGGCTCCTGCTGTTCTGGCTTGGACAAGGCTTACTTTCTGGTCAAATGCATTGACAACCTTGCTGGAATAGAACCAGAACACATTCCAATTTGTTCATTTACCTAAGGTCAAATCTAGAGTCTTTGGAGACAAATATTTTTCAGATCTTGAAAATAAGAAAATATAAGAAAGGCAAAGAGACAGGGAAACAATTCAGAATGTAATATTTTTTTCGTTGCATAGAAAACATACCCATAGGTTCTCCTCATATAAAATACTCGCATTTTCACATACCCAAATTCAAAACATAGTAGATCTCCCATTTAGTCATTCCCATTCGGCAAGCTTGATCGTTACCATGAAAAGTCACTCTCTTCTACCATAAACCACTGAGTTAACATTATTGTAAAATGACCTAGTATAATCTGGAAGACTATTATGAATACAAAAATATGTCATTTTTAATTATCTAATTAAGAGCCAATGATATTAACATAAAGTGCAACAGAATATAAAATTGAAACTTTCTATTCCTTCACTACTTTTGCATGGTCACAGCATTGTATCTGTCTGACCTAAAATGATAGCTGTGCACACTCAATGTATGGATGTGAATTCTAACATTGTTTCATTCCTCTGAGAGAATATGTCAACTGTCAAAATGCTTGAACACACTGAAGTACAGAACTACTGTGGAATGACTAGAGGGTTACAGACAGACATACAGTTGAAGTCGGAAGTTTACATACACCTCAGCCAAATAAATTTAAACTCAGTTTTTCACAATTCCTGACATTTAATCCTAGTAAAAATTCCCTGTCTTAGGTCAGTTAGGATCACCACTTTATTTTAAGAATGTTAAATGTCTGAATAATAGTAGAGAATGATTTATTTCAACTTTTATTTATTTCATCACATTCCCAGTGGGTCAGAAGTTTACATACACTCAATTAGTATTTTGTAGCATTGCCTTTAAATTGTTTTATTTGGGTCACACGTTTCGGGTAGCCTTCCACAAGCTTCCCACAATAACTTGGGTGAATTTTGGCCCATTCCTCCTGACAGAGCTGGTGTAACTGAGTCAGGTTTGTATGCCTCCTTGCTCGCACATGCTTTTTCAGTTCTGCCCACACATTTTCTATAGGATTGAGGTCTGGGCTTTGTGATGGCCACTCCAATACCTTGACTTTGTTGTCCTTAAGCCATTTTGACACAACTTTGGAAGTATGCTTGGGGTCATTGTCCATTTGGAAGACCCATTTGTGACCAAGCTTTAACTTCCTAACTGATGTCTTGAAATGTTGCCTCATATTTCCACATAATTTCCCCCCCTCATGATGCCATCTATTTTGTGAAGTGAACCAGTCCCTCCTGCAGCAGCAAAGCACCTCCACAACATGATGCTGCCACCCCCGTGCTTCACGGTTGGGATGTTGTTCTTCGGCTTGCAAGCCTCCCCTTTTTCCTCCAAACATCACGATGGTCATTATGGCCAAACAGTTCTATTTTTGTCAGACCAGAGGACATTTCTCCAAAAAGTACGATATTTGTCCCCATGTGCAGTTGCAAATCGTAGTCTGGCTTTTTATGGCGGTTTTGGAGCAGTGGATTCTTCCTTGCTAAGCGGCCTTTCAGGTTATGTCGATATAAGACTCGTTTTACTGTGGATATAGCTACTTTTGTACCCGTTTCCTCCAGCATCTTCACAAGGTCCTTTGCTGTTGTTCTGGGATTGATTTGCACTTTTCGCACCAAAGTACGTTCATCTCTAGGAGACAGAACGCGTCTCCTTCCTGAGCGGCATGATGGCTGCGTGGTCCCATGGTGTTTATACTTGCGTACTATTATTTGTACAGATGAACGTGGTACTTTCAGGCATTTGGAAATTGCTCCCAAGGATGAACCAGACTTGTGGAGGTCTACAATTTCTTTTCTGAGGTCTTGGATGATTTCTTTTGATTTTCCCATGATGCCAAGCAAAGAGGCACGGAGTTTGAAGGTAGGCCTTGAAATACATCCACAGGTACACCTCCTTATTGACTCAAATTATGTCAATTAGCATATCAGAAGCTTCTAAAGCCATGACATAATTTTCAGGAATTTTCCAAGCTGTTTAAAGGCACAGTCAACTTAGTGTATGTAAACTTCTGACCCACTGGAATTGTGATACAGTGAATGATAAGTGAAAGAATCTGTCTGTAAACAATTGTTGGAAAAATGACTTGTGTCATGCACAAAGTAGATGTCTTAACCGACTTGCCAAAACTATAGTTTGTTAACAAGAAATTTGTGGAGTGGTTAAAAAACAACTCTTAATGACTCCAACCTAAGTGTATGTAAACTTCCGACTTCCAACTGTAGAACGATCAGTTTCTGAAGACCGCAATGGTGATAGTGAATGTGGACACCCACATCTACAATCAATACTCATTCAACCTGAATAATTTCACTTCAACTTGACTCTCAAGTACACATCTCAGTTCTGTTCCTTGAAAGAGTCTTCAGGGCTAGGGTCCCCACTCTTTCTGCTTCACAGCTGTATTGCTCTTTAACCAGTCACCAGTCCATTCCCAGATCTCACTAAGGCTAACCACCAGTGCTTAGACTACAACGGGGATTAACTGCAACTCTTACTCGTGGTTCAGCTGACCCGAAGAACATGGCCCTTGCTGTTTGAGATCCCCATCGACCTGAGAGAATGTTCGAAAGAAAGAGAGAAACAGTTGGAAAGAAAACAATTAGACCACATTTGCAACGGTGCAAACTCAGTGCCATCTGCTTCACTTTTCACTAGTAACTGACTATATCTGTTAAATGTCCATCTCCTATTCTCCATCTCCTTACCTCGGAGTAGGCAGGGGGAGGAGGGTACCAAAGCTCAGGGGCGCGCATGAACAGTCCTTCATCCTCATCTGCGTCGTAGTCGACCAGCAGCGGTGTGAGGGGGGAGTCGATACGGCAGTCGCGGGAGATGTTGCTGTAGCTGGGGGGTTGTGACGGGAGGCGCAGCGACCCAAAGCTACTGGAGGGGGTGTTCAGGGACTCCGCCTGGCTGCTCATGCTGTTGGTGCGGCTGCCAAAGCCATTGAAGGGGATGGTCCCGATGACCAGTGGCAACTCTAGGACCACCTTGTCACTGCCGGGAATGTGGACATAGATCTGATGGATAGATAGATGTCATTCCTAGGTCACAAGTCCTTTCAATCATTTTCAATGTGAGGTTTATGGTATTAGCCTATATCAAGCAACAAGTTGTCTCAAGTTAATGACTCACCCTGAGGGCATAGTCCACGTGAATGATGTCGCACCCCAGGAGTGAGGGCTTGAGCCTAGGCACTCGGATGGTCTTGCTCTGCCATATGTCACACATGCCCGAGATGATATGGTTGCCCCTCACGACTGAAAGCTTCTGCCCTAGGACCTTGGTCCGGCCATTGGCCTGGTAGGTGTGCTTGACCATGATGGCTGCCTTGGGCACCACGATACGCGAGCAGGTGTTTTCAAACTTTGCATTGATGCAGATGTCCTCGCCCTCGCAGAAGCCCTTGCGGTCGATCTTGGCACTGATGGACACATGTCCATCTGGGATGAACATGCAGGTGAGCTTCTTCTCCTTCGTACCTGCAGCTGGAGCCTGGATGAGAAACAATGAGAAACATTAACATGAGTTAAACATAAATCACCAAGTATGTTGATTGCAAGTCAACCATCAAGCCTAACACCATCCACCCACACCTTATAATCCCTCATGTAAAGCTAGTTATGGCAAAGTTATACAATTGTCATTAACATTATTAAGCCATGCATCATCATTACATGGCTCATTCAGGAGAACAAGGTGTATAATACAATCACTGTCAAGTAGCAATGTGTATAATGTAATAACTATCAAGTGGCATTATTCCTTGTGGTGATAATTATGATGATGTGAATGAGCTGTTATGTACCAGGAGGTCAGGGGTGTTGATGTCCAAGGGCTCCTCCACCTCAAAGGGTTTCTCGCACTGCAAGGCAGGCTGGGAAGGCCTCTCCATCACGGCCCTGACATAATACTGGACACAGCCAAACTTCCCCTTGTAGGACGACACCAGTTGCCTGTGACAAAAGCAGGAGGAATTTTAATTGTGGGATACTGTCATTACCACATAATGCTATGCTTTTACAGGTAACAAACAACAAGGTTTTTACAGTCCTTGATGCTTACCCAGGATGTGGCAGCTCAAAGCCAAACATGTACTCATATCTGTTCCCTGGTCTGAGAGTGACCGAGCCAATGGAATCTGAGGACGAGAGAAATACATTATGGTCCATTCATTAAACTATGAATTTGGCCAATCTCTCTTAGGTTAATATATTTTGGTCTATTTGTGCAATCCACTGTAGACCACAGGACATCCTTGGTCAACTTCTAGTGCTTATGGGCCAATAACAACCACCACTGGCGCATTTGATCATCCATAAACATAGACGTATGGAAATAAAACATACAGCTAGTCTATAAAGCATAATTTCTCATGCTCCATCTTTGCGCAGTGCACTGTACTCGCAGATTGCAGTAGCCAACTAGTGACAGTGCATAAAAACTGGATGACATCGAGTGTAGCCTGCCGACTGCATTGAATGGCTATATTCACATTCGAGACAAAGCCATTTACTTTTTGTATATTTTAGTTTGTAATGTTACCTCTAGGCTGGTGCTCCAGATAAACGGTATCTTCGTATTTCAGATATTCAATGTCTTCACGGTATCTGTGCTTTCCTTTCGCGTACTCCACTTTTGCGCATCCAATTCCAAACACTCTCATAGCGGACACCTTGGTCACCTCCGACACCTCAACCACAATATTCCCGGCTACCTTGTCACCACTGGAGTAGAAAGCCTTAGTAGGATCATGGAAAACTACCTCAAAGGTCTTCAATTTCTTTGTAATGATGACCATTTTAATATTTGTTCAGTGTCCCAGTGGTTAAGAAAATTTAAGTGGAAAATAGCCGACCGCTATTATTAGCTAGTTAAGCCTATTGAATTCCACTGATGAACAAATGTCCAACAGTTTGATTGCAATCCAATCACTATACTGTCACAACGTTAGCTACTTATTGTCATCAAACGTACAATTCGGAGCTGACTGTAAACAGCAAGTCTCCGCATTGGTTTTATATGGATGGCGAGTAGACATCACAACCCAGTTTCGCCAGCCGCATACTCACTATCCCGTTACGGGACTGTGCATGCTGTCGGTGAATGCACCGTCTGAACTGCTGCATGTACAGCCCTCTCATTGGTAAAACATATCTTGCTTGTGCACCTCCTTGCCAATCAGCACACAGAAAGACCGCGTGGACACCTCATGGTGAAGTAACGAAGAGGAGTATATCTATCGCATGTGTAGGCGTGATTCAGGGGTTAGATCCATCTAGATCCCCAAAATGAGTCAACCAATCATTATACCCAACATACACCTGTTAACAGAATATGTTCTGTCAATCTCTAATAATAAAATGTTGATTGAACGCAAGCATGAACAAGTTTGTTACTTCCAACAAACACCTTACATTTGGATAGGTAGCCAAATCTGTCTCTGATGGTAGGCTATGCTTGCTGACTGTCAACACTCAAAAAAGTGTAGGTAGCCTAAAAAAGTGTAGGTAGCCTATAGGGTTGAGAGTCAGGTTCAAATCCCAAATCTGACAGGAAGATCTGGTGGGATGTGACAGGATGTTGCAACATGGTCTCAGAGCATTTCGTATTGTAGCGACCCGCACAGACAGCTGTGTGTTATGAGTTATGCTGTTCGTTTGTTGTGTTATATTTACCAGTACCTAGTGTTCGCTGGGTCCGACATGCCAGTCAACCTGCTATCTGCCAACCACAGGAATGCCTGGAATGTTCCGGTGCCGGGCATCCTTGTGGTTGGTGAAGCGGCCGGGGGGTGGAGCACCGTAAATTTAAGACCATGCATAGCCATTGTTCTCTTACGTTTTGTCTTAACAAGAGATGTTTTATACTGTGATCCTTGATTTATTTGGCGTGGGCTACGGCCAAACAGTAGCCTGTGTTGAGTTGGGTTAATAAACCTGGAATTCGTCTGGACATTTGTTTGTTTATGATCTTGCCAGGTCATTACAGTTTTATTCTGTACATTTATCTGAGACACTCCATTTATTATGATATGTTATGTTTCGTATGGTATGTATTAAATTCTGGATGTCCATCATCCATTTCTTATGATATGTTACGAATTACAATTCGTATGATATGCTACAAATTGCAATTTGTACAATATGTTACATATTTGCAAAATGTACAATATGTTACGAATTTGCAAAACAAATTAGGAATTCCAAATTGTTCTGGCTAACATTAGCTAGGTGGCTAACGCAAACGTTTGCTAGCTCTAGAGTCTAGGGGTTAGGAGTTAAGGTTAAAAAGGTTAAGGCTAGTGTTTGGGTTAGCTAAAATAGTTATGGGTTATCTAACATGCTAAGTAGTTGCAAAGTAGCTAAAAAGTAGACAGTAGTTGCAAATTAGCTCAAATTGTCCGTGATGAGATTCGAACAAATAACCTTTAGGTTGCTAGACTTTCTTGTTATATGCCACCCCGACCAACCACCCTCCTTTTGTTTTTGCTTTAAGTAACTTTCTATCTTATGTAACCATACGTATGTCATACTAATTTGAGTGTCCCGGATTTACATTTACTATGTAACGTCTAGTCTATAAGACCAGTCTGGATAATGAGGGGGTTGTTGCTGATTTAAATATTTTAACGCATTCATAAAGCTCCTGTGGTTCCATTTGCAAGGCATGGTCATAAAGCCTGGTTGCTATCTGGAACAGTGAAATACTATTTTCACTACACAAATCAAAGGTTAAACATAGGCATAATCATTTCACAGCGCTGAGGTAACAAGTAACAACCTTCAAAAGGCACGGACACACCTGTAGCATTTACCGGCAGAGAGTTGTCTACTTGGCACCTTTTGAACAGAGTGCAGGCTGTATTTTGCAAACCCATTGTATATTTAGAAATGGGCTGAAAATGTCGGCAGTCAGACACCTACCTAGATTTGTTTAAGGAGAAAACACATCGCACTAAATGACGGTCTGCCTTGCCTAAAACGTTGGTAAGCCTCTGACTACCGACATTTTCCCCTGAATCCCTTTACGAAAAAAGATTGCAGTCGGATTGCAGTATATCTATATGTATGCTTCAAAATACGTTTTTTTAACTGCAGTAATTTTGCAGTATAACTGTAGTTATTCTGCAATTACTAGGTCCAAAATACCACGGTCAAATGAAAAATCAAATCAAATGTTATTTGTCAAATGTGCCGAATACACAGATGTAGACAGTGAAATGCTAACTTACAAGCTCTTAACCAACAATGCTTTATGAATTTAAGAAGAGAACCATGTTAAGTAAAAAAAAAAGTAAAAAATATACAAAATAAGTAAAAAATAATTAAACAGCAGCAGTAAAATAACAATACAGTTGAAGTTGGAAGTTTACATGCACCTCAGCCAAATACATTTAAACTCCATTTTTCCTGACATTTAATCCTAGTAAAAATTCCCTGTCTTAGGTCAGATAGGATCACCACTTTATTTTAATAATGTGAAATGTCAGAATAATTAATAGTAGATTAATTTGATTTATTTCAGCTTTTATTGCTTTCATCACATTCCCACTGGGTCAGAAGTTTACATACACTCAATTAGTATTTCGTAGCATTGCCTTTAAATTGTTTAACTTGGGTCAAACGTTTCGGGTAGCCTTCCACAAGCTTCCCACAATAAGTTGAGTGAATTTTGGCCCATTTCGCCTGACAGAGCTGGTGTAACTGAGTCAGGTTTGTAAGGCCTCCTTGCTCGCACACGCTTTTTCAGTTCTGCTTACACATTTTCTATAGGATTGAGGTCAGGGCTTTGTGATGGCCACTCCAATACCTTGACTTTGCTGTCTTTAAGCCATTTTGCCACAACTTTGGAAGTATGCTTGGGGTCATTGTCCATTTGGAAGACCCATTTGCAACCAAGCTTTAACTTCCTGACTGATGTCTTGAGATATATCCACATAATCTTCCTTTCTCATGATGCCATCTATTTTGTGAAGTGAACCCGTCCCTCCTGCAGCAAAGCACCCCCACAACATGATGCTGCCACGCCCGTGCTTCACGGTTGGGATGGTGTTCTTCGGCTTGCAAGCCTCCCCCTTTTTCCTCCAAACATAATGATGGTCATTATGGCCAAACAGTTATATTTTTGTTTCATCAGACCAGAGGACATTTCTCCAAAAAGTACAATCTTTGTCCCCATGTGGAGTTGCAAACCGTAGTCTGGCTTTTTTTTATGGCGGTTTTGGAGCAGTGGCTTCTTCCTTGCTGAGCAGCCTTTCAGGATATGTCAATATAGGACTCGTTTTACTGTGGATATAGATAATTTTGTACCGGTTTCCTCCAGCATCTTCACAAGGTCCTTTGCTGTTGTTCTGGATTAATTTTGCACTTTTCGCACCAAAGTACTTTCATCTCTAGGAGACAGAATGTGTCTCCTTCCTGAGCAGACCCCAAGCAAATGCAATCAGTTTCACATTGATTCAATGTCGTCACATACATTTCTGGGGGTTGAAAAGAAGTGGAAACAACATTGATTTAACCAGTTTGTGCCTAGTGGGATGGCACCTGTGCAAATTTCTGCCAATTCAATCAAAACTTGCCAGTGGCTGACTATGGTCCAGTCCTTTCTATGGATTTTGAGAGTAGACTACTGGAGAGTGGTGGTTTCTATGGATGTATAATGTTCTGACACCACTTGTGTCTGCTGCATAGCATTAGTCAGACCAAGTAACGTTTGATGAGTGACTGCTGAGGTAGAGGAAATGGGCTTGTTACGGTATGGCCCCATCTAATGGTTAGATTAATTATGGTTTGGTGTTCAGAATGAAAGTTCAGAGCTTGACTTGTCAGTTAAAGCAGCCACACAATTACCACAACTGTCTGTGCATCTACTGCAGTTATTTTTTAAATCTGATATTGTTCAGAATAAATGTAGATTAAAATACGATTACTTTGGCTATCAGTCCTCAAAATAGACCCCCTAGGGCAAGGCATCCTCATCATGAGCCTATAACACCGATTCATGTCCGCTACATTCACCCCCCTTGTACCGCCTCCCCCACGTTGGGTGCCATTGTAGCGGGCCGGATCTAAACCCTGGTCTCCCATGGGAGAAACCAACATCTTGACCATTAGACCAAGAGAAGATTCCCTTTGGGCTGAGGGTGACACTGATTTTGAAGTCGCAGGCAGGGCTACCTCATAACGAGACCATGAGCCTGACTCATGTCCACTGCATAGACATTTTGTACACATACATGTTCGTTGGTGTAATACCGGTGAAAAGCAATAAAGATTCAAACAAATTTGATTGGTGACATCAGAGACTCTGACCATGAAGGGTGTTGCCTGGGTCACATACATCAGCTGGGCCAAAACATGTAACCCCATCAAGGAAGTGATAATTGAACTTCCAAACCCTGATTAACAAGACCAGTGTTCTAACCCTTCTTCTCTTTTAGGCGCTGCCCTGCACAGTCGATGACGTGACTAACCAATGGTTGATGCAGACGGGTTGATGCAATACCTGCGCATTTATTTGGGCAGGAATTAGACCTATGGGGGGTGATTCAGGCCAGAATTAAGCATCTTGAAGCTACTGATACCTCTCACCAAGTCACCTAATGTCTTCATAGCGCCAGAAAATACTGCCATGAATTAACATGCATTGTCAATGGTGACAAGTTTTTTTCTACGGCGTCAAACTGCCATTACGTTCATGTCACGTGACACATACACGTCATGTTCACGTCGCATAATGTGGCACTGACACGTGACATGTCAGTTTGCTTGTAAGTTTACTATGAAAGATCTCACCATGAATGCCTTAAAAACATCTACATGACATCTACGTGTACATCATGCTTTCACATCATGTACATGTGACACGTGTTAGTTTGTGTCTGTTTAGTTTATTATTAAAAGATCTCACCATGAACGCCTTACAAACATCTACATGTACATGATTTGATAAAAAATAGTTTTCATTGCCAGAGTAATCAATTTCATTTGTCGATTTAGCTAAAATAGGCATATCACCTCAATACAAAAATTATTAGGCTAGTTGATTTGCAGCCAGACACCATTACTGTGTAGATATGCCTATTTCTCAAATCAATATGGACACAAGGGCTTCTTTGTTGGAGGTAGCCTAGGTCTTTAGTGATGCATTCAAAACAACTCAGAACTTGTCAATCTCTGACTTTCGACATCAGTGTATTCAAGACAACTGGGAACTCTGGAAAAAACGAGCTCAAACTGGGAAAAATTGTTTTGAACAGTCATCCAACTCAGAATTCCAATTCAGAAACTCTTTCTCTGACCTATAAAAATCACTGATGTCATGATTCAACCTCGTTTTCCTCCCCAGAGTTCCCAGTTTACCGATTTAACAGACACAATCACTGTCACCATGCAATCCTTAGGCTATACATTTCTGTGGAGATGTTTTATGGTTAAAAGCAGGGCTTGAATTGAGGATATAGGCCTAACCCTTGTTATAGAGATGGGCAAAAAGCATATGCTACCCCTTGTTTGCTTAGCCTTAGAAAAACAACGGTCCAGATTATATAAAGCGATCTAGGCTATAACAATGATTAACTCCACGATAATTTCTGCATAGTCTACTAGCCTATCGAAGGTCTTGCTCAGCCTCAACATCACAGGAAAATGTGGTTGCTTTATTAAAAGCTCCACAATTCAGAATATTAGCCGTAGGCTACGCCTACCACAAAAGACCTAAAAGATAGAATTGGTATGAGTCTATCCCTAGACCAAACAGATAAACACTTTTCTATTCAGGAGAATTGCATTGAATCAGGCTATTCATTTCAGTGCAGTTACATTCTTTCGCATAACCTTAGCCTAAACGGAACCGAAAACACCCCAGCCTGTTTTGATCACAGATCATAAAGCCTGAACATTTCAGCTGTTTGTCATTGATTTAGCCCACAACCACCTACAGATTTGATACACATGAAGACCTATATTTAATCTGGATTTGACAAACAATAGCCTGACTAGGATCCTGACTTTTCCCCACGTTATATTTGTTCACAATTATGCTAAATGTAGTTCTATTAATAAGCTTTTAATGTTTTCCTATTACATTTACATTACATTTAAGTCATTTAGCAGACGCTCTTATCCAGAGCGACTTACAAATTGGTGCATTCACCTTATGATATCCAGTGGAACAACCACTTTACAATAGTGCATCTAAATCTTTTAAGGGGGGGGGGGGGGGGGGGTTAGAAGGATTACTTTATCCTATCCTAGGTATTCCTTAAAGAGGTGGGGTTTCAGGTGTCTCCGGAAGGTGGTGATTGACTCCGCTGTCCTGGCGTCGTGAGGGAGCTTGTTCCACCATTGGGGTGCCAGAGCAGCGAACAGTTTTGACTGGGCTGAGCGGGAACTGTGCTTCCTCAGAGGCCAGCAGGCCAGAGGTGGATGAACGCAGTGCCCTTGTTTGGGTGTAGGGCCTGATCAGAGCCTGAAGGTACGGAGGTGCCGTTCCCTTCACAGCTCCGTAGGCAATCACCATGGTCTTGTAGCGGATGCGAGCTTCAACTGGAAGCCAGTGGAGAGAGCGGAGGAGCGGGGTGACGTGAGAGAACTTGGGAAGGTTGAACACCAGACGGGCTGCGGCGTTCTGGATGAGTTGTAGGGGTTTAATGGCACAGGCAGGGAGCCCAGCCAACAGCGAGTTGCAGTAATCCAGACGGGAGATGACAAGTGCCTGGATTAGGACCTGCGCCGCTTCCTGTGTGAGGCAGGGTTGTACTCTGCGAATGTTGTAGAGCATGAACCTACAGGATATATACACATATACATATACATATACATATATATATATATATATATACATATACATACATACATACATTACATACACACAGTTGAAGTCAGAAGTTTACATACACCTTAGCCAAATACATTTAAACGTTTTTCACAATTCCTGACATTTAATTAGGTTAGGATCGCCACTTTATTTTAAGAATGTGAAATGTCAGAATAATAGAAGAGAGAATTATTTATTTCAGCTTTTATTTCTTTCATCACATTCCCAGTGGGTCAGAAGTTTACATGCACTCCATTAGTATTTGGTAGCATTGCCTTTAAATTGTTGAACTTCGGTCAAACGTTTCAGGTAGCTTTCCACAAGCTTCCCACAATAAGCTGGGGGAATTTTGGCCCATTCCGCCTGACAGAGCTGGTGTAACTGAGTCAGGTTTGTAGGCCTCCTTGCTCACACACGCTTTTTCAGTTCTGCCCACAAATTTTCATGGCCACCCCAATACCATGACTTTGTTGTCCTTAAGCCATTTTGCCACAACTTTGGAAGTATGCTTGGATCATTGTCCATTTGGAAGACCCATTTGCGACCAAGCTTTAACTTCCTGACTGGTGTCTTGCGATGTTGCTTCAATATATCCACATAATTTTCCTTCCTCAGGATGCTGCCACACCCGTGCTTCAAGGTTGGGATGGTGTTCTTCAGCTTGCAAGCGTCCCACTTTTTCCTCCAAACATCACCATGGTCATTATGGCCAAACAGTTCTCTTCAGTTATATTTTTGTTTCATCAGACCAGAGGACATTTCTCCAAAAAGTACGATCTTTGTCCCCATGTGGAGTTGCAAACCGTAGTCTGGCTTTTTTATGCAGTTTTGGAGCAGTGGCTTCTTCCTTGCTGAGCGGCCTTTCAGGTTATGTCAATATAGGACGTGTTTTACTGTGGATATAGATACTTTTGTACCCGTTTCCTCCAGCATCTTCACAAGGTCCTTTGCTGTTGTTCTGGGATTGATTTGCACTTTTCGCACCAAAGTACGTTCATCTCTAGGAGACAGAACGCATCTCCTTCCTAATCGTTATAATGTCTGCGGGGTCCCATGGTGTTTATACTTGCGTACTATTGTTTGTACAGATGAACGTGGTACCTTAGGGCATTTAGAAATTGCTCCCAAGGATGAACCAGACTTGTGGTCTACAATTGTTTTCGGAGGTCTTGGCTGATTTCTTTTGATTTTCCCATGATGACAAGCAAAGAGGCACTGAGTTTGAAGGTAGGCCTTGAAATACATCCACAGGTACACCTCCAATTGACTCAAATGATGTCAATTAGCCTATCAGAAACTTCTAAAGCCATGACATCATTTTCTGGAATTTTCCAAGCTGTTTAACGGCACAGTCAATTTAGTGTATGTAAACGTCTGACCCACTGAAATTGTGATACATGCGAATTATAAGTGAAATAATGTCTGTAAACAATTGTTGGAAAAATTACTTGTGTCATGCACAAAGTAGATGTCCTAACCGACTTCCCAAAACTATAGTTTTTTTACAAGAAATTTGTGGAGTGGTTGAAAAACGAGTTTCAATAACTCCAACCTAAGTGTATGTAAACTTCCGACTTCAACTGTATATATATTTGTAAACAATTACAGTACTGAATGAACACTTATTTTAACTTAATATAATACATAAATAAAATCAATTTAGTCTCAATTTGGTTTAAATAATGCAAAAACACAGTGTTGGAGAAGAAAGTAAAAGTGCAATAAGTGCAATGTCAAAAATCTAACGTTTAAGTTCCTTGCTCAGATCATATGAAAGCTGGTGGTTCAATATTCCCAGTTAAAAAGTTTTAGGTTGTAGTTATTATAGGAATTATGACGCATCGACTATTTCTCTCTATACCATTTGTATTTAATATACCTTTGACTATTGGATGTTCTAATAGGCACTTTAGTATTGCTAGCCTAATCTCAGGAGTTGATATAGGCTTGAAGTCATAAACAGCGCTGTGATACGAACATTGCTAAGAGCTCCTGGCAAACACAGTAAAGTTTGAATGAATGCTTACGAGCCTGCTGCCGCCTACCACCGCTCAGTCAGACTGCTCTATCAAATATCAAATCATAGACTTAATTATAATAAACATAGAAATACGAGCCTTTGGTCATTAATATGGTAAAATCCGGAAACTATCATTTCGAAAACAAAACGTTTATTCTTTCAGTAAAATACGGAACCGTTCCATATTTTATCGAACGGGTGGCAACCCTAAGTCTAAATATTGCTGTTACATTGCACAACCTGCAATATGTCATAATTATGTAACATTGTGGCAAATTAGTTTGCAATGAGCCAGGCGGCCCAAGCTGTTGCATATACCCTGACTGTGTGCAATGAGCGCAAGAGAAGTGGCACAATTTCCATAGTTAATATTGCCTGCTAACATTAATTTATTTTAACTAAATATGCAGGTTTAAAAATATATACTTCTGTGTATTGATTTTAAGAAAGGCATTGATGTTTATGGTTAGGTACATTCGTGCAACGATTGTGTTTGTTTTTGCAAATTCGCTTTTTTAAATCATCCCCCTTTTGGCGAAGTAGGCTGTGATTCTATGATAAATTAACAAACACCGCATTGATTATATGCAACGCAGGACAAGCTAGTTAACCTAGTAATATCATCAACCATGTGTAGTTAACTAGTGATTATGTTAAGATTGATTGTTTTTTATAAGATAAGTTTAATGCTAGATAGCAACTTACCTTGGCTCCTTGCTGCACTCGCGTAACAGGTAGTCAGCCTGCCACGCAGTTTCCTCGTGGAATGCAATGTAATCGGCATCCAAAAATGCAGATTACCGATTGTTTTGAAAACTTGAAATCGGCCCTAATTAATCGGCCGTGGCGATTAATCGGTCGACCTCTACTTTTGATACTGTTAACCATGAGGTTCTTATCACAAAATTGTCTAAGTTAAACTTTTCCCCCGATGCCTTGAGATCATACCTTCATGCCTTTAAATCATACCTTGAAGGCAGAACCCAGTGCGTCAGATGCATTTGAAGTTCAAATGCATGCAGATGATACAGTGATATATTTGCATGCAAAGAGCAAACAAGCTACACAAGAACTCACTACTGTAATGGTCAAGGTTACATAGTGGCTCAGTGACTCATGTTTGCGTCTCAATGTGAAAAAAAAACAGTCTGCATGTTCTTCACAGAGGGCAACTGATGCTACAGAGCCAGATGTCTATGTGTCAGGGTAGAAGCTCCAGGTGGTATCCGATTTTAAGTACATTGGCATCATACTGGATTCCAACCTCTTAAAAAGCAGGTGAAAAAGGTAACTCAAATAATCTAATTCAACCTAGCTAATTTTCGATTTATATGAAAATGTTTGACTACAGAGGTAGCAAAATTGTACTTCAAATCTATGATTCTCCCCCACTTAACATACTGCTTGACTAGTTGGGCCCAAGCTGCCTGTACAACATTAAAACCCATTCAGTCTGTCTACAAGCAGGCTCTCAAAGTGCTTGATAGGAAGCCCAATAGCCATCATCACTGTTACATCCTCAGAAAGCATTGAGCTCCTAAATTGGAAAAATCTTGTGCAATACACCAACACGTCTTGTATTCAAGATCCTAAATGGCCTGGCTCCCTCCACTCAGTACTTCTAGTAAACAGAAAACCCAAGCCCATGGCAGCAGATCCACAAGGTCTGCCATGAGAGGTGACTGTATAGTTCCCTTAAGGAAAAACACTTTTACTCAATCTGCTTTCTCTGTGAGAGCTTCCCATATCTGGAACACACAGCCATCTGACACATACAACTGCACCACCTATCACACCTTCACAAAAAACATGAAGACATGGATAAAGGCCAATCAGACTTGTGAACATCATCCCTAGCTGTGAATTGTTGCTTTCCATGTTGTCTGTAGCTTGTGAGGTGTGGAAACACTGTTGCTTTTAAGAATTTTGTTTTGTTGCTTTTTGTGCTATTGCTCTGTCTGCATGCTACATGTTGCTTGTCCTATGTTGCTCTGCATGTGCTCACTGCTCATTCATTGTCTGTATTGTTATTGTAACTGTTTTTAATAACCTGCCCAGGGACTGTGGTTGAAAATTAGCCGGCTGGCAAAAAACGGCACTTTTACTCAAACATTGATTAATTTGCACTGTCCCTGAAACTCAAAACACCCCACCACCAGTGATTTTTTAATTATTTTTTTACAGAAAACCACAGAACCACCACTGCAATATAGGCCTACACTATCTACAACCTAAAAGGATTATTCTGCTGTCCCCATAGGAAAACCCTTTTTGGTTCCAGGTAGAACACCTTCTGTGCCTAGGTAGAACCCTTTTGGGCTCCATTCCACAGAGGGTTCTACACGGAACCAAAAAGGGTTCTCCTTTGGTGACAGCCAAAGAACCCTGTTGGAACCCCTTTCTCAAAGAGTATACTCCAAGTTTATCCTGTTAAGTTTACACCATTTAATTCTATACTCAAACATCTGCCTGGTATTCAAGATAACGCTCAACATAGCACCACCACCTTCAAAGGTTTTCATCAACCTCTGCTCAGACTTAAATAGCAGTGTTCCAAGAACCTCCACCAGGGGTGACTGTAGTATCCAATTCACTATTTCTGCCATCTTCTCATGTATTTTCTTGGAACTCCCCCCCCCCCCCCCCCCCCACTCCACACACACACACACACACACACACACACACACACACACACACACACACACACACACACACACACACACACACACACACACACACACACACACACACACACACACACACACACACACACACACACACACACACACACCCCTGTAGCATCTTGTTTACATTTCTCACATTTTAGGTGTCCAGCAGAGGCCTTGGATGGCTCATGTTGCATTGAGATGGGCACAGAGTTATGTATGTACAGTTCTTTTCAGTGTGGCGGCAAATGAGTTGAACAGGAGAAGAGGATGTGGTTGCTTGTGGAGGGAGAGCAGTGTGGGTGGTGGGTAGAACAGCTGCAGTGATGCTGATTGGTTGCTCTCGCTCATCACTTCTTGACTAAAATAAAGATAAGATTTAGAAATTTGTTTGACATTACCATAATTCAACAGCTGAAGCCTTCATTAACATACTCCCAGCGATAGCAAGACATTCAGTATTCACTGAATGAAGTAGCCTACACATCCCCATTTACAATTTAATTCATCAATTAAATGACACTATTGCCCATTCAATGACATTATTATTGTAGACTTCAGGCTACTCCTGTATCTAATTTGTACAATACCATAATCAATGAATGAAGTAGTGTACCCATCCACATTTACAATTTCATTTATAAATTAGATAATACAGTTACATTATTGTAGAATAGGTTACTCCTGTTTCCACACTATATTATGATACTGTTATGATTGCATTGGTCTTGTCAGGCATGATTTTAGGTCTTCGATCAGTGTTGTATGTTGTACCTCGTTTCTCTTCAGTGAAAAGTAGTTTGAGTGTGAATGTGTAGGCCTAGTGACAGTGGAAAAATAAACCCATAGCTCCAGCACACAATGGCATGTAGGGGCAGTGTATTACAATGTAAAATATGTATATATCCTATAGCACCACATGTATATTTTAATTTACAATTTAATTCATCCATGAAATAAATACTAGCACATCAAATTACGTTATTATTGTACACTAGCCTACTCCCCTATCGACACAGTAAATAATATTGCCTACGCGCTTTCAACAATACTTTATCAACTTGTGTAGTTGTGGACCTGTTGGGCCTGTATATTCTTAGCGTTTTCTTAGCACTATGTGTTCTCTCCCAGGTGCTTGTAATGGCACAGCTGACAGCCAGGTAGGATTCAAATCAAATCCAATTTTATTGGTCACATACACATATTTAGCAGATGTTATTGCGGGTGTAGCGAAATGCTTGTGTTCCTAGCTTCAACAGTGCAGTAGTATTTAACAATTCACAACAATACACACAATTCCAGTTGAGGTAGTTTAATGATGCTGATTCACAGAGCAGGCAGGAACAGCACAGTGCATGGCTTGACAATTGTGTTAACCAAGAGAGTGTATGGTTCTGAAAAGGGGGAAATTAAATACAATAGTAAATGGCATGTATAAACTTAATACTAAAGGTCGACGAATTTTGATTTTTCAATGCCGATACCGATTATTGGAGGACCCCAAAAAAAAGCCGATACCGATTAATCAGCCGATTTTATTTGCACACACACACACACACACACACACACACACACACACACACACACACACACACACACACACACACACACACACACACACGACAATTACAACAATACTGACTGAACAATGAACACTTTTATTTTAACTTAATATAATACAGCAATAAAATAAATGTAGTCTCAAATAAATAATGAAACATGTTCAATTTGGTTTAAATAACGCAAAAACAAAGTGTTGGAGAAGAAAGTAAAAGTGCAATATGTGCCATGTAAAAAAGCTAACATTTAAGTTCCTTGCTCAGAACATGAGAACATATGAAAGCTGGTGGTTCCTTTTAACATGAGTCTTCAATATTCCCAGGTAAGAAGTTATAGGTTGTAGTTATTATAGGACTATTTCTCTCTATCCCATTTGTATTTCATATACCTTTGACTATTGGATGTTCTAATACGTACTTTAGTATTGCCAGCCTAATCTCGGGAGTTGATAGGCTTGAAGTCATAAACAGCGCAATGCTTGAAGCATTGCGAAGAGCTGCTGGCAAACGCAGGAAAGTGCTGTTTGAATGAATGCTTACGAGCCTTCTGCTGCCTACCACCGCTCAGTCAGACTGCACTATCAAATCATAGACTTAATTATAATATAATAACACACAGAAATACGAGCCTTAGGTCATTAATATGGTCAAATCCGGAAACTATCATTTCGAAAACAAAACGTTTATTCTTCCAGTGAAATACGGAACCGTTACTTATTTTATCTAACGGGTGGCATCCATAAGTCTAAATATTCCTGTTACATTGCACAACCTTCAATGTTACGTTATAATTATGTCAAATTCTGTCAAATTAGTTCGCAACAAGCCAGGCGGCCCAAACTGTTGCATATACCCTGACTCTGTGTGCAATGAACGCAAGAGAAGTCATACAATTTGCCTAGTTAATATTGCCTGCTAACATGAATTTCTTTGAACTAAATATGCAGGTTTAAAAAAATATATACTTCTGTGTATTGATTTTAAGAAAGGCATTGATGTTTATGGTTAGGTACATTCATGCAACGATTGTGCATTTTTCGCAAATGCGTTTTTGTTAAATCATCCCCCGTTTGGCGAAGTTGGTTGTCTTTGTTAGGAAGAAATGGTCTTCACACAGTTCGCAACGAGCCAGGCGGCCCAAACTGCTGCATATACCCTGACTCTGTTGCACAGAATGCAAGATAAGTGACACAATTTATCCTAGTTAAAAGAAATTCATGTTAGCAGGCCATATATTAAATAAATATGCAGGTTTAAAAATATATACTTGTGTATTGATTTTAAGAAAGGCGTTGATGTTCATGGTTAGGTACACATTGGTGCAACGACAGTGCTTTTTTCACGAATGCGCTTGTTAAACCACCCGTTTGGAGAAGTAGGCTGTGATTCAATGATAAATTAACAGGCACTGCAATCGATTATATGCAACGCAGGACAAGCTAGATAAACTAGTAATATCATCAACCATGTGTAGTTAACTAGTGATTATGTGAAGATTGATTGTTTTTTATAAGATCAGTTTAATGCTAGCTAGCACCTGACCTTGGCTCCTTGCTGCACTCGCATAACAGGTAGTCAGCCTGCCACGCAGTCTCCTCATGGAGTGCAATGTAATCGTCCATAATCGGTGTCCAAAAATGCCAATTACCGATTGTTATGAAAACTTGAAATCGTCCCTAATTAATCAAAGATTCCGATTAATCGGTCGACCTCTACTTAATACAACCTCCAATTACATAACCTATTGTAGCCATATTATTTATAGCTTATCTGCTGCACGGGGAAATACAGCCTAACAACATGGCTGTGACTTCATTAATGAATGATCAGAGGAGTGCAACTACACAGCACTAACGAGCAGCACCATCATCCTCACACAACTGCATGAACTTGAATGTATATAGCTACATCCACAAGGCTCATTGCTAACAAAATACCCACATAATATATACAGTATACATCCATACAACCACAGCGCATATAAGACTAGACACAGGTGGACATTATACTATATACTGAAATGCTAAATGTCTGAAATGAGATAACAGAAACAGGGTTAGCAAGCTTACAGTTGATAGCTCGCGGCAAAAACGCTAATTAGCATTAAGTAGAGTGCGTCCACAATACATGAATAGTAAGAAATATGAACACACATTTCTGAAAGACGCACACTAGCCTTGGCTAAAACAAAGAATGCCAACTAAAGGTAATCACAGAAGATGGCTGTAACTTATCACTTGGCTGGTGTAATTTCTCTAGTTAATACCTTCTCCTTAGTTAGAGATCGCCCAGCATGCTCTGCTCCACATCACCGGTGGGCGGAGCTACAGCTCTCCTATGATGAACTAATATTTACTTTCAATAGTCTTTCGTACAACTCGTTATCAACAAAAAGTTATTTTCAAGTAAACCAAATTTACCTTAACACAGTAGGACTAAATATTTCCTAACAATATCACAACTTAAATATTGCCTACTTACTCCTCAATCGGATCAAGGACATTTTGGAAATTATTTTCATCATCTCTAAGGAAACTATCTGGGGCAGACACTATCGAAAATCACGTCTGCCGCTTGTAAAAAAAATGTACGTCTGTGTCGCCGCCGAACTCTCAAATATTGTGCCCGTCTCTCACTCTATGAATGGTCACAGCTATCTGGATTCCTTGTTACATCCATACCTTGAACCCTAAACTATAACCCTTAACTAACACTAAACGTAACTATTTTACATTTATACTTGATTGAGGTAGGGACATCCCAAGGAACCCGAATAGCACGGACCCTCTGGGAAAGCCTATGAACTCCTCTATTCAACTGAAAGCCACAGACACAACTCTTATTGGTTGACTGATACTGGGAACTGGTAACAACACAGTCTGTGATTGGCTAAAAACATTTAGATCTATATACAGCAAGATAAGATAACATACCATTCCATGAGGTGTTGAGGGAAAGACAGATTACCTATAGATTGGACTTAATCTTTTCTAGGCCATTAGTGATAATAGGAAACACACAAGCCGTAGGCTACACTATACTTCAAGGTGGCTACATCAGAATTTCGTCTTGCACGGGAAAAATTGTACATTTCTAACATTTATGGCTGAGATTTAATTAATATAAACTATGCACCTTATGACTTTCATTGATATATAGACATTAGTAAGGCGTTTGTGTCAGACGTTCAATGGTAGGCGACAGCCACATGGTGGTACGGCTTAATTCTGGCACTTATCACCCCCCATAAAACCGTTGCCAAGTAATCTACAAGCATAAGGCCACACCTCATGACACTCACACTACCTCACTCAGCTGTTAGTGCAGTCTGCCCCAAGCAGCTAAACAGGCTGTTAGCAAAGTCAACTACTCTAGGTTTGAGTGTCTGCTGGTTTTCAGTCTTTCCATTAGATACAAATGTGATTCAGTCCTAAGAAACATACACATTTTTACATGGCAATTTGATCTGAAAACACACGCGCGATCTCCGTGATAGTGCCAGGACTAGCCACTAGAGAGCAGCAACAGACCATAAGATACAGAGCCTTTGATATACAAAAAACAAACACATACAGGTGATGGGTTCATACTTACGACATCTGTCTATACTTCTATCGGACAGTTGCCCTCCAGCGGAAATGGCAGTCAATGACAAGTCTTTGTAACCTGGAATCAGGTAGAGGATTCAGGACAACACATTATTGAAATTCACATGAGTATTGTTCCTTTACCACCTCTGGTTAGCTAAGAAAACCATACGGATTTGTTGGGCATACAGGGTGGCAGGTAGCCTAGCGGTTAGAGGCGAGCCAGCAACTGGAAAAATGTGAAACCTTTATGTGTGTCTTTTTGGAGGGGTTGGGTTTCAAGCGGAAGTCAAATTTAAGTTGCATAATTTGCCGATAAAATTATGTTAATCTTGCGTTAATGTCTTGCGTTAATTTATGTTAACTGCGATGAGTGTTGGCGAAGTGTACCATCGAGTCAATCAGTCGATACTTTAAAAATGTCCATTAGTTAATGCTTACTTTGTACGCATGTTTGTCCAGTGTAATTGCGTTTTTTAATTTTGGTGCTGCAATCTGTGGTTTTAGTTAAACACTTAATTTGTTCTGTGCTGCAATCCGTAGTGTTTGTTAAAAACTTCATTCTACATACACACGGTTGTTTAGCTATCGGGAATCGGCGGCCAGAGTTTGGTCACACAGGCACTCCGTTTTTCTACACAGAGAGGAGATCCACTGGAGTTGGTGGGACGAGGGAGCGAGAATGGGCGGGGTAATCTCACCGGCGCCACTTTAATAATAAAAAAAGCAGCCGCACAGACCTGTCAATCAACAAGCAACCCAGACAGACATTAGCCCCCGGTGGCTGACTGTGAGCTGTAAGAGAGCAGCGTCATAGTTGGCCGAGAGCCCCACCGTCTGGAATGAAACGGGCTCAGCGATTGGCTTGACTTTTTGCCCTAGACAACTCACTCTCTCTCTCCCTTTTGTTATTGCAAGCAAACTGGAGAAGAGCCGAGGGAGCAGCAGGATGAACGAAGGGAGCGAGAGAGGGCGATAGACTGATAACAGTCGACACAGACAGCTCCACAGAGAGAGGGGTAAAGGGGAAAATATATTTGGAATACTGCTTCAGATCTCCCTCTACTTATTTGTCCAGTTCTCCTGTTGATTTGTAAGTAAACTACATTTTGGTATTGATTATTCTCATAGGGATTTTTTAGCTGACCAAACCAGTCTGAGTCACTTGGATTGTGACAGACCTATAGCCTACAGTTAGGTCAGCATAGTGAGACAGACAGCCAGACAGAACCCCCCCATCCAACTACTCTCAAGTCAATGTGTCTTTCCTCTGTCAAAGTACTGTGTACACATAACGTTGCTTTGCTTGTAGAGGTGATTATATTTTTCCCCCAGTAGGCCTACATGCTTTTGTAAACATGTAAACAAATTACTTTTGACCTCCTAAATGCTCTTAGAATTTATTGAGTGGAGCATGTATGTTTATTATAGTTTATTACAGTTGTATTATTGTTATCAAAGTGGATTGTAATATAGCCTACTTTAAGAAATCACACATTTTCAGCATTATTGTTTTTTTCTGACTAGTTGTGCAAAGCAAAACAAGCTCAACTTCATCACTAGTATGACACACGTGGAAGGATGTTTGTAAACATCATAGGTCACCCTCAGTCACCACATTTACATAACTTAGCAGACGCTCACTTACAAGAGCAATTAGGGTTAAGTGCCATGCTCAAGGGCACATCGGCAGATTTTTCACCTGGTCGGCTTGTGGATTCAATCCAGTGACCTGTTTGGTTACTAGCCCAACGCTCTTAACTGCAAGGCTACCTGCCGCCCTACACTTCACATGCATCATAAGAATGTCCATTTTCTTTAGGTTAATGTAATGTATTTTCAGATAAGTAGTATATACCTATTTAAGGATAAAGTAATTTTGGCCTACTCAATTCTGTGTTTACATGGCCTGCTTTGTATCTTCTGCTCTGTAAAAGCCCCATACATTGTGTATTGTTAATACTGGTAAAGTTGTTATTGGATTGTTATAGGGACCTTGGTTGCTGATAGCCTATGACTTGAACCTTGACCTAAAGTACCATATCAGGTCCAGACTTCAGTGTTGTGTCAGTGATCAAACAACAATCAAATCAATGAATAAATCAATTGCATTTGGTTGCTTCATCATAGTGGTCTCTCACCTCCTCCTCTCCAACCCCCCTCAACCCAGGGAGATGTCAGTGAACCCCCCCAACAGCAACGATGCCTGCCTGAGCATCGTGCACAGCCTCATGTGCCACCGACAGGGCGGTGAGAACGAGGGCTTTGCCAAGCGTGCCATAGAGAGCCTGGTAAAGAAGCTGAAGGAGAAGAAGGATGAGCTGGACTCGCTCATCACCGCCATCACCACCAACGGAGTTCACCCCAGCAAGTGTGTCACCATCCAGAGGACGCTTGATGGACGCCTGCAGGTAGGCTACTGTTATGTTGGGTTGAATGAGGCCTAGGCCGGTATGTTATCTCTGATTATAGAGGGACTGTAGAGGGACTATAAAGAGACTGTTTATGAAATCAGTGGATCTCATTAATTAATTATTCACTGATGAATTGTTATTGGTGGTATAGCACAAAGACTCTATCAACTCAGTGACCAATTGCTGGTTGCTTTTGATGACTGACTAATACACCTTTCAGGTACTGCCAGCAACAAAGCCTATACTTTTATTTCAGCCAGTCATGATTGCGGTAATACAGTACATGATCAGACGTGGGTGTACATCTGCTTGTCGAACTTCTCATTCCAAAATCATGGACATTAAAATGGAGTTGGTTCCCCTTTGCTGCAATAACAGCCTTTACTCTTCTGGGAAGGCTTTCCCACTGGAACATTGCTGCTGGGACTTGCTTCCATTCAGCCACAAGAGCATTAGTGAGGTCAGGCACTGATGTTGGGCGATTAGGCCTGGCTCGCAGTCGGCGTTCCAATTCATCCCAAAGGTGTTCGACGGGGTTTATGGTCAGGGTTCTGTGCAGGCCAGTGATGTTCTTCCACACCGATCTCAGCAAATAATTTCTGTATGGACCTTGCTTTGTGCACGCGGGCATTGTCATGCTGAAATAGGAAAGGGCCTTCCCCAAACTGTTGCCACAAAGTTGGAAGCACAGAACTGTCTAGAATGTCATTGTATGCTGTAGCATTAAGATTATCCTTCACTGGAACTAAGGGGCCTAGCCCGAACCATGAAAAACAGAGTCAGACCATTATTCCTCCTCCACCAAACTTTACAGTTGTACTATGCAGCAACAGCTGAGCCCTGTTGCTCCTAGACGTTTCCACTTCACAATAACAGCACTTACAGTTGACCGGGGCAGCTCTAGCTGGGAAGACATTTGACAAACTGACCATGTTGAAAGTCACTGAGCTCTTCAGTAAGGCCATTCTACTGCCAATGTTTGTCTATGGCTGTGGGATTTTATACACCTGTAAGCAACGGTGTGGCTGAAATAGCCAAACACTAATTTGAAGGGGTGTCCACATACTTTTGTATAGATAGTGTATGTTTAAAACTCCCACCAACCCCTCAGTAAACGTCCCTAATAATTTTACTGGTTTTGGAACACATTAAATCATGAACATTCTATTGTTGTTCTCAGACATCAAACTTGTCCTTGTCATAAAGAAAAAGTATAAACAAAATGTCAGTCTGCATGCAGCAACGTTACCTGCTCTTAGTTTTTGCTCCAAAAAACCTATTCGTTAAAAAATGTATTTAGAATATGTAAATCTAACAAGCCAGGCAACTAAAAGCAACTTTCTGACAATGTTTTGTTTTGTTGCTAGCTTGTTTCTCGAAACAACTTTTGAGTATTTTACATTTTGAGGTCGTCGTCTTCAAATTTGTTTCTGCTGGTCGCAAAAAGCAAAGTTATCATGACACAAGATGAATTAAATTTAAAAGGCTTTGAAAATAAAAAGCTTGTTATACGCTCAGTGCTCCGTTGACATTTCACAGAGACACACTTGTTTGTGCAAAAATCCGGTGTTTCTATGTCAAACGGTTTTGTCATATTTCAGTCTTCTATGATGTGTATAAAGTGTAATATTGTGATGCAAAATCAAAACTGAATACATTTCAACTCTATATCTGACTTGGTACAGGTGTTGTACTTTTTTTTAAGCCCATACCATGTGTGTGCAACCTGGTGTCAGAGCATTTCATATTATTCTGTACGGAAATCCGAGACACTCCATTTAGTATAATATGGTATGTGTTAATTTGTGGATGTCTATCACCCATTCCGTATGATATGTTACGAATTACAATTCTTATTATATGTTACGAATTTGCTAACCGTACAATATGTTAGGAACTTGCTTAACTTATACGTTTCGAATTCTAGCTACGTAGGCTAACGTTAGCTAGCTGGCCTAATGTTAGCTTGGCTAGGGGTTAGGGTTAATGTTAGGGTTAAGTTTAGGGGAAGAGTTAGCTAAAAGGGTTAGGGTTAGAGGAATGGTTAGCTAATATGCTAAGTAGTTGCAAAAAAGTAGGAAGTAGTTGAAAAGTTGCTAATTAGCTAAGTTGTCCGTGATGAGATTCGAACTCAACAAGTGAATCATTCAACACATGGGGGTTACTTACACACTTCAGGGAGGAGAAACAGGAGAAAAAAGTGAAGGGGTTTAGGTCTCCCTATAGGCTAACTTCTAGAGAATAAACGTAGTATCGAATACGTAGAAGTGTAACCCACGAGTTGCTTACAAGGGAGAGCGAGGGAATGAGAGAGAAGGAGACAGAGGGAGTTCCCCTCCCCCAGCTCTTGTGAGGGAGAGAGAGAGGGAGGGAGTACTGGAGGGGTAGCGTGGGTTGTTTTGTCTGAGACACAGGAAAGGGGCAGGGTTAAGTTAAGCTTGTCTGTCTCTGGTGTGTGTGTGCGTACGTGCGTGTGTGTTTGTGTCTGGAGTTTTTCCAGTGTTAAAGTTTGGAAGTATATTTGTAATCTCAGACATACCACAGTATTTTCTCTCTGTGTGTGTGTGTGAGAGAGAGTGAGACAGAGAGAGTGAGACAGAGAGAGTGAGACAGAGAGAGAGAGAGAGAGAGAGAGAGAAAAGTGTTTATTATTGAATGTAAATTTTGACTTACATCAACAGTTTCTACATTTGAGATTGCCTGTGGATATGCGGATGTTAGTGACACGTATTAATGTGATGTGTGAGAACTAGATATGAGAATGTACTGCATTATTCTCTGTTCAGGACTGTAGGCTGTGTGTGTGTTTGTCAGTCTGCTGGCTGGAATTGGGCTGGCACTCTGCCAGCTCTGACTCTTTGTCTGAGGAAGGTCACTTTGGTTTTCAGGAAGAAAGAATAATAAAAAAGAAAATGTAAAAGTTTACAGAGTCCATTCTGGCTTTCTCTTGCTGTTAGTGCAGAAAGGGTATGTTGATCCCAAAATACTGATCTCTTTCTCTGCCCCCCCACAGCAAAGGTGAGACAATGTCATTCCTCTCCAGCTCAGCTTGTTGAGTTAACCCTACACCAGCTCTCTCTTTTGTCACACTCACACTCTTCCTCAATAGCAAATACTCAGACCAACTCTGACACACTTGAGTACATGCAGCACAATACAAGGACAGAGTAACATTGGTTCCTCAAGAACATGGGAATAAGCCTGAAACACCATTGATGACTCAGTCACTATTTGTGCTATTCAGCTCTGTCTGAGATGTTTTAATGGCTCCAAGGCTATTCCTCCCCACCCAGAGTGTGTGCCTGGAGAGAGTGTGTTTAACATTGATGTACATTTCCATTCATGACCCGTTTCCTCGACCACTCCCAGTCTACCAGCTCCCTCTTGCTCTCCTCATTCTCATTCTCCCTCACCCATCTTTTCTCTCCGTTTCTTTCCCCTTTTCCCTGCACTTAGATTCCCCGCAGTTCCACTCCCTCCATGCTCAAATTCCAACCCCATCATGGCCTCCATACTGTCCCCATTCCCTTTCTGAGACTCACCGTCCCACTGTAAATAATCACCTTAAAAGCCCTGGATGGATGTTGGAAAGTAATACCTCCATGCCCTCATTCTCCATTCTCTCTCCTCTGTCCCTCCAGGTAGCTGGGAGGAAAGGGTTCCCCCATGTGATCTATGCTAGGCTCTGGCGCTGGCCAGACCTCCACAAGAATGAACTGAAGCACGTCAAGTTCTGCCAGTTCGCCTTTGACCTCAAGTATGACAACGTGTGTGTCAACCCCTACCACTACGAGCGAGTGGTATCGCCAGGCATCGGTGCGTCTGTTCACAATTTCACTTCCTCTAATGAAACAGAAGCACAAATGAGGAAGGAGATTATGAAGTTGGCTCTTTGGGTCACAGGCTTTTTCAGAGCTACCATGCTGTTTCTAATTTTGTTTCCCTTTCTGTCCCTCTCCTCAAGTTGGTCTCAGCATTCAAAATGCAGGTGAGGAGGAAAACACTATTTTCAGCATCATCAAACATCATCAAAATGGTAATAAGCAATAGCGAGTCATTCTAACCAATCTGTTTTTATCGCATTTCCCGAAGTGCACAGGCAATACTACTGTTTTGATACAGATATACTGTAGATGTGCTCTTGGCAATCTGACGAAAAATATGGAATGTAGAGCTTCCAAACCAGCCAGATTCATACCTGTCTGAGCTAGTCTACACTACAAGAAGAACACCTCAATCAAATTGCAAGAAGGTGTCACAGGCTGCATGACAGGGCAAAAATCGCTCCCACTTGGAGGCAACAATAAATGCCATCCATCAATTTGATCTAAATTACAGTAAATTCCGGAATTTATTCAAAATGTATCCATTCATGAATCGAAAATATAATATGACATGACTCATGTCTGATTTCTGCCTGCTTGTCTCTCTCTCTGTTTCTCTCTTGCTCTGTTTCTCTCGCTCTGTTTCTCTCCCTCTCTCTCCCTCCCACTCTGTCTCTCTCTCTCTCTCCCCCCTCCCTTCATTACAAGGTCATCCAGGTCGGCTGATCAAAGAGGAGTACATCCATGACTGTTTTGAGATGGACCTCCCCTCCAGGATGCCCCCCCAGCCCGAGCGCTACAACCAGCCCCTCCCCCCACTGCAGATGCCCCCCGAGCCGCCCCGCGCCCCATCCTCTGTCAACCTTTACCCCAGCATGCCCCTCTCTCCGCCAGGTGAGATAGACTAAAACTGAACCTGGCAATAAGAAGTACTACCGTACAAGCAATTCAGCTGAGAAGAACTAGACTCTTTTGCTTTCATATCTAACTCTATCCCTTACAATTTCCATCCTTTATTCCCCTTCCCCCATCTCCCTCCTCCAGTGAGCAGCTCCATGATGGGGCCCATGTCTGGGGGCCACGGCGAGGGCCTGCTCCAGATCGCCTCTCCCCAGAGCCAGGGCATGCCCCAGACGCCGCCCCCCACCACCCCCACACACGGGCCACCCCCCCAGCCCCCTACCCCTCACAGCCAGAGTGACTACAGCAGCAGCTCCAAACACACACAGACACAGAGCTCCTATCACAGTGAGTTACTAACGAACCAGGGTGGCAGTGTCACAGAGATGGTGTCAATTCCATGGTGTCAGTTTCAACTCTGTTTGTTCTCTTCCTTCACAATCTTCCAGCGACCTGGACAGGCACCAGCACGGCCTCCTATACCCCTGTAGGAGCCCAGCAGAATGGGCGTGGCCACCAGCAACCACCACTGCACCACCCCAACCACTTCTGTATGTCAATCACCTGTCAATCAATCTTTCTGTCAGAAATGCAGGACTGTTACTATATGTATATGGTAGCGTTGTCATATTTGCTAATTAATTTCTCTTAAAAGGGTCTCAGCAACATCACAGCGCACCCGCCTTTCCTCAGCCAGTCTCCAACCATCCAGGTACACACACAACGTTTACCCACTCACACACACTTACCCACACACATGGTGTTAGGCATCTCAACCCATCCACCACCAATGTACAGTACCCACATGAGGGACACATAGCAGCCATTTTGCAGTGTTTCATATTATATTTCATGTTGTGTGTGTGCTGTGTGTTGCCAGGTCCAGAGTTCTGGTGCTCCATCTCCTACTTTGAGATGGACATCCAGGTTGGGGAGATGTTCAAGGTCCTGGCTAACTGCCCCGTGGTGACAGTGGACGGATACGTGGACCCCTCAGGTGGCGACCGCTTCTGTCTGGGCCAGCTCAGCAACGTGCACCGCACCGACGCCAGCGAGAGAGCCAGGTCAATCAGCGTGCGCCTAATATACCCACCATGCCTAACCGCTAGCTATTGGAGAACTTTGTTGGGTTGCAGAATACACAGGGCAAATATGTTTTTATCGCCTGTATAGAAGTAAATACAATCCCCAGTGTCTGTGATGTTCTCTTCGCCAGTGTGAACTCCTATCTCCATTTCCCAGGTTGCACATTGGGAAGGGGGTGCAGTTGGAGTGTCGTGGTGAGGGGGATGTGTGGATGCGTTGCCTTAGCGACCATGCAGTGTTCGTACAGAGCTACTACCTGGACCGGGAGGCGGGGCGAGCCCCGGGAGACGCAGTTCACAAGATCTACCCTGGGGCCTACATGAAGGTGTTTGACCTGCGTCAGTGCCACAGGCAGATGCAGCAGCAGGCAGCCACTGCCCAGGCTGCAGCAGCAGCACAGGCTGCAGCAGTGGCAGGCAACATCCCAGGGCCTGGCAGTGTGGGGGGAATCGCCCCGGCAGTCAGTGAGTGCTTCTGTCCTCTCTCTCGCTCTCTCTTTCTTTCTTTCTCTCTCTCTCGCTCTCTTAATCACTCAGTAAATCTCAATTCTCTCAGGTCTGTCGGCGGCAGCCGGGATAGGTGTGGACGACCTGCGGCGGCTGTGTATCCTGCGGCTCAGCTTTGTGAAGGGCTGGGGGCCCGACTACCCCCGGCAGAGCATCAAGCACACCCCCTGCTGGGTGGAGGTCCACCTGCACCGCGCCCTGCAGCTGCTGGATGAGGTGCTGCACACCATGCCTCTGGCTGACCTAGGAGGTCACGGACATGTCAACTAAGCAGTGTGTGTGTGGGTGTGTGTGTGAGAGAGAGGTGGCGGTGTCTCAGTTGCTTGGTTTGGATGATAACTGCCCTTCATGAACACTACAGTACGTTTTGGATTGGATACCTTTTTCCCCACCACCTGAAACACGACTGTAGGCTTTAATAGAAACTTGTATCGAACTTCTATCGAAAAGGTATTTTCATGCTTTTATATATTTTCCTGTTTGAATCGCCTGATTTTCCTGAAGCAGTTTAGACTGCAAAATGTACTTGCTCAACAGACAATCTTTTCACAGAGACTGGAACTTGCACTAAAGGCATCAATGTTTTCTAGTAGTGGTAGAGACTATAAGGGATGCACTGTGTCACAACAATGGAAACTGGCCTCGTACCGCCAATGACCTGGTAACCTGCCTGGATAAAACACTTTGGGAATTGTTCAGAAAGTCAGAATGATAGCACATGTGCTGCAGTGGATTCTCACTTAAGCAGTGTTGGAATGATGCCTTGATTACAGGGCAGCAGACTCAGACAGGTATATTGCATCTGGAGAATGCTGCTGTCCTTTAACTGCCTTCAGTAGGGTCTGTTTGTTCTTCAGGGAGAAATTGAAATAATAGTCACCACAATCTCCATCAAACTTTGCTCTTATCAGTATTTTTCATCAACCTGCATCATGTGACTCAGTTATATTTATACTGAACAAAAATATAAACGCAACATGTAAAGTGTTGGTCCCATGTTTCATGAGCTGAAATAAAAGATCCCAGAAATTGTCCATACGCACAAAAGCTTATTTTTATCAAATGTTGTGCACACATTTGTTTACATTCCTGTTAATGGGCATTTTATCCTGTGTCAAGATAATCCAACCACCTAAGAGGTGTGGCATATCAAGAAGCTGATTGAACAGCATGATCATTACACAGGTGCACCTTGTGCTGTGAACAATGAAAGGACACTCAAAAATGTGCAGTTTTGTCACAACACAATGCCACAGATGTCTCAAGTTTTGAGGGAGCGTACAAATGTCCATCAAAGCTGTTGCCAGAGAATTAAATGTTCATTTCTCTACCAAAAACTAGAATTTGGCAGTACGTCCAACCAGCCTCACAACCGCAGACCACATGTAACCACGCCAGCCCAGGACCTCAACATCCGGCTTCTTCACCTGTGGGATATTCAGGGGGGGGCCTCATTCTGATTGCCTGGGTCTGGCTTCCCATTGCTTGGGCCTGGCTCCCAAGTGGATGGGCCTATGTCTTCCCAGGCCCACCCATGGCTGCTCCTCTGCCCAGTCATGTGGAATCCATAGATTAGGGCCTAATGAATTTATTCCAATTGACTGATTTCCTTATATGAACTGTAGCTCAGCAAAATCTTTGAAATTGTTGCATGTTGCATTTATATTTGTGTTCAGTATAGTTACCAAAAACAAGAAATGGAATATCAAGAATCTCATTGATTATATTTATTGATGGAAGTTTCTACACAGGATTTGTAACGTTTTGTTCATTCAGATAAACAGACCAAAGTTGTCAGAAAGTGAACGATTTTTCACTGCTATTTTATGGCCAAAAAACATTTGCTGAATGTGCCTATCTTCGTTTTGTGTCCTGTCTTTGTTCAACCAAAGCATGTAATTGTGTTGATGTATGCCAAGATATGCCTTTAACTAAAGTACCGCTAGGCCTAATTAAAGACAAGGTCATTCATTCATTAATTTGGTGCCTTCATTTTGAAGTACTGACAAAAGATTACAAACCCCACAGAAAAAAACGGCCTTCATTTGTTGGTTTTCTTAGTACATTCCTGCTTCAATGCTCCTCTTGTCAGCCAAAGTGATGTATCTACTGCAACTAAAGATTGTGTGTTAGTGAAGTGAGAACACAAATCACCTCATGTTGTATATGTCGTACAGTATGACTTCATTGGCTGTATTACATTTGTCCAGTAGGACACCTAGTGAACTTTCTGGGTACTACGTGCATTCGCAGTCCTTCCATGTTGATGTAGGGCCTGTGACTGGTTTACTTCACCAAATGATATATCCAGAATATAGTAGTTTGTAAAACAAATGTATTGTTTTATATGTATATTTATGTCTAATTTGGGACACTTATAAAACACACATGAGGGTCTCTGCTTCTCTTTAAGCTCCTAATGTTAACCATGTGAGGGTCAACGATGAGAACATATCTATAATCGTAAATTGTTTGTTATGTATTTTTCTTGTAAATCATAATATTAGCAGCAGTCATTGTTTTTTTACAGTATACTTTCAGCTGTCTGTAGTCAGCTTGATTCTGCCTCTTTGGTAGATATGAATAGGATTTAGTATTGAGTTAGAATTGACCAAAATATACTATTTTTGCATTCGTCTTGAACATAGCTTTATAATGGTTGTTTTAGTGTTTTTGTAATGTAAATTATGATGTATGTAGGTTATAACTATTGTAAAGTTTACTAAGAATTAAACTGTTTTTATAAAATCTGTATGGTCCTTATTCCTATTGTGTAATGTTGCCAAGCAATTATTTAACTGAAAGTGTGCTAACCATCCACCAGTAATTGGTCATTTACATACATACACTGTATCATACATGAAAAAAAATGACATTCTGACGTCACACGGGGGCGGGTCCTGAGAGTGGGTGAGTACCAGTCTCTAGCCCCACGCAGCCTCCGCATCCGATAAATAATAGCATCATTGAGTTTGGCGTATAGAGAGCGAATAGACCATATAAAAGAGCAAGACAATCATTATTTATTAACCTGTGAGCTCATTTACTGGAATATTTTGTTGAAGTATCGTTACTCATTCTCTATGGATATAAAATAGGGACAAACCAGCTGTATATTCTTTCATTTACCCTTTTTATCTGGGCGGCCAGTAAAGCATCCTGCGTTAATTCTCAAAATGGCTGAGATTACAGAATTACGACCTGCATATGGTAAGTAGCAGGCCTTTTTCTGATTTATTTGGAATTTTGTTTATTGTGTCGTCAGATGTTAACGTTATATGATGTCTTATATTTACATTGCGTGAAATGTTAAAATAATGCCCATTCGTTTTAGAAATGAGGCCATATGAGATTGAACACACCCAAATAGCATGATTAAGTTTATTGCCATCATCAAAGATTGCCAAATGTAAATTTGACATCTATTCATTACCATGGCCTATGTTAATGTAAATAGCGTCGAATGTAATTTGGAAATTGAACGAAACTGATTACACAGGCCTATTCAACAGAGATAGTAGCATCACTAGGTACAGACGTCAATCAATTCAAGGTTTATTCCACGTTGGTTCAACTTCATTTAATTGAAATGACGTGGAAACAACGTTGATTCAACCAGTGTGTGCTCAGTGGGAGCCTATTATTACAGTATTTGCTATTATGAAAGTATTTGTTTTCAATTAGTGAATAATTTGGTCCACAACATAATAATTGTAGTCCTATTCTATCAAAATATATTGAGTACTGCGGCCCATTCGCAACATTGTCACTTCTCCCCGTGGTCTTCAATGTGTGCGTACGATGGGGTGGATAGGATGACGTGATGTCTATTCCAGCATAAGCATCGCCAGCCCCCGTTCCTTTGTTTTTGTTAAAGCACGCATCCCCGGAACTAGGAGCTTGGCCAAATGGACATGTTTTCATTTGATCAGACCTCGAGCTTTAAATGAAGATCCCTAAACAGTAGTTTAATGCCACATTGCCATAATAAGAAGTGTAGTGCTCTGAAGGCAGGGGGTGTTGGTGACCCAAAAAGTGCCAAACCCTCTCAGCAAGTGACATGAATAGGTGATGGGGAATGGGGAGGGTTATGGATATTATATCATCAGAAGAATAGCCCAATAATAATAATAATAACCCAAGTGCAGAAACAAAACGGATTGTTCTAAACCCTAACAACCAAGGAAATATAAACCAGAAGCATATTAACACTGTGTCAGGAATGGGCCTGTAACCTATTGGAGTTGATTAATTTCCATGCAGAAGAGGAGGCTTTTGTTAATAAATGCACTGTCACATTTCTTGGTTGATTTAAGATTAAACCTCAAGAGCATCTAAATATTGAACTGCTTGAAGAACCTCATTACAACAAGCAGTTGGCCTTTCCAGTGTTAGAGATGTGTTATTGCAAACATAATGTTGGCCCTGAGCCTGCTGGATGCAGCAGAACATTTCATGGCAGCAAAGAAACATGAAAGTACTGGAATTGGATATCTGCAATTCAGCCCAACAGACTCCGGAAACCCAGATTACAGCCAGTGATCTAATCTGGGTCACTCATCAGGATTAATACACATCTGGTCCACATCACAATCTGAGTTCTGCAAATCAACTGAATCTTATGCTCACAGGCAGCATACAATAAGACATGTTGCCAATGCAGACAGATTGTGTTTCAGTGCTCCATGGTCACTCAGCACTGTTTCCCAGGCTGGTGGATGATGGGGTTTATGCTGTACCAACCGGTGCCAGGCAGGAAGAAAGACAGGCAGTTTGTCAGAAATTGGAGAATTTTGCATTCTTCAAACTCCTGAAACAGATTTTTCCTGCAATCTAGAGCCATAATCATTATGACTAATTCTATGTCAAAACTGTATCTTTTTTTCTGAATAAATTATCTAAGCATATCTCTTTACCTGTTCAATTGTCATTTTAGTTAAGGATGCACATTGATTCTTTAAGAACCTTTTTGCCTTAGAAGTTTAGTACAACTGCCACACTGGTATATAGTATAATAGCCCAATAATTAAAGCAATTTTAGTCAATTATGTATCTATTTATTGTCATTTGAGTTTTGAAAATAACAATCAAAATGTCTGTCAATCTTTGCATGCATAGCTCTGTCTAAGAACAGTGGTTACATTTCCCCAGCCCCATTACTCAGTTTATCAAACAAAGTGGATGGGTCAGGCACTGGAAATGGCTAAAATCAAATCAAACGCTGTGTGTGTCACTCTACACTCTCTCCTCCACTCACGATACCTCACGCACTAGAGTATCTAGCGTCCTGCCGAGGCATCTCTTTGCTCTGTGCACCTTGGAAGGAACCACTTACTAGGGGAGAATAGGTAGGGGGGGTACACTTTGCCTGGTCCAGTCAGTGTGCCCCCTGCGCAAAGTAACGCTGACAGATATTTTTATAAATAATTATGATCAAATTAATTTTAAAACATGACAAATCTTAGGGGGCACATGCCTTTGTGTCCCCTATAGGCATGATGCCACTGACAGTAGCTGTGCATATTTATAGAAATTGTACTGTGCTCATATTAGTTCAAGGTTGTCTTGAACTCGGCATGTGTGTGTTGTTCATATTTAGAATGGCAAACTACCTATACAGTAGTGTGGTCTGATCTGTAATCTATGGTTAGATATAATTGCATAATTCCTTGCAAATCAACCTGAGCTCTTTTTCTTGATGAAGGATCTGAGATGGGTTATGCCGAAGGCATAGAGATGGAACCCACAGAAAAAAAGCTCTTTAAAGTTACCCACAGAAAAAAACCTAACTGAGGAGATTGGCATTGTGTCTAATTAAATAAAAAATGTAGGGTGTATTTTTGGTTCTGTTAATCAGCACACTCAATTTATGTTTTTACTTAACACATTTTGTGGACAATGCCTGGACCCACTGAAGCGGTAGATTTGAGAGCTCACTACTGCCATCCCCCTGGGGTATGTTTCCAGGGCAACAGGCTCAGCTGGCATTAAGCTCCTTCCAAAATCTGACATCATCCTCCTGGTATCCCTACCCAGAATGCCAATGAACAACAACAGGAAGGAAGGGCAAGGTATTTTGTTGAAAGACAGACAGTTGAAGGAGGGAGAGGAGAGACAGACAAAGACAGATGAAAATGGAGACGGGAGAGAGATAAAGGCAACAATGCATCTCTTTTCAGGGGCTTGGCCAAACAAAGGGTCCTCACCCGGCCCGCCCGCCCCGCTGCAGCAGGCTCTGTCCACTGAGTCCCATTATAGCTGGGATCAGCACAGTCAGCCTTACCATGTGCGCACAGCACATAGTCACAGTCTCTCACTCACCACCAGCAAGAAATGAGTGGGTGGGGGCTCGCACACACAGTCACACATAGATGCATGCGTACCTGCATGTGCACAGACACTTAGACCCCCACCCCTCGCACATACACACACACACAGAGACACACACAGAGACAGGGTATGGGGCTATACCTCCCAGACACATTGAGTCAGACAAAACACGCCCTAGTCTGGTGTAATGACCAGTCCTGGAACACGGTCTGTCTGCTAGATAAAGCACACCGTCACTGGGATCAATTAAGGGAGGCAAATGACTAATGACTTTAAGAAAGAGGTGGACAGTGTGTGTGTGTGTGTGTGTGTGTGTGTGTGTGTGTGTGTGTGTGTGTGTGTGTGTGTGTGTGTGTGTGTGTGTGTGTGTGTGTGTGTGTGTGTGTGTGTGTGTGTGTGTGTGTGTGTGTGTGTGTGTGTGTGTGTTTGTGTGTGTGTGCGCGTGCGTGCGTTCGTGGGTGGGTGTGGACGTGTTTAACTGTAGTAAATGAACAGTAAACATGTTTTACCAACTGGGGACATTTTGTTGGTCCCCACAAGGTCAAATGCTATTTCTAGGGGGTTTTGGGTTAAGGTTAGAATTAGTGTTAGGGTTAGAATTAGGTTTAGGGTTAGGGTTAGGAGCTAGGGTTAGTTTTAGGGTTAGGAGCTAGGGTTAGGGATAAGGTTAGGTTTTAGGGTTTAGGGTAAGTGTTCTGGTTAGGGAAAATAGGATTTTGAATGGGACTGAATTGTGTGTCCCCACAAGGTTAGTTGTACAAGGCTGTGTGTCTGTGTGTCTGTGTGTCTCTGTGTGTATGCAGCCTGACCTGGCTGTGTGTGTTTCCACTGACTGCTCCTCATGCTCCTTTTTACCCTCCAGAGTCAGACAGACATAGTTGCACTTGCATGCAGTGCGGGTGTGTGTGTGTGTTTGTGTGTGGTGTGGGGGGCTGACATTTAAGCAACCTGGTGACACCTGGTTGAATGACGTCCATATTGCTCATGTCTTTCCCACTCACACCGTGCCTCGTGCCTCGTGCTCTGTGATGCTGTTGTGAAGTCACTACTGCTGTATGGCACAGTCACAGTGTTGAGTCACAGTGTTGAGTCACAGTGTGGAGTGGAGTCACCCTGGGTGGTGTGGTCACACGACTTACATTATTTAGCCTACCTGACAGTAATAAGCCACTGAAGGGCAGTTACATGATATCCTATTTGATGTTCAGTACTGCATCACTTGGTGCAGCTGAAAGAGTTGAATTTCTTTAATCTGAGTCAGTTCCAGTTCCTGGAGGACTAAATGCAACTGACAGTTTGACTATCTACTTTATTTAGAGATGCCAGTATGAATATTTCCTACACCAGACATTGCAAACACATCCCAGTCTAGACTGTGCAAAGGTGTTAACGCATTCTATGTTCCCCTCTCTTTTAGACATGTCACCGGTGCTGGCCGGTTTTATTGGTGCGGCGGCTCTGGTGGTTGCTGTGGTGATCCTGGTTCTCCTGTGGTCCTTCTGCCAGCGTCGACACCGCCGGGTGACGGGCCGATACAAGCTCCATGGCGATCAGTACTGTGACTCGGCTGAAGACCCGCCCTACAAGTTCATCCACATGCTGAAGGGCATCAGTATCTACCCAGAGTCCCTCAGCAGCAGCAAGAGGATAGTACGGGTGGCCAGGCGTGCTGGGTGGCAGGGGGAGAGAGACAGAGAGATGGGTGGCGGCCGCGGGATGGTCCTGGTGGATGCTGAGAACAACATCCTGGATGCACCTACCCATCTCCAGATGAGCCACCTGGTGCCCCCTGCTGGCCAGCCCAGGATGGAGCGGGAACTGCCCGTCAGGGCCGACTACTGCTGCCTGGATAGCTCAGCTACCAGTAGCGAGAACAGCAGCAAGACCGTTTCACCTTTCACCCCCGCATCCTCCAACCCAGAATCAGAGCCTGAAACCAGCCTGGGCTCCCTCAGCCTGGCTTTAGACTACAACTTCCCTAAGAAGGCCTTGGTGGTGACCATCGTTGGAGCCCATGGCCTGCCTGCAGTAGACGAACAAGGGAACAGCTCCGACCCCTACGTGAAGATGACCATCCTCCCTGAGAAGAAGCACCGGGTGAAGACCAGGGTCCTAAGGAAGACGCTGGAGCCGGTGTTTGACGAGACGTTCACGTTCTACGGCGTGGCCTACAGCTCGCTGCCCGAGCTCACGCTGCACTTCCTGGTGCTCAGCTTCGACCGCTTTGCCCGCGATGATGTCATAGGGGAGGTGGTGGTCCCACTGACAGAGTTGGAACCCAGCACGGGGCGGGTGCACATCACCCAGCAAATCAGCAAGAGGAACATGCAGGTGAGGGGGGGGGGAGCGACCTACACACGTTTCAAAGCATGAACAGACAATTCCGACATTACAATCATTCTTGGAGGTAGGGGCTGGCTCACACATACACACACACACACACACACACACACACACACACACACACACACACACACACACACACACACACACACACACACACACACACACACACACATGGAATTGAGCACCGTGCAGTACACAGAGGGGATTGTCTGACAGGAAGGTCAATGTGTCTCTTGATTCGGTCCCCATTCAAATCTTAACTGCAGCCAGACTGAGGAGACAGAAACAACACCTCCATGTAGTCTCTCAATGCAGCCAGCCATCCATCAGGCTCCCTTTATCATCACAGCCACACGTGTGCATGTGAGTGTGTACCCAACTCTGACTCACCAAGGACTTGTTTTGTTTTTTGTTCCCACATGTACCTGTGGCACTAGTCCTCACTGTGTGGCCATTATGTATAACCCATCTGCTGTTCAATATAAGAAGGGCTGGATATGTTTCGTATGGATGCATTGCAGGGGTTATTACTTCCTCATTGAATAAAATGTCTGATCGTAAAAACGGGTAGTGTTCCTCAGTACTCATTGTGGAGGGCAACCTATTGCAGTATCATGCGGGAAGTCGATACACCATGCATGGGAATCAACCTCATACCTGACTAGGATGCTAAGTTGCAGGTGTATTAAAACTACACTAGAATGAGAAGAGAACTTTGGCTCACTGAAGTGGCGTCAGGGCACATTTGTGTGGCTAACCTTTCGGTCAAACAGCCTTCATCAAAGCAATGTCAATGTCTTCAAAACAATAATCCAAATAATCCATTATAAGCATACAAATCACCAGGACACTCACCTATGGATTTTTTCTCAGCAAATCCTCATTTTATAATCATTAGATTAGAAAATTCCCTTTTAGTGATGGATTGTAATAATATGAAATCAATTGCAAGTCAGTGAATATGAGAAAGTGCATGTGTGTGCTGGTCTGTAGCATCATACATCATGTCTACCTACTGTCATCTGTATTAATGTATAGAGTACCAATATCTGATTTACATTTATATGGATATACAGTGTAAAGGCCAGACATGACAGATTTTTTCCACAGTTTATCTGATCCTTGCTCTTTCTATGCAGAACACCTAGATTATACAAACCGCTATACTGTATACATTGTGATGTTTCTCACAGAAACACTAAAATAATCACACTAGTCTGTTTCCACACACAGATATGTATGGTATATTTAAGCAATAAGGCCAGAGTGGGTGTGGTATATGGCCAATATACCACGGCTAAGGGCTGTTCTTAGCAAGACGCAATGTGGAGTGCCTGGATACAGCCCTTAGCTGTGGTATATTGGCCATATACCACAAACCCCAGAGGTGCCTTATTGCTATTATAAACTGGTTAACAATGTAATTAGAGCAGTAAAAATAAATGTTTTGTCATACAGCCAATCAGCATTCAGGGCTTGAACCACCCAGTTTATAATTGTGCATGTAGAACAAGGTTGACAAATAAATAATTCCAAAGACTGCAGAGTTTTTTTGTCTTGGCAATTGGTGCCCCATTACTGTTTTAATCTATAACTATACGATTATGGCTGTTTGATTGTTGCATTGTATCTTAAAGGCTGAGTAGGTGTGTTTGATAATTGTTCCTTTTGAATGAGTCAATAGTTAAATCCTCTATGTGTCTGTCTCTTCCTGCAGTGCGAGAGCCGTGGGGAGCTGTTGGTGTCTCTGTCCTACCAGCCTGTCTCCCACCGCCTCAGTGTGGTGGTGCTGAAGGCCAAACACCTGCCCAAGATGGACATCTCTGGCCTGTCTGGAAGTGAGTTCAACCACTGTGTTTGCCTGTGTGTGCCTGTGGACAATTAAAAAAGGCGGAGCTTGTGTAGATGTTCCCTTCACATATGACAATATTCCAAAATCTCCTTCTCTCCCTTAGACCCATATGTGAAGGTCAATGTGTTCTACGGACGCAAGCGCATCGCCAAGAAAAAGACGCACGTGAAGAAGTGCACGCTCAACCCCGTCTTCAACGAGTCCTTCATCTACGACGTGCCCCCCGAGCTGCTCCCTGAGATCTCCGTGGAGTTTGTGGTGGTCGACTTTGACCGTACCACTAAGAACGAGGTGGTGGGGTGTCTGCCCCTCGGCCTGCACAGCCCCTGTCCCTCTGGCGCCGCCCACTGGCGGGAGGTCTGTGAAAACCCCCGTCGGCAGATCTCAAAGTGGCACAACCTCAGTGAATATTAGCTCCCTCCACCGCCTAATGCATATAGTTCTACTTGTGTGTATAGGGGAAGGTGGAGGAGGGGAAGAGAGAGACTTCTTGCCGGGAGAGTGGCTTTTCCTCATGCCATACTTTCTCTTGTGAATAATACCAACAAAAAATGAACAACATTCCTGGTGGGACTTGTACAGTGGACTTTACAGTGGTTAAGGTTCAATTACAGAATCGAATCAAAGTAACAAACATGCATACAGATAAACATACACATATATAACCCACACCACTGCAGAATTATAGAGACACTCAGTCTCAGCATTAGGTTAAGAGTAATGAAAATAAAAAAGTTGTTTGTTAATTAACCAGAATATGACCATGATCACACATTCAAGGCTGTTATGAATTATTGTCTGGCCATGTTGTATGAAGTTTAGGCGACGGGAGGATACATGCAAATGCTAAAAAAAACGAATTGTCAGGCTTCAAAATCCTCCCCTTGCCGTTATTGTACTTCAATTCATCGCATGTCTGAATTAAACAGAAATATCATCAAATCAAATGTACTAAGGAAACAGAAGTATTGCTTGTATTGATAGTGAGATTTCTTTCCTCTCTCTCTTAAAATGAGAAGACCTCATGCAACCGACTCTCTGTTGCAGTTTCTCTAATGGTAGGACCAAGTAGGACAGCTAGAATTTTCTTCCCATGAAATATTGAAACAATTCTATAATGTTTTGGGGCCTAGCTATTGTCATTTAGTGGCATTACCATATTTGATGACAAGCTCTGTATCTAAAATTAAAACCATCAAGGTTTCAAACCAATTAATGCTGTGTTGTAAAGACAAATGTGATTTCACTGCAAAAATATTTATTTTGAGTCCATTTTTAGAACTAATTCGGGCTGAAAATATGAATGTAATAAACAACCACAACATTATTACATGGATACATGTGATCACAAGAAATATGACAACTTCTCATACTGTGGCATTAAAAAAGCATTCACCACAGTATAAGCGAATTACTGAAATATCACTGCAGCAGGTTAGTCTTAGTACTGTAATAACCAGGTAATAACACATGCTAGTTAGCAGCTTGTAGTGCCAGAAGATGTTCTTTGAAAGTCACTGATATTATTGTGAAAAATGGTTTTGACATGAAGAGTTGTAAAGGGTCATGTTTTGCTGTGTGGTTTACAAAAGGTTTATACAGTATGTTCCACTATTTTGGCCTATGCTGACATGCTCATCTTTTAAGGCTCGATTCAATCCGAATAACCAGTTCTGCACTATAGCACACTTGAAATATAAACGTCATTTTCTATTGAGCTGACATATGCAGCGTTTACCGTGAATTCAGTCTTTGCGAACTTCGAACATTGCCTTTACATTTCAATAGCGATGATCTTGAGCGATACGGATTGAATCGAGCCCTTCGTGTATTTTTGTTCTCTTTCATTTGGCTAATTTCAAGAACATATTGTATAAAAGAACAGTACTTTATATCTTGAAGGCAACAATTTTCTATAGTGAATAGCCTCACAGGTTGAAGCTCCTGTATGTTGTTGGTGATACTCTGTGTGTGTGTGTGGAGACTGCAGAGCCCAGGTGCACTGTTTAGAACAATGTAAGTGGTGATGGGGTTCAGAGCAGGACATGGCAGTGGGGTGGCAACTGCTAGCTTCTGGCTTGGCTAGGCTTTTGACCAGAAGGACGAGACACAGGTGGGCAAACCCCCACTCCTCCACTATCACTAACCGCTCCATCCTCTCTTCCTTCTCTTTTTCTCTCACTCTCCCACTCTCTTTCACCCTCCTTCGCACTCTTTCTTTCTAGCTCTCTCTTTACAGTCCCTTATTCCCTCAATCTCCTTCGTTCTCCCCTGTCTCCTCTCTCTAACTCTTTCCTTGCACCTTCTTTCTTTGTCATTTTATTTGGATCACTAATATCTCAAATTCTTTTTAATGCTTCATTCCTCATAATGAGAGAAGTCACAGTATTTGACAGATTAGTGAACCCATCATAACACCTATCACACCCTGTGAGGATTTGGCTGTATGACTGTTATGCTCTGTCATCATTGTACCCTGTAGGCAAGGGGTGCCAAACTCATTCCATGGAGGGCCTAGTGTCTGCAGGTTTTTGTTTTTCCCTTTCAATGAAGCCCTAGACAACAAGTTGTGGGGAGTTCCTTACTAATTAGTGACCATAATTCATGGTCATAATTCAATCAAGTACAAGGGAGGAGCGAAAACCCGCAGACACTCAGCCCTCCGTGGAATGAGTTTGACACCTGTGCTGTAGGCCTACTCAGTGGAGACATGAGGAGCTGTAAGCCTAGCAGCAATGGCTTTACATCACAGTGTAACATTTACTGCAGTGCAGTCTGTAAAATTGACTGTGGGAAATCAGTGAAGCCAAGGTGAAAATACTTAAGACTGCAGGTTTGTGTCGACAAGGCAAGGGGAAGGCAGAAATTTGTGTTGCAATACATATGAGCTACCTTGTTTTGCTTTTGACAGCAAACTCCTCCAATCAGAACCCCCACCATTTTGACTGTCTATATCCCCATTTATACCTGGTGCTAACGTGGGTCCTTTGTCCTGATCTTGTCTACATTCTGATTGTGCCCACAATTCCAGAAGTGTGTCTACACATGGTATTAAAATTAGTCTGTTATCTGTCCACTGTGTCTGCATTGTGACCAGAGTTCCTGGTCCCTTCCTTTATGCAAATCATTTCACAGCTATAATATTTATATATGTATTTACTGTAAGACACATATTGATGTAATCAGCCACCTGTCACTGATTTTAGAGGCCAGAATAATGATGATTTAAATGGTTTCTCTGTCCAGATCTGTCTGCACTTGTAAGATGTCCAGACACAATAAGATCACAATCAGATCACAATGTGTTTTTTGATTGTTAACACTTGTCTAAAAATGTGGGCACAATCAGAATGTGGACAAGATCAGGACAAAGGACGCAAGTTAGAACAAGGTATAAATGGGGCTTACTTCACCTCGTCTCCCCAACTTTGACCTTCAGTGTAGCTATTTCCTTTGTTGAAATATCCTTGTTAACTAATTTGGAATAAAATATGAAACGTAATGAAAACAAACTGTAATAATGACTGATCGTGGATTGGTACAAATTATTATTTCAAGGTATCCTCTGTCCATAAACATGGAGTTAAACTACACTATGTAAAGAAATACTTGCCAGTAATGCAAACAGTGTCTAAAACTTTCATTTTCCTAAATGCTGAGTATATTACGCAGATGCTAACTTGTGTGTTGGTTTCATTAACAGTCATTCAACGTGCAAATAAAAAGTTATACTCCAGTGTTTGCAGCTAATTTTTTAAAACAGCTTTACATCACCAGAATCTTGACACACATGCATGGAGGCATGCGCGCACACAGGCATGTAAGCACGTACACACACTCACACACTCCTCATAACTGAGCTACATTAATAAATCTTAGGGATAAATCTTAGCTCCCTTTTTTTCAATTTTTGCTTAAAATGACATACCCAAATCTAACTGCCTGTAGCTCAGGCCCTGAAGAAAGGATATGAATACTCTTGGTATCATTTGAAAGGAAACACTTTGCATTTTGTGGAAATGTGAATTGAATGTAGGAGAATATAACACAATAGATCTGTTAGAAAAAAAATACAAAGAAAAAAACAACCAGTTTTCTTCTACCACCATCTTTGAAATGCAACAGAAAGTTCCCAGTTCCAGCCATCACTCTGGTTGTAATTCTGATGGTGTCCACAAGATGGCAGCAGTGTATGTGCAACGTTTCAGACAGGTAACTTGAAGTATGAGGGAACTACATGACATTTAGTTTGGGCAAATCGTGAAGGAGACACTTGCATTCATATTACACTTTTCTACAAGAATATCGTCAAATCTGTATACTTGTACTTTGATTTAGCTTTTCCAGTATTAATAGCCATATTATAAGTTCAACATTTGCAAAACAACCAGTTTTCATAACTTCATAACTCTGAATATTCTTATACTTTTTGTCCAAAAGGTATGCTGTCACAAGGTTAGCAGCTACATTTTGCAACAGATACAGGGTTTCCGGATACCCCCGTAAAGCCCAGCTCATTGGCTATCTAGCTAGATTTGTTTGACCCCGATTGGTACTTATTTGACAAAATTAGAGTCGATCAAGTGATGACCGCCCACGCGCGTCATCGGCGTGCCATGAAGGCGCCGCTTTCTGATCAAATTTGGTGTCCTATAGGATATACTACACACAATGATATAGTGAAGTCTGGTTACGTTCTAGGATCTCTGAGGAATACATACGAACGTGATTTGACTGGTTGAAACAACGTTTAGGGTGAGATTTTCACAGATTCCGTTCTTTGCAAATTGAACGAGTGGAAATACAAAATCAATTGTGCATGCTATATGGACCTTTTAGGATATGAAAAAGGAGTTTACCACTGATCTATGTATGTGACACCTTCTTAAATTACACAGATGACTAGTGCTGCTTCAGTCACAGGCCTTAGAACTATATTACACCACAAGAGGCTGTTGTTTGTCATGATATGTCCAATATTTTCATGTTGCATATTGTGCTTGAAGTTAATGAGGAGCAGCTGATCGAATTACCAATCTTGAAGAATCCATTTGACATATCCAAACTGGTGGAGAGAGTACTGGGTAAAGTTAAGGCTGTGAGGATCACGACAGGCAGGCTTGTTTAGATGTTTTGTACTTCTGAGGATCAGAAGGAACGTGTGTTGCGTTTCACCCGATTTGAGAAGTTTGGCAGTGTGTGTCTCTTCGGAAAAGGGCATCCCTCAAGGGGGTAATATCTGCCGTCTCGAGGGAAGTCGATGTTGAACAGATTAAAAATATTCCTGGAGTGATTGATGCACGTCGGATAAATTGTGTGGTGATTTATGAAAAAGTGAAGAGCCTATCTGTGCTTTTGTTTTTTGATATGGAGTCTCTCGCTACTCAAGAGCAGTTGGGGTATTTAAACTAGAGTCAGAGCATTTATCTCAAGACCAATGATCACTGTAAAGCTTTTGGACATGTTTCAAGTGTTTGTAGAAGGGAGAAGCCAATATGTCCAAGTTGTGGAAAAGATCATGTGTTTTAAAAGTGATAAAAATGTGACATGGTGCAATTGTGGTGGGAATCATGAAGCCACGTCTTTGGAATGTGAAGGGGTTAAACCAAGGCCTCGTACCTTTTAAAGGGGTTAATAAATTGTTTTATGATAAACTGTAAGGTCTCCTCTTCAGGAGACCTCTGTGTGTGTTAACACCTGTTTTGAGTGCTGTGCCCTTCAGACACTATCAGAAGGTGGAAACTGCCTACGTTCATTGTCACACCCTGATCAGTTCTACCTGTCCTTGTTATTGTCTCCACCCGCTCCAGGTGTTGCTTGTTATCCCTGGTGTATATACACTGCTCCAAAAAATAAAGGGAACACTTAAACGACACAATGTAACTCCAAGTCAATCACACTTCTGTGAAATCAAACTGTCCACTTAGGAAGCAACACTGATTGACAATAAATTTCACATGCTGTTGTGCAAATGGAATAGACAACAGGTGGAAATTATAGGCAATTAGCAAGACACCCCCAATAAAGGAGTGGTTCTGCAGGTGGGGACCACAGACCACTTCTCAGTTCCTATGCTTCCTGGCTGATGTTTTGGTCACTTTTGAATGCTGGCGGTGCTTTCACTCTAGTGGTAGCATGAGACGGAGTCTACAACCCACACAAGTGGCTCAGGTAGTGCAGCTCATCCAGGATGGCACATCAATGCGAGCTGTGGCATGAAGGTTTGCTGTGTCTGTCAGCGTAGTGTCCAGAGCATGGAGGCGCTACCAGGAGACAGGCCAGTACATCAGGAGACATGGAGGAGGCCGTAGGAGGGCAACAACCCAGCAGCAGGACCGCTACCTCCGCCTTTGTGCAAGGAGGAGCAGGAGAAGCACTGCCAGAGCCCTGCAAAATGACCTCCAGCAGGCCACAAATGTGCATGTGTCTGCTCAAACGGTCAGAAACAGACTCCATGAGGGTGGTATGAGGGCCCGACGTCCACAGATGGGGGTTGTGCTTACAGCCCAACACCGTGCAGGACGTTTGGCATTTGCCAGAGAACACCAAGATTGGCAAATTCGCCACTGGTGCCCTGTGCTCTTCACAGATGAAAGCAGGTGCACACTGAGCACATGTGACAGACGTGACAGAGTCTGGAGACGCCGTGGAAAACGTTTTGCTGCCTGCAACATCCTCCAGCATGACCGGTTTGGCGGTGGGTCAGTCATGGTGTGGGGTGGCATTTCTTTGGGGGGCCGCACAGCCCTCCATGTGCTCGCCAGAGGTAGCCTGACTGCCATTAGGTACCGAGATGAGATCCTCAGACCCCTTGTGAGACCATATACTGGTGCGGCTGGCCCTGGGTTCCTCCTAATGCAAGACAATGCTAGACCTCATGTGGCTGGAGTGTGTCAGCAGTTCCTGCAAGAGGAAGGCATTGATGCTATGGACTGGCCCGCCCGTTCCCCAGACCTGAATCCAATTGAGCACATCTGGGACATCATGTCTCGCTCCATCCACCAACGCCACGTTGCACCACAGACTGTCCAGGAGTTGGCGGATGCTTTAGTCCAGGTCTGGGAGGAGATCCCTCAGGAGACCATCCTCCACCTCATCAGGAGCATGCCCAGGCGTTGTAGGGAGGTCATACAGGCACGTGGAGGCCACACACACTACTGAGCCTCATTTTGACTTGTTTTAAGGACATTACATCAAAGTTGGATCAGCCTGTAGTGTGGTTTTCCACTTTCATTTTGAGTGTGACTCCAAATCCAGACCTCCATGGGTTGATAAATTGGATTTCCATTGATTATTTTTGTGTGATTTTGTTGTCAGCACATTCAACTATGTAAAGAAAAAAGTATTTAATAAGATTATTTCTTTCATTCAGATCTAGGATGTGTTGTTTAAGTGTTCCCTTTATTTTTTTGAGCAGTATATATATCCCTGTGTTTCCTGTCTCTCTGTGCTAGTATGTCTTGTATGTTCCAAGTCAACCAGCGTGTTTTTCCCGTGCGCCTGCCTTTTCTATTCTCTTTTACTAGTCCTCCTGGTTTTGACCCTTGCCTGTTTTCTGGACTTTACCCACCTGCCTGACCATTCTGCCTGCCCTGACCTCGAGCCTGCCTGCCACACTACCTTCTGGACTCTGAACTGGTTTTGACTTTTTGCCTGTCCTCGACCATTCTCTTGCCTACCCCTTTTGGTTATAATAAATATCAAAGACTCAAACCATCTGCATCTGGGTCTCGCCTTGTGCCCTTATAGTTCATACTCCTCCTGTCTGGGCCCCGCCTGGCTATCTGAGGTTCTGAGAATACGACTGGTTTTCTGAGAACACAAGGCTGCCTCAGGCCTGTTGAAAACAGCCACCTGTCAGAAGATGCTTAGACTCGTTCACCTTGTTATGACCCAAAACTTGTGATGAAAGGTCAAGTTTCGGTCAAACCCACTTCTGAACTTTTAATTGCTGACTAGGTGGTTGCTGCTGTCAGGGGGAGGTTAGATTGATTAAAATGTTGTTGCCAGGGAAAGTCACGCAAGGAGGACTGGGGAGGCTATATGAGTTACAGGATGTCTTAGACATTTTTCAGAACCTGGGGAGAGCTATCATAAACTGTACTCTGTACCAACTTCTGCCTACAATTGTATTACAAAATTGACCAACAAATGCCTGACAAGGATGAAAGAGAATGAGGTGGCCAAAGTCAGGGCTGTCCAGAGCATTTCATTTGCAGCGGCTGTTAAAAGGGTTGAGGGTTCAAATGGTGCTCGTGAAGATTTCATGGTGGTGGATAGGGCTTCAATGCAGACTGCAGGGGTTGCTTTCACGAGCAGAACCCAGATATTTTAAAGGTTAAGAAGGTGGACTTTGTGGCCTTTATACACTATATATACAAAAGTATGTGGACACCCCTGGATTCGGCTATTTCAGCCACACCCGTTGCTGACAGGTGTATAAAATTGAGCACACACCCAAGCAATCTCCATAGACAAACATTGGCAGTAGAATGGCCTTACTGTAGAGCTCAGTGACTTTCAACGTGGCACTGTCATAGGAGGCCACCTTTCCAACAAGTCAGTTTGTCAAATTTCTGCCCTGCTAGAGCTGCCCCGGTCAACTGTAAACGCTGTTATTGTGAAGTGGAAACATCTAGGAGCAACAACGCCTCAGCCGCGAAGTGGTAGGCCACACAAGCTCTCAGAATGGGACCACCAAGTGCTGAAGTGTGTAGTGCGAAGAAAATAATTTGCAACACTTACTACCAAGTTCCAAACTGAATCTCGAAGCAAAAGCACAAGAACTGTCATTGAGAGCTTCATGAAATGGGTTTCCATGGCTGAGCAGCCATACACAAACCTAAGCTCACCATTTGTAATGCCAAGTGTCGGCTGGAGTGGTGTAAAGCTTGTCGCCATTGGACTCTGGAGCAGTGGAAATGTGTTCTCTGGAGTGATGAATCATGCTTCACCATCTGACAGTCTGACGGAAGAATCTGGGTTTGACGGATGCCAAGAGAATACTTCCTGTCCCAATGCATAGTGCCAACTGTAAAAGTTTGGTGGAGGAGGAAAAAAGGTCTGGGTCTGTTTTTCATGGTTCGGGCCAGGCCCCTTAATTCCAGTGTAGGGAAATCTTAAAGCTACAGCATACAATGATATTCTAGACAATTCTGCGCTTCTAACTTTGTAGCAACAGTTTGGGGAAGGCCCTTTCCTGTTTCAGCATGACAATGCCCCCGTGCACAAAGCGAAGTCCATACAGAAATGGTTTGTCAAGATTGGTGAGGAAGAACTTGACTGGCCTGCACAAAGCCCTGACCTCAAGCCCATCGAACACCTTTGGGATGAAATGGAACACCAACTGCGAGTCAGGCCTAAACACCCAACATCAGTGCTCAACCTTACTAATGCCCTTGTGGCTGAATAGAAGCAAGGCCCCGCAGCAATGTTTCAACATCTAGTGGAAAGCCTTCCCAAACTGTGAAAGCATTCCCAAACTGTGGTTGTAGAAACCAGACAACAAAGTTTCAAGGTTGTTGTAGCAGTAAAGGGGGGACCAACTCCATATTAATGCCCATGATTTTGGAATGAGATGTTCGATGAGCAGCTGCCCACATACTTTTGGTCATGTAGTGTAGCTATGGTGATTAATGGCACTGCCAAGATGGAGAGGAGGTACAGGAAAATGTATTTCATTGTGGATGCAGCGGAGCGGTTCTTGGGACTGAAAGATTTCTCAGTGAAGGAGTTGCATAGATTATTGTCACAAGCCGTACCACCCTCTCGGGGCCTAGAGCCTGAGAAGGGAGATATGGAGATTTGAAGGAAGGAAGGAAGGGGAAGGAAGGAAGGAAGGAAGGAGTGAAGGAAGGAGTGAAGGAAGGAAGGAAGGAAGGAAGGAAGGAAGGAAGGAAGGAAGGAAGGAAGGAAGGAAGGAAGGAAGGAAGGAGTGGGAGTTTTGTTTGGATTTTTCAATGTACTATTTTTATTTGGGGTGATTAAGTTAGTTTTCCATATCACGTTTTTCAATTCGTCCAATACACCTTTTTGGGTTGTAGTCTACCATAAAACCCACAGAAGAAGAAGAAGAAGAAGAAAGAGGAGGAGGTATGGGGTGTGATTTTCTTGTAGGCAGAGCGCATTGGAGAAGGTTTCTATTGCATTGACAGGCACGACTCAGGCCTGTACTCTACTCAGACCGGTGCGCCTTAACCAATCAGAGCTGCAGTAGCCATCTTTGAAAAGCTAGTCAGGTAAAGAGCTTTTTTATGTCTTAAAGGGATGTGTTGTATTTTTAAATGGTCTTGAATAAGCTACAGTGGGGGAAAAAAGTATTTGATCCCCTGCTGATTTTGTACGTTTGCCCACTTACAAAGAAATGATCAGTCTATAATTTTAATGGTAGGTTTATATGAACAGTGAGAGACAGAATAACAACAAAACAATCCAGAAAAACGCATGTCAAAAATGTTATAAATTGATTTGCATTTTAATGAGGGAAATAAGTATTTGACCCCCTCTCAATCAGAGAGATTTCTGGCTCCCAGGTGTCTTTTATACAGGTAACGAGACCAGGATCGTGGTGTTACCCTTTGAGGGAGGAAGATCCGTGAGGAAATCCACCGATGAACGCCAAAGAGGGATCCGGATGAGCCAGCATGGGAGCCGAGGTAAACAGAGCCTTCAGGTGACCAAAAGCCCTGTCCGCCTCAGCCGACCACTGCAGTCGCACCGGTCCCCCCTTCAGCAGTGAGGTAATGGGAGCCGCTACCTGACCAAAGCCCAGGATAAACCTCCGGTAGTAGTTGGCAAACCCTAGAAACCGCTGCACTTCCTTTACCATGGTGGGAGTCGGCCAATTACCCACGGCTGAAATGCGGTCACTCTCCATCTCCACCCCTGAAGTGGAAATGCGGTACCCTAGGAAGGAGGCGGACTGTTGGAAGAACAGACATTTCTCAGCCTTGACGTACAGGTCATGCTCCAACAGTTGACCAAGCACCCTGCGCACCAGGGACACATGCTTGGCGTGTGTAGCGGAGTATATCAGAATGTCGTTGATATACACCGCTACACCCTGCCTGTGCAGGTTCCGGAAAATCTCGTCTACAAATGCCTGGAAGACTGATGGAGCATTCATCAACCCGTACGGCATGACGATGTACTCATAGTGCCCTGAGGTGGTACTAAATGCCATATTCCACTCGTCCCCCTCCCGGATACGCACCAGGTTGTAAGAGCTCCCGAGATCCAATTTTGTGAAGAAGCGTGCCCCGTGCATTGACTCTATCGCACTGGCTATGAGAGGCAGCGGGTAACTGTACCTCACAGTGATTTGGTTGATACCTCGATAGTCAATGCACGGGCGCAGACCTCCATCCTTCTTCTTCACAAAAACGAAACTCGAGGAGGCAGGTGAAGTGGAGGGCCGAATGTACCCCTGCCCCAGGGATTTGGAGACATATGTTTCCATAGTTGCCGTCTCCTCCTGTGACAGGGGATACACGTGACTCCTGGGAAGTGCTGCGTCTACCAGGAGATTTATCGCACAATCCCCCCGTCGATGTGGTAATTGAGTCGCCTTCTTCTTACAGAAGGCGAGAGCCAAATCGGCATATTCAGAGGGGATGCGCACGGTGGAGACCTGGTCTGGACTTTCCACCGTAGTAGCATCGATGAAAACCCCTAAACACCTCCCCGAGCACTTTCGTGACCACCCCTTGAGAGCCCTCTGTTGCCACGAAATAGTGGGGTCATGACAGGCCAACCAGAGTAGGCCCAGCACCACAGGAAACGCAGGAGAATCAATAAGGAAAAGACTCATTCTCTCCTTGTGACCCTCCTGCGTAACCATGCGGTGGCCTCCCTAATTAGCCCTGACCCTAATGGTCAACTATCTAGGGCGTGCACAGGGAAGGGCATATCCACAGGAACAATGGGGATCCCTAAACTATGGGCAAATGCTCTGTCAATACAATTCCCAGCTGCGCCTGAATCTACGAGCGCCTTATGCTGGGAATGCGGGGAAAACTCAGGAAAATGTATAAACAAAAACATGTGAGCAACAGGGGGCTCTGAGTGAGCCTGGTGCCGACTCACCTGGGGTGAGAAGAACAAGAAGAGGGACCGACTTCGGCGGAAGTCGTGACAGTATGTTTTGTTTTGTATTGTTTGAAGAATATAAAATTAGGATAAGACACCTGCCAATATGAATCTTTAGTGTACAGTTCCTCTTTTTATTTGAGCTCATAAAGACCATTGGTCTTATGACTGTATTTATCCCATCAAAGCACACAAATCAATCATTTCTGTGTTAATGTGTTTACACCACTTTTTACAGTCATGTCACATGGACTTTATTTAATCTTCATTACTTTTAAGGAAGAAGCTATTATGTGGCCTGTGGATATGCTTGAGGTTACCCATGTGCTGCATCAAGGACATCTTCCATGCTTTTTGGGGGGATAAAATCTAATTTTATTTGTCACATGCGCTGAATACAACAGCTGGACTTCTAGGTAGAGCAGCAAAGAAAAAGCAATATCTCAGACTGGCCAATAAAAAGAAAGATTAAGATGGACAAAAGAACCCAGACACTGGACAGAGGAACTCTGCCTAGAAGGCCAGCATCCCAGAGTCGCCTCTTCACTGTTGACAATGAGACTGGTATTATGCGGGTACTATTTATCTATTCTCAAACTAGACACTCTAATGTACTTTTGCTCAGTTGTGCACCGGGGCCTCTCACTCCTCTTTCTATTCTGGTTAGAGACAGTTTGCGCTGTTCTGTGAAGGGAGTAGGACACAGCGTTGTACGAGATCTTCAGTTTCTTGGCAATTTCTCGCATGGAATAGCCTTCATTTCTCAGAACAAGAATAGACTGACAAGTTTCAGAAGAAAGTTCTTTGTTTCTGGCCATTTTGAGCCTGTAATCGAACCCACAAATGCTGATGCTCCAGATACTCAACTAGACCAAAGAAGGCCCGTTTTATTGCTTCTTTAATTAGCACAACAGTTTTCAGCTGTGCTAACATAATTGCAAAAGGGTTTTCTAATGATCAATTCGACTTTTAAAATTCTAAACTTGGATTAGTTAACACAACGTGCCATTGGAACACAGGAGTGATGGTTGCTGATAACGGGCCTCTGTACGCCTATGTAGATATTCTATAAAAAAATCTGCAGTTTCCAGCTATAATAGTCATTTACAACATTAACAATGTCTACACTGTATTTCTGATCAATTTGATGTTATTTTAATGAACCAAAAATGTGCTTTTCTTTCAAAAACAAGGACATTTCTAAGTGACCCCAAACTTTTGAACAGTACTGTAGGTAGAGTTATTAAAGTGACTACCGTAAATTCCGGACTATAAGTTGCAACCTTTTTCCCAGGCTTTGAACCTCGCGGCTTAAACAATGACGCGGCTAATATATGGATTTTTCCCGCTTTCAATTAAAAAAAATAAAAAAATAACACATTCTGTGACGTGCTCAGTTTTTTGGCGACATGAAGCTTTCATTAGACCAATGAAATTGCCGAACGGGTTAAGGTCAAACAACTTTTTTGTTTACTGTTTAGATTAAATCGACCGCTCTCAAACTTCCCATCATTCTGATTACGGTAGTCATTTTGTCACCCTCATCATGGCAAAGACACGGAGAAATGCATATGATGCAGCTTTCAAGTTGAAGGCGATTGATCTGGCTGTTGGAAAAGGAAATAGAGCTGCTGCATGGGAGCTTGGTCTTAATGAGTCGATGATGAGACGTTGGAAACAGCAGCGTGAGGAATTGACTCAGTGCAAAAAGACAACTAAAGCTTACTGCTAATGTTTTATTTTTTGTTACAAGCCGTGTTTCGTTAAAGCCTATTTATTTTTGTTACAAGCCGTGTTTCGTTAAAGCCTATTTATTTTTGTTACAAGCCATGTTTCGTTAAAGCCTGTGTAAAGTTCCTTTGTTTCAATGTACCGGTAGGCACCTGCGGCTTATAGACATGTGCGGCTTATTTATGTTCAAAATATATATATTTTTTTAATTCAGTGGGTGCGGCTTATATTCAGGTACGCTTAATAGTCCGGAAATGACGGTATGCATAGATAATAACAGAGAGTTGCAGCAGTGTAAAATAGGATCTGGGTAGCCCTTTGATTAGCTGTTCAGGAGTCTTATGGCTTGGGGGTAGAAGCTGTTTAGAAGCCTCTTGGATCTCGACTTGGTGCTCCGGTACCTCTTGCCGTGTGGTAGCAAAGAGAACAGTCTATGACTAGGGTGGCTGGACTCTTTGACAATTTTTAGGGCCTTCCTCTGGTATAGAGGTCCTGGATGGCAGGAAGTTTGGCCCCAGTCGATGAGAATGGGGGCGTGCTCTGTCCTCCTTTTCCTGTAGTCCACAATCATCTCCTTTGTCTTGATCACATTGAGGGATAGGTTGTTGTCCTTGCACCACACGGTCAGGTCTCTGACCTCCTCCCTATTGGCTGTCTCGTTTTTGTCGGTGATCAGGCCTACCACTGTTAGAGATTGCATCATCTGTGGATCTGTTGGGGTGGTATGCAAATTGGAGTGGGTCTAGAGTTTCTGGGATAATGGTGTTTATGTGAGCCATGACCAGCCTTTCAAAGCACTTCATGGCTACAGACGTGAGTGCTACAGGTCGGTAGTCATTTAGGCAGGTTACCTTAGTGTTCTTGGGCACAGGGACTATGGTGGTCTGCTTGAAACATGTTGGTATTACAGACTTAGACAGGGAGAGGTTGAAAATGTCAGTGAAGACACTTGCCAGTTGGTCAGTGCATGCTCGGAGTACACGTCCTGGTAATCCGTCTGGCACTGCGGCCTTGTGAATGTTGGCATGTTTCAGTGTTACTTGCCTCGAAGCGAGCATAGAAGTAATTTAGCTCGTCTAGTAGGCTCGTGTCACTGGCCAGCTCTCAGCTGTGCTTCCCTTTGTAGTCTGTAATAGTTTGCAAGCCCTGCCACATCCGACGAGCATCAGAGCCGGTGTAGTACGATTCGATCTTAGTCATGTATTGACGCTTTGCCTGTTTGATGGTTCATCGGAGGGCATAGCGGGATTTTGTATAAGCTTCCGGTTTAGTGTCTCGCTCCTTGGAAGCGGCAGCTCTACCCTTTAGCTCAGTGCGAATGTTGCCTGTGGTTGTGGTATGTACGTACAGTCACTGTGGTGACGACGTCTTCGATGCACTTATTGATGAAACCAGTGACTGATGTGGTGTACTCCTCAATGCCATCAGAAGAATCCCAGAACCTATTCCAGTCTGTGCATGCAAAACAGTCCTGTAGCTTAGCATCTGCTTCATCTGACCACTTTTTTATAGACCGAGTCACTGGTGCTTCCTGCTTTCCTGCTTGTAAGCAGGAGTCAGGAGGATAGAATTATGGTCAGATTTGACATGGAGTCATCTGTGAAATTCAGCAGGGCTTCTGGGAACTTCCACTATACAGAAGTCCATTCATGTAAAGTGCATTCCACTCCTTGGAAATTGAAATTGGCTAAATTTCAGATTTGGCTTGAAATAAGAGACAGTGTATTATGTGAATAACCTTTACCTTAAGCTAGCATCTTTCCCTCTAAATGAAGAATCAGCCTTCAACTGTGATAGAAGGATTGTTTCATTAGAAAGAAAATGTTAGAAAGAAAATGTTCTTGAATGTAGGAATGAAGTTCAATAAAGATGCTTCCTTTGCTCTATGATGGATGAGATCCGGGAAAATGGCAGTAATAGTGTAGAAAATAAAAAAAGTTTTACCACAGTTGGCCTTTGTTCAGGTCAAGTAGTTAGGCCTAATCAATTCTAATTTTATTTGTCACATGCGCCGAATACAATAATGTGTGTGTGTGTGTGTGTGTGTGTGTGTGTGTGTGTGTGTGTGTGTTGGAGTGTCAGTGTAGTATGTGTGGGTGTGTGGTTAGAGTCCAGTGAGTGTACATTGATCCTGTGCAAGAGGACAAAATCCTGTATCATTGCAAGAAATAATAATAGATAAGAAAACAAGGGGGTCAATGCAAATAGTCCAGGTACCCTTTTGATGAACTGTTCAGTAGTCTTCTGGCTTGTGGGTAGGAGCTGTTAATGTCAGTGAAACTCTGTTTAACGACATCTGTGGCATTTCATTGAAATGAGCTTCGGTCAACTAAGAACATAGTGTATCCTCTGTTAAATTTTGGAAATGCCCAGATTAGTTAACTTGAAAGTTTCTTGGGTTGTTTTTTCCATATCATCACACGTCACTTCTAAACTGGTTCACATAATTGAGTCATTAGAGCTGACGAACTTTAATAGCCTCCTCAAGTGGGGCTCTGTGAACATTGATGGTGCACTGCCCTATGCGACTCCCAATCATGGCCAGTTGGAATCGAACCAGGGTTTCTGTAGTGACGCCTCAAGCACTGAGATGGAGCACCTTAGACCACTGCGCCACTCAGGAGCCCATGTTATATTAGCCTACCAACCAGGACCCCTAAGTCATGGAGTTAAGTGGCACAGCTATAGTTGGCCATGTTTAGCTAGACACTAATCAATGTATTAGTCTACCTAGATGACTAATAGGGTTGTAGTAAGCTTTCAGATACTTTTAAAATCTTTTCAAAAGTTGTAACATCATCTACTATGTCAAGGTCAATCCCTCTTAAGACCTTGAGAAACTTCATCTCTGAATAATTTCAGTAGTCACAGCAAGTTGACTCAATCTTGTGCATGTAAGCCTATTCATGTTTTCTGATTGAATCGGTGTATGGTGTTTCCAATGATGCTTTGGAAATCAAATCACTTATGCATGTTTCATTTATTTATTCAGTAACTGTTGGAAGGGATAGGACATTAAAAGCCCCTACTTCAACATTAAGTTTCTAGTACAGTTTTTGAAGGGCTAAGTAGTAGGCCTAGGCTTTCATTTAGACTGAGCGCTCAGGCTTCAGAATCAGAATTGGAATACCTGATGTTCAAATGCTGACCCTTCTACCTCCAGAGGGTGTTTTCAGCTGTTATCGTGACTGTTGTAGACATTCCACCACAGAACAAGAAAAATAACAACCTTGCTCTTTGCAAACTGTACAAGGCTATAAACAAGCAACAACAAAAAAAAACATCCAGAGGCTGCTTTTCTGGTGGCGTAAAGCCTAATAATATGCATGAAATATCAATGCAGAAGCAACGTATCCGTCAATTTGCTATGCTCCTCTAATTGCTGAGAGCAAAACTGTGATTCGCAGTTCGATCACATGTGTGTCCGTTCCAAATTGCAAAGATGTCATAACCCGCGCACTTCAGCAGCTATACTTATTTAGTGCTGAACGGCTCTGGAAGCTCGGGAGTTGATAGGCTGAATTGAAAGTTGTGCAAGCCAGACCTGCATAAACACTTGGAGAAGAGTTTGTTAAATTTCATATTATACTTCAAATCTTTAAAACTACAATTTTCTGAGGTAAGAATGTTATTCCATCGTTTTTATCAGCCTTCAAGAAATGTTTCCTTATTTGCCTATGCGAGGCTACCTAGTTGGTCAATCTTGAGGCAGATGGAGTCATTAGCCTGGGCTACAACAAGGTGTTAGTGGTAGCCTATGTTGGCATATAGTTTTTATATATATCATTGACAGTAATTCTATTCAAAGCTCTGCTTACTTGATCTTATTCCAAGCATATAATTGTCTTGTCTTTCAATATTTTCCTTTAAATGTGATAGTGTGAGCAGAATTGCTTTCTGTTTTTATGTTTCTGGTCAATACCACTAGGCTGTGGCGTAATATTTGATCATACTAAAACCTTGATGTAAGGATGGATGACCTCTGGTTTATGTAAATATTTATTGAGTACCTTACTGTTGCTTAAATTAATTACAGAATTGTTTGAAATGGTTTCTTCATTGCGGCACTGCTGAACAGTTCATTCCCTTTCATGACTCCCATTGTTCACTGTCATCCTCCTTGGGTATGGTCAGCGCCCATTGAAGGGATAACTAGATTTCCATGCTAGGAGCATAGAACAACTGTTATCACTGTGGCACTCTAGCAGCTGACAGTACCATGTAAACAGGATGTTAGATTCAAGATAAGGAAGTCATTATGAAACAGATGTGGGAAAGACTGCTTGGGGCATTCTGCTTTGCCCCCTGTGTCCCTATGAGATGTTTGCCTGACAGTCACTAAGGTAATTCACTCTTTCTACATATTCTGTTTTACAGGATTGGTGAAAAGGACATGTCTTACACAAATAATCATTACATTGAGGTGAGCTGGAAAATATATAAAAACAATAACCAGGGGTTAAACGTTTGATTCCAGGGGAGTAAATTGTCCTTCTTTCTCCAGGCCAACGCCGTGCAACGGCTGGCTAGTCTGCCGCTCTTCGACTCCGCCCTGAAATCTGTTGTTTCAGTTTACACGGACGTAAAGGGCCGTTACCCGCTCCTGGGTGTGGTGGGGGGCGTGGCTGAGATTGGGGTGCGTAATGTGTCCCAGGCTGTCATTCTCCGTGCCACCCCCCTCCTACTTAGTCTGGAGCCCCAGAGTGAGTCCACTGAATACTGAAAACTCTACTGATTGATTCTACCCTATTGCCTTATAACTCTCATCTGCCATCAAATATAAAATGTAAAATGTGAATAACTTTAACATGGATGCCACCGCTACCACCAAATAACTCTAACTTTTGGTTTCCATGTCTCACCATTGGTTCCCTCCTCCATATTGCAGTTGAGGTCGTCAATAACTATGCTTGTATGGGCTTGGACCAGCTGGAAGATAACTTTCCCGTCCTGCACCAGTCTACAGAGGAGGTGGGTGTCTTCTCTCTCTGTTTCTGTTCTGCCTGGTCCAGTGGGTGATGATGCAGTGTGTGAGCCTGACTGACTGGTCTGTTATCGTAGACACATTCTGATTGTTCCAGCATTAACTGACCTTTCACACCACTTTATAGTCTATTAGATGCATTACCAGAGTTTCAATAGTTGACATTGACATTACGTTTTAATGGCGTTAGACTATGTGGAAGGTTACTGCTACTGACCATCAGTCATGTTGGATGGATTCCATTTATAATATCCTACTATTGCTCTGACTGATTATTTCTCCCTTTTTCTAAATTCCAAACTGCCTCTCTCCCTTTCTTTCTGCCTTATCATCTACAACTATTCTACCACTCCCACCTCCCCCTTTTTCTTCACTCGCCATCTTTCACTTCTTTCATTATCTCAACACCCTGCTACTTCTTTATCACCCTATTCCCTACAACCCTCCTCTCCTCCACCCCCCATCCTCCACACAGGTATTGGGTCACCTGAAGGATGCCTTCTTTCTGACCCTGGATGACGTGCAACTGCGTGTGAATGATGAGCTGGACGGGATGCAGGGGCGCTGGGACAAGCTGACCGATGCCACCTGGTACTACCTCCTGGCTCTGCAGGAGTCACAGCTGGGTCAGATGGCCACCTCGGGCCTGGACGACATCCTCACACGCTCAGAGGAGGCCATGGCCAAGTACATGCCCCTGACAGCTACACTGCGTGAGTTTTGGTGGAGGGTAGTGGAGGGGCTAGTGCAATTTACACAGTCTTTGCCGAATGGTGGATTGGGAGGCTGTCTTTCTGCTGAAGTATATTCATGAATGCTTTATGAGGTCTTTGGTCTAAAGTCAGGTAACAGTATACAGTGTACACCACAATCTGCATGGTCATCCTATTGCTGCTTTCTGAGCTTTACCACAGGGGGCGTAAATGCTCTTCAAGTGTTTGATAATGTCCCTACTAATTTGCTTTGAGGCTGTTCTAATACACAATGACATCCATAATAACAGATTTGAGAATAAAAACGTATTTTCAAATCTTTCTATTGTGTTGTTTTGTAAATATTTTAATCATAGGAAAAAATATAATAAATAACTCATTAAAATAGAGTATAATTGATATCCTGCTGTCTGTAAAGCAGATCTAATCGACATGAAAACCATATTGATGTGATGCACTGTTGTCTTGGTAACATTGCAGTACATTATCAAATCATACTGACTCATATCCTCACTTGAAATATAAAGTGTGCTTGTAAATTCTATTTCCTTTCATCATTCATGATTCATAGCCTTCCCTGTGGCTCAGTTGGTAGAGCATGGTGTGTGCAACGCCAGGGTTGTGGGTTCGATTCCCACGGGGGGCCAGAACAAAACAACAACAAAAAATGTATGAACTGTATTCACTACTGTAAGTCGCTCGGGATAAGAGCGTCTGCGAAATGACTGAAATGTAAATGTAATTCATCAACATGTAAACAATCAAGCATGTTTTTAGATTGTGGAGTGCATAGACTGTGTTGATCAGACAGTGTGTCACAGTGATGACGCTCTGTGTGTTGGGCAAGAGGTGTTTGGAAGGGGTGAAAGGAGTTGTGATGCCTGTGTGAAAGAATTGACACATAGCCTACCGTGCAAATACAACCAACTACTAGTAACCCACTGGGCACAGACGTCAATTCAACGTCTACTCCACATTGGTTCAATGCCATTTCATTGAAATTACGTGGAAACAACGTTAATTTAACCAGTGTGTGCCCGTTGTGAAGTATATGACCCTAACACCTCGCTCTGTCAATATGGCTGCGTCCAGTCTGCTTCGAATATTGAACACTACAGTTACGAGGGCAAGTTTTGACAACAAAGACACATCTACATCTTTCTGTTGAGTTGACCACACCATATTTGTCTTTTGACTTGCCTCTGTGTGTTCCCCAGGCCTAGAGTGGGAGAGGAGGACACAGCAGTATGAGGACGAAGATGGGGAGGATGAGCCTGGGTTGTGGACGCGGTTCCGAGGCCTCCTGCTCTCTCTGAGCCTGCAGCTGTACCACCGCCTGCTGAAGCTCAGAAACAGGCTGGAGCGGGCCATGGGGATGCTGCAGGATGCTACCGACAGGGTGAGAAACACCTAGAACCCTCTCTATGGCTGTGTCCCTAAAACGAACCTTTGTCTGCTTCGTCCCCTGTAGTCTCAACTACAGGCCTCTTGCTTTACACGTATCACGTCCTAGCCCAGGTCAATCTGCTCTCTCCTCTTCGTCCTTTCTCACACTATGACTCTCATTCATCTGAACCACCCATCCTTTGCCACCCTCCGTGTCTCACTCCCCTGTGTTTTTTACACCTTTCTCTTCCTTCTCGTTTTCCTCCACACACCAATCTGTTCCTCATTGCTGTCAGACCTCGCATCCATCATGATAAACTATACCGCCTCCTCTTTACTCAATCAGGGTACAGCACAAATTCAAACAAGGTATTAAAGACATTTAGATGTACAGTTAAAATAGTCTAACATTCAGACAATATAATAATTTATACAAAAAGTGTAACATAATGATAATAACAATGTAATAATAAAATAATGACACAACAGAATAACTTTAAATGGATGAATAAAACAGAGCATTTTCAGGCAGCACCTCAGCTACTCTTTGTTGACCTCCTCTGTAATCAATTGATGCTAGGTCCCTCGGGAGGTTCTCTAACCACCACAACATCCTCTGCTGTCTCTGTCTGCCTTTATTGGGTTTGGGTTAAATAGAAGCAGGCTACGTGCCCAGAGACATGGTCAGTGCTCTCTGTGAGGGCTCTAGGGCACTCCCTGCACTCCCTACTCCCTGAATGCGCGTTTTGTTCGCGCGTTCAGGTCACTAATCCAAAGGCATAACGCGAGAGCGCAGAACCAGAGACAAAAAGTCAAATAGTTCCATTACGTTCATAGAAACATGTCAAATGATGTTTACAATCAATCCTTAGGGTCTTTTTAACATAAAACGTCGATAATATTCCAACCGGACAATAGCGTATTCATTACGGAGGTAAAAGAAGGAGAGGCGCGCCAATGTGCCCGCGCAGTAAACAACTCACTGGTCCCAGGCAGTCCACTGATTGACTGAGCTCCTATTCTCTGCCCAGTAACAGTAAACGGATGAAACAAGTTTAAAAAGGCTGTTGACAGCCAATGGAAGCCTTAGGAAGTGCAAAATGACCCCACAGACACTGTAGTTTGAATAGGGATTAGATAGAAGAACTACAAGTCACTTCCTGGTTGGATTTTTCTCAGGTTTTTGCCTGCCATATGAGTTCTGTTATACTCACAGACATCATTCAAACATTTTCAGAACCTTCAGTGTTTTCTATCCAAATCTACTAATAATATGCATATCCTACGTTCTGAGCCCGAGTAGTAGGCAGTTTAATTTGGGCACGTCATTCATCCGAATTTACGAATACTGCCCCCTGTCACTAAAAAGTTATGAAGCTCAAACTGGGTTTAGGTCAGTTGAAATTGAGGGATATTTTCAATAACAGGGTCACTATATGGGTCACCTCAAGGAGGTTTTTAAGAAAGAGGATGAACATTGAGAAGAATAACTACTAGATTTTCAATGGATTGTTTTATAATACATTCATTTTTAAATTTATGGTTCTATGAACTAAAATTGGGTTGATAGTGAAACTGTCAAAGTAGTTACTGAATATAAAAATAAACAGTAACACTAGGAAATGTTTAATGAACTTTCGTAGAGATATTATACAACTATAGGGTTTCCAGCAGCCTCTTTGCTTGAACCTCTTGTAATGTGCTGTGAAGGAACGACCTGAGTCCACATTTTTCCTGGGGTAATTGGTGCTAAATGACCCTAACTGCTGCTGCAGGCTGGAGAGAGAGGAGAATAGGCTGGTGCTGAAAGCCCACCAATGAGGGTCGGCCTCATCAGACAAACACCCTCATTAATGCTCCTGTACACTCTCCCATGGAGACTGAGGCGCTGGGACAGAAACGTGTCTGTGTGAGACAGCGTTTGCATGTGTGTGTGTGGTGTCCTCAGATGTCCTACGTCGATGAAATTTGGCAGCGGGTACCATGCTGCATTGTTACGTTTGTCCTGAGTCTGTCCCCAGGCTACTTTGGGCCAGTGTCCTGTCCCCTCACCAGAATCCTTGGTTTGGTTTCACACATCAGGAACTTAGCTGACCCAAATACCTCTCCCACCTTTTTTGTCTTCCCCACCAAAACTGTGGGACTTGGCCTAGTTCTAGAGACTAGGTAAAACATGTTTGCCTATCTGGAGCTGTTGATCCACACTACAAGCTCACATGTAAAAGCCTGGAGGATGTGTGATTTGATCTGCTTCTAGTTCCACGTTACATCTGCGGTAAACAATATACGCTGCCAGGCATTTTTTCACGGCCACATTGAGCCAAGTGATGTGATATGTCAGATCTTATAATGCAGAAGAGAACAGACCTAAAAAGAATGACGCATTTCATCAATGGTCATATTCAAGTGTCTTCCAGGTCAGATGACATCCTCTTGGCAGTGGATGGACATTGGTTGTTTTTTATGGGTAAATGACTAGTTTTACAGTGGCTGTCAGTTTGTCATGTTTGTTTTTTCAACTTCACAAATAGTGGTGTGAAATCGCTTTAAAGGGTCCTTCAACAATTTCTCCAAAGACTGATGAAATTCATATACAGTTGGAAGTCGGAAGTTTACATACCCTTAGGTTGGAGTCATTAAAACTCGTTTTTTAACCACTCCACACATTTCTTGTTAACAAACTATAGTTTTGGCAAGTCGATTAGGACATCTACTTTGTGCATGACACAAGTAATTTTTCCAACAATTGTTTACAGACAGATTATTTCATTTATAACTCACAGTATCACAATTCCAGTGGGTCAGACGTTTACATACACTAAATTGACTGTGCCTTTAAACAGCTTGGAAATTTCCAGAAAATTATGTCATGGCTTTAGAAGCTTCTGATAGGCTAATTGACATCATTTGAGTCAATTGGAGGTGTACCTGTGGATGTATTTCAAGGCCTACCTTAAAACTCAGTGCCTCTTTGCTTGACATCATGGGAAAATCAAAAGAAATCAGTCAAGACCGCAGAAAAGAAATGGTAGACCTCCACAAGTCTGGTTCATTCTTGGGAGCAATTTCCAAACGCCTGAAGGTACCACCTTCATCTGTACAAACAATAGTACGCAAGTATAAACACCATGGGACCACGCAGCCGTCATACTGCTCAGGAAGGAGACGCGTTCTGTCTCCTAGAGATGAAAGTACTTTGGTGTGAAAAGTGCAATCCCAAAAAAACAGCAAAGGACCTTGTGAAGATGCTGGAGGAAACAGGTACAAAAGTATCTATATCCACAGTAAAACGAGTCCTATATCGACATAACCTGAAAGGCAGCTCAGCATGGAAAAGCCACTGCTCCAAAACCGCCATAAAAAAGCCAGACTACAGTTTGCAACTGCACATGAGGACAAAGATCGTACTTTTTGGAGAAATGTCCTCTGGTCTGATGAAACAAAAATATAACTGTTTGACCATAATGACCATCGTTATGTTTGGAGGAAAAAGGGGGAGGCTTGCAAGCCGAAGAACACCATCCCAACCGTGAAGCACGGGGGTGGCAGCATCATGTTGTGGGGGGGCTTTGCTGCAGGAGGGACTGTTGCACTTCACAAAATAGATTACATCATGAGGGAGGAAAATTTTGTGGATATATTGAAGCACATCTCAAGACATCAGTCAGGAAGTTAAAGCTTGGTTGCAAATGGGTCTTCCAAATGGACAATGACCCCAAGCATACTTCCAAAGTTCTGGCAAAATGGCTTAAGGACAACAAAGTCAAGGCATTGGAGCGGCCATCACCAGGCCCTGACCTCAATCCTATAGAAAGTTTGTTGGCAGAACTGAAAAAGTGTGTGCGAGCAAGGAGGCCTACAAACCTGACTCAGTTACACCTGCTCTGTCAGTACCAAAATCCACCCACCCAACTTATTGTGGGAAGGTTGTGGAAGGCTACCCGAAACGTTTGACCCAAGTTAAACAATTTAAAGGCAATGCTACCAAATACTAATTGAGTGTATGTAAACTTCTGACCAACTGGGAATGTGATGAATGAAATAAAAACTGAAATAAATCATTCTCTCTACTATTATTCTGACATTTCACATTCTTAAAATAAAGTGGTGATCCTAACTGACCTAAGACAGGGAATTTTTACTAGGATTAAATGTCAGGAATTGTGAAAAACTAAGTTTAAATGTATTTGGCTAAGGTGTATGTAAACTTCTGACTTCAACTGTAACTGCCATTATAAGTCTGTAAGTCTTCAGCTAAGTGCCTTATCATCAGATGGGCCTGAGCAGGCTGCTGGAGGTGGTGGGCTCTGTGCTCCAGAGGCTGCAGCTGCTCTACGTGTCCCAGATGTTGCGCCTAGAGGCCGTGAGGAGGCTGGCCCTGGACCAGCTGAAGGCCCAGGTACGGGTCCTGGCTGAACTGGGGCCCATCAAGCAACTGCTGGGACTGCCTGCTCAGGTGCAGCTTGTGGTGGCCGACCTGCAGGAGCTGGGCAAGATTCTACTACAGCTGCTGGTCAACAGCACCCCTCTGTACAACATGGTGAGCATTCTAGATTATAGTTGCACCCTTCCTTACTAGGTTACTTAACCTTCCTCTTTGTATCATCTCCCCTCGTCTAATATCTCCTTTATTTGCCCTCATATGTCTCTCTGTATGTATATTCCCCACAGTCTTAATCCCCTGTGTACCCCCACCTTTTATCTTGGTCGCTTTCTCTCTCTCTCTTTCTCTCTCTGTCTCTCTCTCTGTCTGCCTCTATCTCTCTTTCTCTCTCTATCACTGTCTCTGTATCAGCTCCAGCAGCCAAGTGATCAGGATGTGGAGGACTTCCTCAACCAGCAGGAATCCATGTCCTCCGACACCACTCGCCGCAGTTCTGCCAATAGCCTCTTTCTCAAGGCCATGGACGGCCGCCCACACAAACGCACAAGCTCGTATGCCCGCTCCCAAAGGGGCTCAACCAGTGCCCCCAGTCCAGCCTCAGCCAAATTGCCCAACGGCAGCCAGAAGCAGGATGACCAGACTCTATCTCTGGAGCTCAAGAACCTGGATCTCCCTTCCACCATCGCTGTGTGTCATCGCTCTTCAATACGCAGGGGCTCATCCAGCGGCATCAATCCCCCAGACCCCAGCCCAGTCCCCGACCCAGCCCCGGCTAACCCAGCCAACGACGATGACCAGCCTCTCTCTCTCCAGGGCAGCCAAAAGCCAGACGATCAGCCTCTCTTTCTGGAGCTAGACACCCAGGAGCTCCCTTCTACAAGCACCGTGCTTCGCCCCTCCTCGGCTGCCGAAGTCCTCCTTGGCTCCATCCTCCAGTACCTGAGCTCTGAGCCACTCTCAGACGAGACCATTATACCCGAGGTGGAGACCACCGAGAAACACACCGAAGCCAGAGACGATAGCTCACCAAGACGCGAGAGCCTGTCTGCTCACTCCCGCTGGAGCTCGTCCAGTGCCGTTGCACCCGAGGTGGAGACCACTGAGGACCTGAGCCCTGAGAAAGTCTCAGATGAGGCCATGGCACTCGAGGTGGAGAGCACTGAGTACTACTCAGATGCAAGAGACGTGAGCCCATCCAGACGCCACAGCCTGTCTGCCTGCTCCCACAGAAGCTCATCAAGTGCTGGTAACCCAGACGACCAGCCTCTCTCTCGCAGGGGCAGCCAGAAGCCAGACGACCAACCTCTCTCTCGCCGGGGCAGCCAGAAGCCAGACGACCAGCCTCTTTCTCTGGAGCTGGACCCTCTAGAGCTTCATTCTACCAGCACTGTGCGTCACCCCTCCTCGGCTGCCGAGGTCCTTCCAGGTTCCATCCTCCAGTACATTAGCTCTGAGCCACCCACAGACGAGCCTGTTGTACCCGAGGTGGAGACCACCAAGAACCACGAGAGCCCACCCAGATGCAAGAGCATGTCTGTTCGCTCCCGCAGAAGCTCACCAAGTGCTGGCAACCCATCAAACATCCACCAGGGCAGCCAGATGCGGAATGACAAGCCTCTCTCTGTGGAGTTTGACATCCTGGAGGTCTCTTCTACCAGTGCTTTGCGCCGCCGATCCTTGGCTGCCGAGGTCCTCCTTGGCCCCATCCTCCAGTACCTGAGCTCTGAACCATCCTCAAACGAGACCGTTATACCTGAGGTGGAGACCACAGAGAAGAACGCACACGCAAAAGACGAGAGACCACCCAGACACCAGAGCCTGTCTCCCCGCTCCTGCAGGAGCTCGTCCAGTGCGGTTGTGCCCGAGGTGGAGACCACTGAGTACTACTTTGACGAAGGAAACGGCAGCCCACTCAGACGCAAGAGCCTGTCAATCCACTCCCGCAGGAGCTCATCCAGTGGAGCCAATGCCCCAGTCCCTGGGCTAACCTCGGACAACCCACACAATGACCGCCAGGGCACCCAGATGCAAGACAGCCTGGAGGAGTTGGACACCCAGGCCCTCCCTTCTACCAGTGCCATGCGTCGCCGCTCCTGGGCTGTCGAGGTCCTCCTAGACCCCATCCTGCAGTACCTGAACCCTGGGCACTCAGAAAAGGACGATATAGAAGAGGCCGAAATACCTGTGGTGGAGGCCACAGAGCACTAAGAAGTCACCAGTGTCCTAGAAATGGCCACCCTTTGCAGGTCCCAGGTGTAAGACTTATTAGTTGATTTTAGTTTGTGGGTACACATAGGGGGGCCATAGTTCAGCAGACATAATCTGTGATAGGTCCATTGGAATACAAAATGTGTCAATGTATGTCTCTGAAAGATTCAGCCGCTCTACTTCATGTACAGACGCCAACCAACATTTGTTTTGGTTTCCTAACTGAGCATCATGTGACATTATACACCTTGTACCTCATTATATCTAACCTAACTGACCTAACTATTCTTAAATGATGTGCTAACTTGATGTCGCATTCTGTTTCCTGTTACCCTAAGTAGCCGTGCGAAACAAAGCTTGTCATGATTAAAGGTAAAGTCTGGATTGATTGGCCTAAATATGGATGATGGATGGATGTTGAATGTGTTGATTGAGGAATGAGCATTGAATAGACAGTAGAAAATGTGTAAGTCTTTATTACAATGTCATAACATTTAATATTTCATAACATATAATACAAGACACGTTTAGATTGTCCTATAGTATGCATCAACATAATATTGGTTGTATTCAAGAAATAAATAACATTTGTATTGCTGCGGTGAAATGTATTGAGGTTATGAAGAGTGAAATAAAGTGTAATTTCCCCATCTACAGTACAGTATTCAGCTCATACATGTACTTTCCCAGATTAACCCATTCCGGTTTCATGCATTGCATAAAGGTGAACATTACAACATATAACTTTTCCACAAGATTTATTACACAAAAATTAAATAGTTTTATCCACATTAATATATTCATTTATTTATTTACAATTCTCAAACAAACGTGTGCACAGGACATATAAGCATCAAGTCTGCTAGAACTTGTAGCATAGTTATATTACAAAGTTTAAAGTTGTCCGTTTTCAGATAAAGTATAATACTGAAATGTAATTGTTTGCTGTTTTGCATTGCAGATTATACACACATCAAGCCTTCAACATTTTACAAACTGAATGTACATTGTCACTGAAAAGAAATTCCCTAACAATTGGCAATGGGTAGGACTTCCATCAGATCAACAGTATTGTCAGACATCAGCTACTCCAGATTCCTGTTCATGCTTCACATTGAATACATATTGAGTGAAGGATGGCAGTGCACATGATTTCTCATACAGTTTATCTACAGTACTGTAAACCTACTTTTCAACTTCAAAAAGTAGAAGAAATTATTGAATGACTGCTTCCATCTGCAATTCAATCTTTCGTGTAACTCTACAAGATAACCAATTTCTCCTTTCTGAAAACCGTCCCAATTAAGTTCCCTCTCAAAACCTGTTGAAGTTGTTAGAACGCACCTGCTGTTGCACTACAACCTGCCATAGACAATTTTTCTCAATTACCAACGGTGTAGATACCTACATGTTCTGACTATCCAAATCCCATTGCGCATAATGTAGCCTATCCTGTGGTAGATTACTCTGCAGGTTTCTTCCCGAATACAGCTGACATGCTTCTCACTATACTTGTAATACCCGCAGCACCTTTCCGCAGAGCTCTTGACTCTTCGATAAGATCTATCAGTCCATGGAACACCAGCAAAACACCGTGGTATGTTTCATCTGCGGATATCTCGAAAAATACGCAGTCTTCCGAGAGAGCAAGGAGTCGGCCCTCCTCACTTGAGACTGTCCGTCGGTGCTGCAAATCTCGTTTGTTTCCAACAATAATGATAGGCGCTTTTGCAGACATCTTCCTACTGGCGTGGCGGATGCGCTGCACTTGTTGGCGCACTACCTCAAAACTGGAGCGGTCGCATATGCTGTATACAAGTATCACGTCGTCTGCCCATTAAAGCTGTTTCTCACTTATCGACTGTCCTAAAAACACAAAAACTTGAGGTATGAGTGTCTTGTTTCGCACACTTTGTACAAAATAATAAAATGCAGTACTACAGGATATATCTTAATGTAGCTCTTTATTAGCTAGCTACAACTGGCATGTTCACTTATCTCCAATAATGATCAACTGACCATGACCTAACCATCTGGGTGGTCTTAACCAATCATAGCACAGTATGATACGGTGGTAAAATGCATCCAATTATAATTCAGTATGTTTACACATATGAATATTACATCCCCCTTCTTTTAAAACAAAAGAAAAATGTTTTACATATTGTTAAAGTTGCGTCAGTTCGTTTCTGGTATCAGAACAAAATAGTCAGCACATAGTAACTTCTGATTTATCTGTACTTTAATTAATGCAAACGTGTGTGGTAAATGTGTGGTTCGTATATATACGGTCTCTCTGTGACACCTCGCAGGGCAGACAGAGAAGAGAGCGACACATCCTATTGTTCTCTCTTATATACTGTGATAGTTCCCGCTCAATGCTGGCCTGTCAGAGGGAGGAGGAGTGTGGTTTAAACTTGCTCCTCCTATCGTCGGCGTGCAGGCTGGTCCCAGCCTCATGACGCACTTCCTGTCGCCGGTTGTAGTTCTTCTTCAGCAGTTGACTTATCCGTAGTTCATATACTTAATATTGTAGCATAGCTTCCCCGGTAATATTATATAAGTTATGCAAACAAATAGCCAGTTCAACCCTAACAATCCCCCTTTTCACACCCCTTGGGGTGTGAACATACTCCAATAAGAAATTTCAGGGAAATTTAAGAGTCCCCCTTTTGACACCCCCTAGGGTGTCACTCAACACAATTTGTATATCTCCATTTTAATGATTAGATGATTAGTAAAAAACCCTCACATCCTTCCGGCTACACCTCACTTGTACTAGGTTGACTACCAGTCACCCAGGAACTTCAAACCCTCACATCAGGAAAGACAAATAGTACACAGGATATATTCATAACATATTATTCAACACGTATAAAAAGAAAACTTTCTTGCAACAGTGGCTACACCTAACATGTGTGGGACAGACACTTTGTCCCAGAACGTAAAACCTTCTCATCCACCTGCCACTACATTCAATACATATGAATTTATTGTGCATACGCCTTATTCAAACACTTCCTCAACAGCAAAACAAGGATCGTCCTCTGACAGATCCATCTCTTGCCCAGAGCTGGATTTAGTGTTCTCCGGGGTCAATTCCATCAAAGGCATCATTCCGGTTGCTCTGACAACTTCTGTAAGAGACTTTCTTATGCAAGGGATTATACAGGCAGTACAACATATCAATAATAGGAACACCAGTACTAGGGTCAGAATTCCAGTAACCATCATAGATGTGTACTTGCCAAAAAAGATATTCATCCAATTTCCCTCGCCTACCCCTGCTACACCCTTCATCTCAGCAGATAGCTTGTCCAGTCCCAGTAGGACTTAAAATCATATCATTTCCATTACAATCCATCCGTTTTGCTAGATATTTCCCATACATTATAACACATCTATTTTTATTGGATTCAGAAATTTCACACAAATTCAAACTAATTCATGAATCCCAATAGTTGGTCTCATCTAACATGTGCTCCTCATATTTGAATGAATCCTCCACCTGGCTCGGCGGTAGGTACTTGTCGTCCCATTGGTCTGAACTTTGACTCGGTCCGTAGCTCACCATCTGTTCCGTTATCCATCTCTCTAGAGTTCTGGTGATTAAACCTCTCGCACACGGGACCAAGCAACAACCACACAACCCAAACACACTCATACAAGTGAAAGCAGCCCATAATACAGTTCCTACAACATTTTTCCATTTCCCAAACATGAGCTGTGTTATCAGAAATGTACGTACAGTAATTAACCTAATCATTCTACTTACACCCGTAACCTATCGAGAGTCAGTCTATTTTACCAGGTCATGAGGGAGGTGGCGGATAATTGGTCAGAGAACCTCTTTACTGCATCCCCGGTTTCATTCATGAATCTCTGTTGATTATAAAAGATGTCATTAATTCAATCCATATTTTTATTTATTGTCAACTACCAAAATAATGTAGTGTTGAAGCCTTCACATATTTGATTCATAACTTTGTATTCATCTGGAACCTCCCTGAGGATGCCAATAGCATCCATCTATTCAAAGCTATTTCCATCCTGGTCAAAACTCTTCCTGTGCCTTCTTTAGCCTCCTATAACTGGTCTCTGATAACTAATTCAAACTGGTTGGACCAATAGCCCCAGGGCGCAAGTTCCTAACCACCCTTTGTGGTCATTTCTGTCGTATGCGTCCTTTGCTGGTACTAGCCCACCCTTCATCAGTTATAGGTGCTATGGGGTTAAACATTTTCTCCTGTGCTTTCAAACCTAAGTCAGTCACATTAACGATTACCTTTCCAGCCATTAAAATCATCTTAGTTCTCGGTGCCATTCTTGTATCTATCACACTGGTGCTCATCAGGAGTTAAGGTGAACCTAGTTGGTTTGGCTAAGTACTTCAATCTGGCCAACCCCAATTCCTGTACAGCTGTCTGCTTCCCCAGGAAATTGTTTAATGTTTACCTAAAATTCTACATCTTGATCTTCTTTGATTCCTTATTCTGTATGTCACTCATCAGTGTATTATATAGTTTATCTTCTACTTCTTCTCAATGACAACGGTATCCTATGATTAGTACAGGAAGGTGGTGGATCTGAATGTATCAGAAAGGTTACCAAAACTATGATGCAGCTCAGAGTCTCTACTCTTCCCAAAAACCGCCAACCCTCTCCTGCCCTTAGTCTCTCTGCTAGGTACCACCCCATACTCACACCTCTAGGAGCACACACAGTGATGAACGGTCGGGATAGGAAATCTTCGTTAAGGAGGTATCCCCCGGACCTTGTTGGTACTCGGTTCTTCTCCTAACTCTGTGTGTGATCAGCAGTGCTCATATGTGTACATACCTTCTTGCAGTGGATAACGTGGACCCAAGTGACTCTCTCAGCTTTTCTAATGGCAAAGGCAATGGTTTAACAGCACCTGGTATGGGCCTTCCCAACGGGACTGCTTCCAGTTTTTTCTCCTCAGGGACTGGATCCACACCCAGTCTCCTGATTGGATTGAGTGAATCACCTTCTCCTGTAATTCACCTGTTGGACACAAAATCTTGGACATACGGGTTTGGTTAACAAACAGTCTTCTCATGTGCTCTGCTAGTATTTCTTCAACTTCTATGTCTACGTGTTCTGGTCTCTCTAACTCTGGCATTCTATAGGCTCTACCTGATTAGCTAAAATGTCATCCATCATTTAAAGAGATGGATCCCCTTAACCCAGCTCTAGGGATGGTATCTTGTCCTAATATTCTAGCTACCATAATCATGTCCACCAAGTAAATTGGGAACGCTTCTACCCATTTGCTATACTTATCTGTTATTGTTAAACACCCCTTCTTCCCCTTAATTCGGAATAGTTCAATAAGTCAATTTCCAAATGTTGGAATGGAAATTCTACAACAAAAAATTTGTTTAAGTAATTATCCTAACCTGTTCTATCGCCTGCTCTACCATACTCCCCCTATTTATACACGGCTCAAGCCATGTATCAATTTTGCTGCATATCTAGACAGTGTCTTTGGTAAGGTTAGTAAATTATCCTTATGTCAGCCCTTCTCTTGTAGGATTGCCCCCTTTCATTTTCCACATGTCCAATTCTCCCTGGGGCATTCATCCTTAGGTACCCTGTAACAGTTCTCTATCAAGTGTCTTATCTTCTTTAAGACTTAACAACTACTTTCAAAAAAATGATCATATCTTTTCCTAGCGAATTTTGCCAAACATACCTTAAAATCAAAACTAAAATACATGCTTATGGAGCCGATAGTCTCTCCATTAATTAATATCCTAACTAAACGAACCTAACTAAATTATCCTTCTATCTTCTATTCTTATGTCTTTTCTGTCTCTCCCAGTGTTATTTCTGTCCTCACCTGTTTATAATTTAACTATGCTGGTCGTCACTCACTAACCGTTATCTAATTCTTCTGTGTCACTTTTATCTTCTCTTCCTTGCTTATGCTCTCCTCCTTCTACTTCCAACCCATCAAGGTCTCAGCAGTGCAGGGGAGTACTAAATGTCTCATTGTCTTATTACATAGCTACTTAAATTTATCTCGATACCCTCAATGATCCTGGATCACCTACAGATGACATATATTCCTGTCTTGTTGACAAAAGTCTACTCTTATTAAACTTATTCAACAACAAAATATAATATTACTATTACATTAATTCCACAGTCTTGTTGTGTTAAATATCTTCCACTGAATACAACCACAGCTGACTTCCTAAGGGAAAATAAACTTGTCTAGATAATGTAAAAAGTACCCCTAATTATCAAACGATATTCACATAACATAATCAGATCAAAATGACTAATCTGAACTACTCCACAAAGAAAAATTATTTTACCCTATCGTCATTTTGTCTTCTCATTGGTTCAAATTATCAATTGTGTCTAAGAACTTTAACTCCATCATATTTATCAGTTCTCCAAATTTCCTTAAAGTCAGTATCACAAATGACCTTAAATTCACCATCCAAATGGCTTTTCATTGCGGCTGATCAGACCACAAAAGGAAAAGTCACCAGAGGGGTCAAAAGTCATACCCCCTTTTCAGAACCGTGTTTCTTACTACATTAGACAAATGAAGGCTAAGAACTTTATCCACATTTTGTATCCCCGATTCCCAGAACATTCCCTATCAAAAGAATTTCACGTGCTTAATTAAAACTCAGAAAACAAAACTTCAAAAATGCCATGTGTGTATACCCCTTTAAGATATCCTGTCCCTAGTAATTTTTCCCAAAGCGCTCCTTTTTCCATAAAATAACCACTTGGTCAGCATTTCCTCATACTACACCGATTCAAAAGCCCAAAAGTTGACTATAAACAAAACGTAATAATACTTATAATTTCATTGTATTCCCCCCAATCATTAGTTATAAACTTCCTCAATGGTTTTGTGTACTTTAATTGAACATACACTACCCTTGGATAAAATATTTTAATTCCAATCTATGAAACCCCATATTTTAACGTACTATTTGACTAATTTGACCCAAGATTGCTTAAAACGTTAAAACCCCTTCAGTTTATCTCCAAACCGGCCCATTCTGTTTGCTAGGAATACCCTGCCATTATGTGGGCATGTGGTGACATGTGTAAACTCCCATGCTTTTGTGAAGGATTCAAACTCATTTGATTTGTAACAGGGCCCATTGTCAGATATTAAAGTCTCTACAATGCCATGCCTGGCAAAGGCTGCTTTCAGCTTGTGTATCACAGCTGCAGATGTGGTGCTGTGAAGCTTGTCGAGTTCAAAGTATCTGCTGTAGTAGTCCACTGTTACGATGTAGTCCTCGTTGTTCCAGGTGAACAGATGGTTGCCACGACCTGCCAGGGTCGGTCTGGGATACAGTGAGGTAACATTGGCTCTTTGGTGTTTGAGGGGCGTCGTTCAAGACAGATGGCGCATTTACCAACAATGTCCTCTATTTGTCTGCACATTCCGGGCCAAAACAAAATGTCCCGTGCTCTCTGTTTGCACTTTTCCATGCCCATGTGTCCAGCATGGATCTTTGTCAAAATCTCTTCTCTGAGACTGGTAGGAATAATGATTTTCTCTGCTTTGAAAATGATTCCGTTGATTTGTGATAGTTCATCACGATGGTTCCAGAATTGTGAGACGCTCTGAGGGCATTTTCTCCTCTCCTCAGGCCATCCATCCTGTATGACTTTCCTCAGCTGTGTGAGTTGTGAGTCCTTTTCTGTTTCTGCTTGGATCTCCTTCAGTTTTGTGTAACCAACTGGTAAGTTGCTGTACACAGTGTGTACTTGCATGTCCATGCCTTCACTGAGGCTGCTGTCCTTGTAGGTAAGAAACTTCCTGGAGAGTGTGTCTGCGACAGGGATGTCTTTGCCTGGACGGTGAGTGATTGTGAAGTCGTATTTTTGTAGTTGAAGGATCATTCTCTGTAGCCTTGGCGGGGCTGCGGCTAGTGGTTTCCTCATGATTGACTCAAGGGGCTTGTGGTCGGATTCCACAATGACTTGTCATCCATATACGTACTGATGGAAACGTTTACATCCGAACAGAATGGCGTAGAGCTCCTTTTCGATTTGAGCGTAGTTGATTTCACAGTCCGTGAGAGATTTGGAAGCGTAGCCGATGGGCTTTCCTTCTTGCAGTAGCACAGCACCTAGTCCATACTTCGACGCGTCCACTTGGAGTCTGAGCTCTTTGTTGGGGTCGTAGTAGGCAAGGATTGGTCCTGGTTCTCTCGTGATCAAGTCTTTCACACTCTGGAAAGCAATGTCGTGTTGCTTGTCCCAGAGAAACTCACTGGACTGCTTTAGCAGTTGACGCAGGGGTGCATTAGCATTGGAGAGGCTGGGTGCGAACTTGGCTAAGAAGTTGACCATGCCAAGCACTGTTTCCAGCTCTGCACGGTTCTTTGGTGGCTCCATTTCTTTTATGGCTGAGATCTTCTGTGGATCTGGCTTGATTCCATTCGCTGTGAGAAGATGTCCGAAGTAGCTGACCTCTGTAGCGCCGACTGTGCTCTTCTTGGGGTTAAGCCGGACTCCTCTCTCGCGGGACCTTTGCAGCATCGCGCTGAGGTTTCGGTCATGCTCCTCTTTGGTTCGACCATAAACAAGGATGTCGTCCACAATTGCCACAACTCCGTCGAGGCCTTCGTACACTTCGTCGATCTTTCACTAAAACTCGTCTTGGGCTGAGATAATCCCAAAAGGCAGGCGACGGAACCTGTAGCATCAAAACGGTGTGTTGAATGTTGTGAGCTTAGATGACTATTCTGTGAGCTTGATAGCCCAGTAGCCTGATCTAGCATCCATGACACTGAAGTAGTGTGCTCCCGCTAGCTTGTGCGTGATGCCATCTAGCGTCGGTAAAGGGTAATGGGGGCGTTTGATAGCCTTGTTCAAGTCTCTTGGGTCGAGACATATTCGGAGCTTGCCTGTGCGTGGTTTCTCCACCACCACTAACACGTTTACCCAGTCAGTCGGTTCTGTAACCTTGGTGACTATGTCAGATTACTCCATGCTCTCCAACTCTTTCTTCAGACGGGCATGGAGAGCAAGGGGGACCTTTCTCGGTGGGTAGACCACAGGGGTTGCGTCTGGGTCAAGGTCAATGGTACATTCTCCTGGGAATAATCCTATTCCTGTAAAGACATCAGCAAACTCCTCCAGTACATTTTCTGTCTCTACTGGTGCTGTTACTGATAAAACTAGCTTGATGAGGTTCATGTCTAAACATGCTTTAAGACCAGGTGCTCTAGTGTCAACAACGTAAAAGTCCAAAATCATGTCACTTTCCTTGTATTTGCATTTGAAAGTGCATGTGCCTTTTACTGGGAGCTGTTCACCACCATAACCAGTCAGTCTGGGCATGGTGGGCTGTAGCTCGCACTCAGATGTCAAGCTGTGGTACTTATTCAGAGGAATGTTTACTTGTGCACCAGTGTCTAGTTTGAACTTTAGCTCTGTGCCTTGTGTTCCTATCTCAATGTCAGCAAAGGCTTGCTCTGTCTCTGATATTTGACTTTTCTGTGTCACTGAATCAATAAACAGTTCATCAGCGTTTGACTCTTTGATTGACATTTCATCTTCACTCACTGCGTTTACTGTTTTTCCATGGTAAGCTCTGCACACTTCTGCAAAGTGATTCCATTTACCACATTTAGTACGCTGTTTGCCTTTACCTGGGCAATTTCCTTGCTCGCCATGCACTTTGTATCCACATGTTTTGGGGCGTTTTGAGTCTGTGTCGCCCTGTTTTGGAGTTATGTCTCTCTCCGTTCTAAACAGAGCCTGTGCTAGCTCGTGAGATCTGGCTATGTCGATAGCTTTGTCCAGCGTTAGCTCAGACCCAACATTCAAAATGTCTCTCTCACTCGCGGTGAGTGTAGTCCAAATACAATACGGTCCCTAACCATCTCATCCTTGTTTGCATAATCACAGTCTTTCACAAGCAGACGCAGCTCAGTCACAAACTGTTCAAAAGACTCTCTAGCTCCCTGTACTTTCTCATGGAATTTGTACCTAGCAAAAATCGTATTGGTCTTCGGCACAACATATGCTTCAAAACGATCGTAGTATGTTTTCAGTACCTTTGATTCAGCCTCGGTAAGTGTCCATGTGTTGTAAATATCTCTCCTTTTTCACCGATCCAGAGGAGCAGGTAGCTGCACTTTTCCTCTTCTCTTTCCTTCAGAGGACCCTTGAACATTAGATCCACATGCTGTTTGTACTTATACCATGCATCAAGTAAGTTTGTAGACTCCCAGTCCATTCGAGGTGAAGGAACTCCAGAAAAATCCATCTTTTAAGACCTTTTACTCTGACACCATGTCTTGTTTTGCACGCTTTGTACAAAATAATAAAATGCAGCACTACAGGATATTTCTTAACTTAGCTCTTTATTAGCTAGCTACAACTGGCATGTTCACTTATCTCCAACCATGATCAACTGACCATGACCTAACCATCTGGGTGGTCTTAACCAATCATAGCACAGCATGATACGGCGGTAAAATGCATCCAATTATAATTCAGTATATTTACACATATGAATATTACAATGAGTTGTCACTATGGTTTGATGACAAATTGGCAAATGCGTAATGATGAATGGCGACATTTGGGTAGTCCAAGAGTGTTTACCTGTGGGTAGAGCGAGTCCCATATGTTGAAGGATATTTCCCTCCCGTCAATTGTGTCAATATGACTGTAAATTGATTCTGACGGAGAAACATATTAATTAAATCAAAACACATAATGTATTAAATGGTCGGCATTACGCACAATATGTATGCACTCATTGGGCAAGCTTACCTATTTCACCGTACTCGCCTATAAATCTTCTGGTAATAAATCGGACGGTGAGCGCAGGAAAAGACAAAAAGTTGTGTACAGTTTAATCAACATGCATTTTAATGGCTTGTACAAACTTTGAGTGTACATCGTCACTGAAAATAAATTCCCTAACAATATGCAATTCTTAGACCTTACGTCAGATCAACAGTATTGTCAGATGGCAGATACTTGAATGCCTTTTGAGTGAAGGATGGCAGAGCACATAACTCGTTAACTGTTGAAAACACCTCTCTGGGAACATTGCAAGGTGCATATTAAACACAAAGACAAGTTCACATTCTTACCTGATTTCCCTACATTTTCAGCACCAAGTAATAAGATATTAGCTTCCACTTTTTGCTGAGTTTCAACTGTCTTGCTGCAGTGGTGTGAGCTGGGTTTGACCTGGACAACCATTTGGACTGGATTATGCTTCAAAATGCTCTTTTCATTACCCTATTTTTATATAGGGTACTGTGCAGTGACTAGAAATATATAGTTTGCAAGAGCTGGAGGATAGTTGGAGCCATTTATAAACCAATGAGAAGATAGCCTGTTTAGTTACAGTCTTCCCTGTGGCTCAGTTGGTAGAGCATGGTGTTTGCAACACCAGGGTTGTGGGTTCGATTCCCATGGGGGGGCCAGTACAAAAAAATGCATGAAATGAAATGTATGCATTCATTACTGTAAGTTCCACTGAATAAGAGCGTCTGCTAAAAGACTAAAATGTAGTTAAGTGTGCTGGGTCACAACTCTGATTCATTTGATAAGGCTGACTGTATTGCCTATGTGTGAGTTGATAATAGAGCTCATAGTTATGCGATCATGATTGCTAGTTTTGTGATAATTTAATTAACTGTTTCAGGTTGGTTAAAATCTTCAACATTTTTCATTACTTTGATCAATTGGTAAATCCCCTCTACACAAACTACTGAAAATATGAACATATCAGAGAAATGTGAATCACTAACCAAATCATTTTATAAACATTTTGATCATTTAAACTGCTTTAACTCTGGGAGGGCAAATGTGTGCATTGCACACACCATTGACAGTTAATATCACTGATTCCTCAGAGTGTGTACTAATTGATCAGTTAGGGGAAAATCAAAAACAACCAGGAATGCACCCCTCGAGGACAGTCAGAAGTTGTTCACCCCTGATCAGTGTGCTTTTACTCAGGCGCCATCTGGTGGCGTTGTATCAGCATCGCCAAGAACACTGGTTGAATCTTTGGCTGCCTTATGCTCATGCTGTGCACCTTTCATCTAGGCCAACTTTATTTAGTACGTTTGAAACACAGGCATACATGTAATATTTGATATACTAGTGTACAGTACAAAAGGCTACAGTATTGCATAGTTGTTACAGATGTGCAAAAACAAAGTCACACACACAATCCCTTTTGTATTTAATTTAATGAAACAAAGTACAATGTCAGTTGTATATAATTGACTAACAGCATTTCTGAGACTCCACTTCAATGGCCATTATTCAGTCTGCATCTTTTTTCATTTTTTTCAAATTAGTTTCATTTTCATCTGTTTCAACTCTGACCTGGGAGTGATGTTTCTTAGCTTTTGGTACTTTGGTCATATTCAGCAACTCCTGCATCCTCTTCAGAGACTCTGCAGCTGTTGGTTCCTCATGTTCCCCCGTTTCAGTCCAGCTGCTGTTAGGGTGGCTGAGGAGGGAGGGATGGAGACCTGTCCCAAACACTTCACCTAACTTCCTCTGAAAGCTGCCCCGTAGCTTGACAACCAACTCCTGGTCCTTTGAGATTATAAAAAATGCACATTCAATGTAATTTGTCTGGTATTTTTGTCTGTAAATTCTCAGGTAATTTGGTAAGTTTAGAAAATGCTTTCAGTAATGACATTTTTACTATATAAATTACATTTTAAAAGATGTGACAACCTTTGAGTTCATCAACATGGTGTCGAATAGGACCCAGACGTCAGAGACAAATTCGGAGGGGGTACGGTAAGGGGGTGATCGATGTTGTAGCAGCCTTCCATGTATGGAGTCAAGACATATTGAATCTGAGGGGGGCTGAAGAGACAAAAGTATGAGAGCTCTTATTAGAAATGTGCTAAATAATAGCAACAGATAAGATTATTTACAAATATCACTAATGCCATTGAGTTACAATATGCCATTTTGGTCAGGACAGAGTAATCATAAAAAAATAACATGGTTTTAATATATATTTTCATACACACCTCAGCCATGCTGCAAAGGATGTTTCTGTCATTCTCACACCTTAGAAAGAGTAGGAGATGCTCACATTTCTGTTAGCAAAGAAAGTAACAAGATCTGGTTAATGCCAGCATTGAATCTAAGAAGTTACAGGTCCAAAAGTTCAATTTAAAAATGCTATCCAACTCAGCAGGAGGATCCAAATTCAAATCCACAACGGGGTGAATCTTACCCTCTGGTCTGCTAGGCTGAGGCACATAGTCCTGTGCCTGTCATCACTGTAGGGGTCTGTGGTGTCGGCCAGGTCCTGACAAAGTGAACACTTCCATTCCTCCCTACCAGAGAGGGAAACAGACAGCACACAGCTTTAACACAAGGAACTCAGACTAGAGTATTCCCTCCATATCAACTCCACCAAACTGGAACTTTACACAGAAACTACTACTGTAAATCTTTAGGGAGATTACCAGAAGGAAGGACCAATGGGTGGGATATGACAATCTTGGTGGTAGCCCCTGCCACACTCCACACAGAATAGCGAACCGCCAACAGTGTGGCAGGCCGCACAGGTCACATACTGGAGCAGTGGGGGACTCTCTGGGGAAGACAGGGCCTTGGTCCAGAGGAGGCTGTCTGACTCTGGTGGTGTGATGTCATTGCCATGGGACTGCAACAACAGCGGAGGGGATAGATCATCATCACTATCTTACTAAGCTAAAAAGGACAATGTGAAGTGCTTTATCACTAACCTTAACCCAGACTTTAAATCAAGAACAAAACATGTAGTGTAGCAACATGCTTACCTGTTGGTCTTCTGCAATCTCTTGCAGAATAATCTCATCTTTGCTGGCCCCTTGGACAAGCAGGAACTGAGGAAGAGCGCATCCAGGAGTGGGGGTGGAGATGGGTAGCCGAAACATCAAGACCCTGGGTTGCCAGTACCTTGAGTTGTTAACATTGTTGCCATTGGTCAAGCTCGGTGGCTCGGTGGTATTGGGTTGCCTGGTTGGCATTTCAGTGGCCACCACCGAACCTGTCGTGGTGGGGTTTGGAGAGGGGCCCTCCACCGAACCTGTCCTGGTGGGGTTTAGAGAGGGGCCCTCCACCGAACCTGTCCTGGTGGGGCTTGGAGAGGGGCCCTCCAGTAGCACTCTAATGCGTGTTGGCAGCTCAGTTCTCCAGTTATTCACATGCCGATGAAGTGACCCGATAGCCTTAGCGTCCTCATGTTGTTGGTCATAAGCTATCTTTTTATTGTTGTGGGGGGCAGTATGGGTCCTACCCACAGAATAGGGTTTACTGTTAGGGTCCATGGCAGTTTCTTCTTTGGGGTGGTGGGTGTGGGTTAAGACACTGTGAGAGAGATGATTAGAGGTCCTCTCAGTAGACAAAGTCCCTGTGAACGGCAGATCTAAAGAAGTACTGTCCGAGCAGGCAGCTGCCTTTCCATCACCCCAGGCTGACAGGACCTCCAACTCCATAGCACTGTCTGCCTCTGTGTCAGTCTCCAATTCAGTGACAGTAGAGGTAGGCTCATTCTCCCTGGCCTGAGAGTTTGGGTTAGGGTCTGCCAGACCAGTAGGAGGTAGGCTTCTATCACAGGGTGAGTCTGCTAGGGCTTTAACCGGGAGGACAGGGATGGGGTTTACAGAGGGAGGCTGATGGAGGATCCACAGTAGCTGCGATTCTGGAAAGTTCCTATTCTGATGCTGAGCTACGGCTGCAGGAGAGGAGGAGCCAGAAGGTGGGAGGCAGATCTCTACAGGTGAGTATGAGTGGAACGTCCAGGACTTTCCATCCTTACCTCTCCGAGATCGTCCAGGTCCAGGTGGAGGAGTTGCCTTGAACATACCATAAAGTCTAGGTGTGGCTTCGAACAGTGGTTGGAGAGATGGGGAGGTTGGAGGCTGAACAGGGGATAGCTGGACATGGTTTGTGGGGACCAACGCTGATTGAACATGAAGTGCAGGGACAAGTGATGGCTGGGCAGGGTTTGATGGAAGACAGAATGGTGGATTATGTATATTCAGGGAGGGGTGAGATGGTGCTAGTGTAGATGGGCAGGGCTGGGGTGTCACAGGATGGCTCAATGGAAGGTTTGAAGGGGTGTGGACAGGCAGGGAGCGATAAGGAGGAGGCTCACGGGAGGTGGAGGGCTGGGAAGTTGAGGGCTGACTGAGGGGGTTGGATGGGGCAGTGTAAGAGGGGCGTGGGGGCTGGAAGACATGGTTATGTGGAGGGGGAACAGAATGGATGGGCATGTTAGGAGCACTGGAAGAAGTCTGGCCAGAGGGAGCATTGGGTCTTTCTTGGTTTTCCAGGGGGTTGTTGTCTTGACTAACATGTGATTGGGCAAAGGGAACAATATCACCCAAAAGTTTACCTGGAAAAAAGGAAGAAAAATAATACTATTGTAGGAGCGATGATATAAATGCGATGGTCAAGACCAAACAGTCTCAAGCTTGCGTCCTGGGGTCCCATTCCCAATGAAAAAAATCCTTGGGTCGATTTTGGCATGTTATTTTAACAACACTAAAATGGGCAATACTGGACTACCACATCGTTATGTGGTAATCAATGCTAAAACAATTTTTTCCTGATTTAATCTAAGGATTTTGTTAAGATCCAAGCCAGCAAAGCCTACATGAATATGAGATTGAGTATCTTGACTTACCAAAGGAAGCTATTTGTTTCTTGAAGTCATCAGTAATCACCAGCTGCAACTTAAGCATGGTCCCCGGGGGCTCAGTACTCTGAGTCAAGAGATGCTGTAACTGGGATCCAATCTGTGGAGTGAGAAGAGCATGTGTCCATAGGGTTGTTGTGCATGTGTGTTGATGTGGTAATGTTTGTGACGCAGAATTGGGGGCAATTTGGAATTTCTGAATTTTATTCAATTTCGAACAATACAATTGAATTTGCCACATCCCACAGAAAGCAACATTTGAATTTGAATTGAAGGAAGTAACATTTAATTCAAACCAATTGAACTAAGACATAAAACATGAAAGTATCATTCATTTGACAAATATTTTATCAAAAAGTATATGACTCTTATGTATGCAAAGAATACACACATACCATTTCAAATATTAGTTTGATTATAACTCAAATATGTCATTTTCTTTGTCATGTAGATTATTCCCTTCCATACTACAGTGTTTGACCTAATGCATTCTGGGAAATGTATTCTGATATTTAAAAACATTAAGGGAATGATGAATTATTATAGAAAACCCACAACATGATCTTAGAATATTTCCAGACCACAGTAATACTTTTAAATGGTTTTAGGAGAATGAGTTTTAAAAATGAAAATGTTCAACCTTATGCTACATGGTATTGGTAACCATACATTATCTCAAAATAAACATTTCTATGGTGATTTGTTGAAAAAATAAGCCATTTGAATTCTACTTCCTTTCATTCAAATTCAATTCAAATTCTGCTTCCTGTGTGGTGTGGCCAATCCAAGTTCAATACAAATTCAAGAATTTCAATTAAAGAGAAATTCGCAACTCAATTCAGAATGAAGTGTCTTTGGGGTGAGATGGGGGATAAGGCACTCTCATATAAGCCAAAAGAAAAACAAAGAAATGTGTGAGCAGCTTTGTACACGCAGAACAAGTGGATTCCTACCTTCCCTTTGCAGGAGAGCAGGGCAAAGTTGTCCTCCACATTCAGGGCTTTCTCAGCAAAGTCAGCAACATACTCCTGCCTCTGCCCCAGTCTGTTTAGTGCACTCCGTCTCGTCTCGATCCCTGCCACCTCGGCATTACACATTGTCTGGGTGGACACAAGCAAGCATTTTATCAACTCAAGAGTAAAATCACATACACGCACGAATACACGCACGCACGCATGCGCACACACACACACACCTTCTTTAGCTTTCATGCATTGTGTTAGTCTTGTATAGCTGAAATACCTCTATGTTGCTGTAGAGCGACATGGCTCTCGATTTCAAGAGTTGAACAGTGGCAAGAAGCATTCTCTTCAGGCTCTCCCTCAGCTTTGACTTGAGTTGTGTTATGTCTAGCAATCTGCGAGTGGGAGAGAACATGTGGGTCTTTCCATGAAATTAATGGCTTTTGCGTCCCTTTGATATATATACAGTACCAGTCAAAAGTTTGGACACAGATACTCATTCAAAGGTTTCTTTATTTGTACTATTTTATACATTGTAGAATAATAGTGAAGACATCATGGAATCATGTAGTAACCAAAAAATTGTTAAACAAATCAAAATATATTTCAGATTCTTCAAAGTAGCCACCCTTTGCCTTGAGGACAGTGTCATGACGTGGCCCTTTCTGGGTGTAGATCGTGCCCCCACCCCACCCTCTCTCTCTCTCTCGCCTGAACCCAGGTTTTGTTATCTCAGGTCATAAATTCCTGGCAGAGACTCTCTCCCCCAGGTCATGTAGAAAGAGAGGGAGAGAGCACAGAGAGAGAACAAAGGACTTCACTTGGCCAAACTCCTAAATCCCCAAAATGGGAGAATTAAACAATATCTCTACTTTTGAGAATGTGGGAAGGGTCCGTGGACACTTAAGGGACAGTTATGACGAGCGTGTTTTATTTGGTGATCTTGTGAAGGACAGCAACTGTATCTCTTAAAGTGTACATTTCCCAGCTGTCAGGTTTACATCTAAATATTGTGAAACGTATGTGATTAAACATGAAACTATTTGTGAAAAGATTAAATGTAATGTTAACCTTCTAAATGAGCGTATTGATTTTCATATAGAGATTAACGAGTCAGTGGCCACGCCCACGTGAGCATAGACATTACGTCAGGGTCATGGACCGCCCTTTTATACTGAAATGCATAAAACCCACTCCTGATGAAATTCAAACCCCGGTGTAAGCCAAGGTTGCAAATGGTTGAATTTCTAAGACCAAAACATGCCGGGTGACGCTGGTGTGTGAAGTGGTTTAAACTACAACTCTACCAAAGGACAAGACTATACCACGTGGAGCATTGGCTACACGGCTGGAAATGGTTAAACTCTGAGACTATCGATCCCTACAGAATAAGAGCAAATCTTAGACTCGAATTACTAGTCTGCAGCTAGAAATTACGTAAACCTAGGACGAGAATACAGACACCCGCCGAAGCAGCTATTCTATAAGAACATTTCTGGATGGTACTCTGAAGTATCCATTCTAACCACCTACAACCACGAAAGACTGTGACTTCAATGAAAGTTAACCAGAGACTCTGATGAACCCTACAGGACGATCGAGGATTCCAACAGAGAAGACAACAACGACATACGGGCGTAAATATGAATTGCAATTTATTTTGGAATGAGCGGTCGTTAATGTAAAGTATTAGCAATTTCTATGAGTGTAGTAATCCTCTATGAGTTCCCTGCTCTTCAACTGCACAACCCTTTCTTTTGTCTACCAAGCCGTCATATCGGCTTTGCCCTCTAGGGGCTTTTTCTTTCTATCATTGTTAGCAACCCAATGTATAATATCTACTGTTTGTTTTCATGTATTTCTGTGACTTGATTAGTTAGTAAATAAATAATGAAGCCAATTTGTATATCGCTTATTCATAATTTAAGCTAGGGTTCGTGCAGATAACCAAGAATTTTACAATGTTCAGATGAGACTGATAGAAGGTAACAATTAATAATGATTAATAATTGACTGCTATTGATATAAAATATCTTCAAATCTTTAAGAGAGTGTATTTGGGAGATAATCGCTCTATATAAATTAATGCTTCCGTGGTGCCCCAGGTTATTAATCTTTTAATTGTTGCATGGTTTAATTCAATCACGTAATCAATTAAACGTTAGGTAATCGATTTGATAAAATAGCATGTCATATAATTTAATCATAGTAAAGACACGACAACAGCTTTGCGCACTCTTAGCATTCTCTGAACCAGCTTCAAGAGGTAGTCACCTGGAATGCATTTCAATTAAAAGGTGTGCCTTGTTAAAAAAGTTAATTTGTGGAATTTCTTTCCTTATTAGTGCGTTTGAGCCAATAGATTGTGTTGTGACAAGGTAGGCGTGGTATACAGAAGGTATTTTACCAAATAGGGCGATCAAGTCCAAATGATGTCAAGAACAGCTCAAATAAGAAAATAATTCAAGGCATACTTGAATTCAAGGCACACTTAACCAGCATGGCTACCAATATTGTAATTTCATTCCAGTGTAATTGACTAGTTATTACCTGCCATCCATGTCCAGGAGGCTCTGCTTCACTGCAACTCTCTGCTGTCTCACTCTCTGCACCAGGGACTGAAGCTGCTCTTTCTGGCTGACCATCGCCTCATGGAGGAACTGGAAACTGCATGGGAATGGAAGAGGAGACTCAGGAGAAGGGACTTCGGCCCTGTTGAAATGCTTAAAGAATCCATCTTGTCCTCCTCTCTTCCTTGAAGTAATCACGTGACTTATTTTTTACCTATCGAATTGTGTTTTAGTGATTACTTCAAGGTAGGTAAGGATGCTTCTTCTACAGTATTTGAACTAGGGCCAACCTCACATTCCATGATACTGTGACTGTATTTACAATATGCCAGGAAACTTACCTGTGGTTCCTGTGATCCATTAGTTGGCAGTCTCGACAGGTCAGCTGATCGCAGGTCAAACAGAAGAGCTTGATTGGCTCATGTTTGTGTGTGGAACAAAACACTGTGGGGGCGGAGACTCCTGCAGGGGAATACAATGATGATACATTCTAGTATATGAACATGCTATTTTAGTGTCCTGGTATTATCAACAAGTGTTTGATGGCTGTGTCTGGCTCAGTCTGACCTCTAAGTCAATGTTTGGGAGGCCCAGGTCTTTGTGTGTGTGTGTGTGTGTGTGTGTGTGTGTGCGTGTAGTGACCAGATAATAAAATATAACTTGAATATTACAAAGTGTTTGCATAAGATGGTATGATGGTTGTAAAATTCTTTGAGCAGATAAGATATGTCTGTGGATAATTTCATCAAATTCTACATGAGTAGAAGTCTCTGAAAAGAACAGCCATAGTGCTCAATAGCATGGTATTGAGGGTATATAATTCCGGATGATGATTTTCTAGGGCAGACCTGTTGGGGGTTGGAGCCGGATAGTGTGGTCCTTCGTCACCTTCACTCTCCTGTGTGCAGATACACACTCCGAACACAGCGCCTCTCCACACTCCACACACCAGCCACTTGCCACGAACCCCTCACAACAGGTACACTGCAGTCACAGACGTGATGATGGAATGCACTGAATTTGTAAAGGCATTCACTCACAGGCTATGGGAACAGGACTATCATTGACTGAGTTAATATTATTACGTTATTCATATTAACCCACAAAGTGTCTCACCTGGACATTACCAGTCCAGAGTTCGTTGGAAGAATTCTTAATTAAGAGATTATCTTTGACTTCCAGAATATTAAATGGCAGGTCACAGGACGGACATGCTGGAGAGATAGAGAGATCTGGAGAGAGAGAGAGAGAAATAGACTATTGTTGTAATGTTTCCCTTCTCAGTGTTTCCTGTCTAAAACACTGTGTGATTGTCTTGTGGGTTTCTCTGAATAGTCTTTGGCCTCTCCCCTAGATAATGATACGGTGACCTTGGAATTATAAGGTTCTATCTGCCAAAAGTCTAGTTATGAGATATTGAGCATTCTCATATGTGGATCTGGGTTGAGTAAAACGGTTCTATCTGGCACTGAATTATAAGATTCATTTAATTTCAAAAGAAAAGTAAAGCCATGTAATCGTTAAATAAAGAGTATCCCCTCCATCCTTCAAACCACATAAATATATTCATTCATGTTCACCATATATTTGTTAAAGCAATAGTTCACTAAAATGACAAATACACCATGGATAACTACTAGCAACCTGGCTAAAGCTTAGCTCTGGATGAGTTAACTGGTATATTGTTCTTGTTATCCATGCAATCTGGTAAGTTTGTATTTTCAGTGAAATACTCTTTCAATATCAATATAGAACAAGATTTTAAAAAAAAACATGCTCCAAGGTACCTGTATTTACTTATTTTTGCCATAAAGAGCAGAAGTTGTGGCCAGGCATTATTCTACAAAAGTGGTGAAACAAATCGAAATAATTGGAAAAGTGCGTCAGAACCCATGATATGAATAATCAAGGACATGGAACTATTGGTTTTATTAAAATGTATAGTTTTAAGATATGGAGAGTCCCAGATCTCATAACTGTTTTGTGATGTCTTCCCCTTTCATGACATCACTTTACAATATATTTTATTGGAAACCCGGCATTGTATAATTGAATTGCAAATATAACCTTATAAAACCAAGTTCAAAGCAAAGCTGTTTGTGCAAATAAAACTTCCTATTTTTTTCCGTCGTAAATGTACTTTTTCCAATAACCTGAGGTCTCGCATGTGAAGACCATCTAAAGAGCTGTGAAGGACACCAACTAAAGTCAAGAACAACTAACTAGCTATGTGAATAACTCATTTTTGACCAAAATGTCAGATAGAACAGTCCTTATTCCAAGGGCTCGATACAGTAAATTCACCAAACCCATGTGTTCAACAAAAGTGCTTCATACCTTTCTGCAACCCTGGATTGTCTGGGGGCAGGCATGCTTGACAAATAGAGTGCAAACAGGGAAGAAGTTGGGGATATCGCTCATGGTTTAAAGTTAACCCACAGAGGACACAATTTCCATAGGTTCCCGATTCTTTTACTACGTTCGGCCCAAACGGAGAGTCACCGCCGCTTTGCCCGCCATGGTTCATCTGTGTGGAAGAGTCATTCCGGGATAAATAGCTTTTAATGAGAGAAAAACGAGACTGTATGCATATTTAAGGCGAGACTTACCTCTATTGGTGATTGTTCGCACGCAAATGAGAATAAAAACCGTTAAACTGTTTTTGTATTTACCTTGCGCAGGTTCTAAACCAGGGCAGGCTACTCCGGATATTCTTTCAGACTAAAAAAACATTGTAACGGAAGAAGTTTGAGCATAGTTTGGTCAAAGATATTCCAGCTAGGCAGAAACTGCTTCTCCCGATCACGACGGTTGCATTAGGCAAGATCCATGGCGACGTTGGCTAGCATAACTCATGCGCAGAATCACGTAAACATTGGTATTGCGCCGAACTGCGCACGCACTGCTTCCATAGAAATTCGTTTTTGACGAAAATGTGACAGTTTGTCACTTTCACGAGGTTGGAGTTAGAAATTGTTCAACAACTTAAGTCATTGGCTCCAATTTAGGTGTGCCTTTAGAGAAAATGAACAACTAAGGAAGGATGTTTTACTCTCATTGGACTTGTTCGAAGTCGCAGCAGACTGTGCAGGCGACCGCCGACTGACTGATCTACAAATCACCTTCCATCATAAATAACTACTCTTTATTATTTTTTAGATCAGTCCATTTAGCCACGATACATTACAGTTTTGATCCTATCGAGCACGGCCCATTGACTTCTCAAACCCAAAGGCCAGGCCTGGTCTGCTTGGTCTGTTTAGCAAGCCTTCCCGGAAGTCTCGCAATGTTGCACCTCTGGGTTTAGAAACTCTCTGGTTCGGTTGCTTTGAGCGAGACGTTGCCGCATAACCACATATCTAGGATCAGATTACCCTACCTCTAATTCTGACATTAGCTCGAGGAATGACATATTATCAGATCCAGAGTCAGTAGGTGGAGTCAAACCTACATAAAGGAGTATAGTGTTGTTGTGTATTCTAGAGTTGGTAGCTTCCATGATATAGGCCTAGCCTATAGCCTATACTTATGATAGAAAAAAAACATGAATAACACAAAACAGGTAACAAATTTAAAAGTTTTATTCAACAAGTAATACAATTATCATGAACATAACACACTTACTATGTTTCATTTCTAGTAATTTTTGTATTTGACATGTTGGTTTTAATAAGTCTGACAATGTAAATAATGAAAACATAAATAGCATGCTATTATCCATAAGAACTGACATAACAATGAAGTTGAAATAATAATGTTGGGTAATTGCAGATGGAATAGAAGACTATAATGTAAACCTTTCATTTAACCATCCAATAGGCCTACAACTTTATTAACCCTCTCTGTGGCAGACACATAACAACCAGGTGTGAACAGCCAGGGAGGAGGAGTTAGGGAGTTAGAATACTAGGATGGGGTGGGTGGAGGGGCCCAGGTTAAAGTGTGATTTTCTGGGTGGTGTAAACTGTTCCCTTAAGTGGTAGGCTTCCCAAGATAATGTTTGACCAGCTCCTCACTGTAGAATACAGTTACACTTGATTGTCTTCTCCTGGCTCCTCTGTCCATATTGAATGGTGGCCAGTGTCTGGACTAAGTTCCAAAAGTTCTCAAAGGAGACCCCCCTTCCATCCTTCACTCCAATCTGCTGCAGCAGCTGGCTCAAGCCTTGTTCATCTCCTGCTGTCTATTAGAAAGGGTATAAAGTTATAAAGTCCAAAAGTTATGGGTGGAGTTACAAAGTTGTCTGTCAGAAGTATTACAATGTAAATGTACTTTTAATCCGTCTGGCAGCATATTTCAAGACTTGGCATATGAGGGTGCAGTGGGATACCCGATGGGTTGGACAATACTTTTCTTGTCAATCATCTTGAAAAAACATACACTTAAAAACTGGAAATCAACCAATCCTTCATCGTTAACACAATGTTGAAAGTGTGTGGGCGACAGAGAAATAAAATGGTAAAGTTTCAGGCCATGTGGCAGAGAGTGATGCGAGCGCTGGAGATGGGGGCATGAGCATGTCGGTCTGGGCAGGTGTGATGTAGTTGACGTTTGTGTGATGTTGTCGTTTGTATGTTTTGTTTAAAAATATATATATATATTGAAAAAAATGGTTGAAAAATATAACATAATTTACAGTCCATATTTAAATAGAGCCATCCAAACACCCCATCAATCCACCCTCCATGAATTTGTAATGGCTGGATCGATGTAAGCATGTAATTACGCAATATATCCAGTTGAACTACGTGGAGCCACAACCTAATTCCAATCCTCTCAGATCCACAAGGGGGAGGCAACACACAGCCTGATGGGAGAGATTAGACTGCTAAGGGATCATTTTGGGATTGCACTTCTATTTATTCAGAGGTTGCCATGGAAGGGAAGAATTTATCAATCAAAATGAGGGACCTCTCCCTGGCCCAATACTTCAAATGCATTCTTCCTTCATCCTTTCTTTGGGATAAAAATGTATAGAACATGGCTGGATAGGTTTAAGCCAGGGTTAAACTACACAGAGTTCCTGAATTCAGTGATGTCAGATCAGTGATTACCGCAAGGAAGGAAGGAACATATTGGAATGGAGTCATACTTTACTGTGTGGGTTCATATTACCTTGTCAAGGGTGGGTAGCTGTGTGGAGACCAGGGTCTGGAACTCCTCTGTGGTTAGTGTGGGGGCATTGTTGGCTGCAGCACCATGGAACTGACTTACCAGGGTGTTCAACGCCAACTCCAGATCTGAGTACTTGTGGTGTGTGAGAGAGAATAACACATAAAGATTAAGAGCAGATCTGAAGGAAAGGAAAGATCTTTAATAGTGTATGACAGATAAATTGTACTATGCATAACACAACATAATCATGAGTGTAAGTTACTCATTTGCAATCACATTATGATCAGGAATCTGGTAGTAAAACATATATGCGTCACACACACTACTGTTAGGACAATGTTTACCCAAGAACAATACCACGATGTGTTAAGCCTCAGGGCTAGTCATGAACATTGTTGAGGGCTTGTCGCTTGACACACCCTTATGATAAAATGACCTGTACTTTGAAGCATTTGAATGGAGTTCCCCAGTTGTAATTAGTTAAACCGCTATTACACAGCAGACAGATTGTGACATTTCCTAATTTATTTGATATTTCAGAAAATGTTGATTTATCTGCCACAATATCTGCATCATCATGTGGAAAAAAATGAATGGCAGAATCTCAAATTCAGAAAGAATTGGTACAATTCCAAAATTCAATTGAGGGTGGATTGTATAGGATTCTGAAGTGTTTAATTTGTTTACATATACACTGAGTGTTTAAAACATTAGGAACACGTGCTCTTTCCATGAGACTGACCAGGTGAAAGCTATGGTCCCTTATTGATGTCACCTGTTAAAACCTCTTGAGGATCGGACACTTTTTTCAATTTCCACCTAAAATGACATACCCAAATCTAACTGCCTGTAGCAAGGATATGCATATTCTTGATACCATTTGAAAGGAAACCCTTTAAGTTTGTGGAAATGTGAAATTAATGTAGGAGAATATAACACATTAGATCTGGTCAAAGATAATACAAAGAAAAAAACATGCAGTTTTTTTTCTATTTTTTTCCATCATCTTTGAAATGCAAAAGAAAAGCCACAATGTATTACTCCAGTTTAGGCGTAATTTAGATTTTGGCCATTAGATGGCAGCAGTGTATGTATAAAGTTTTTAGACTGATCCAATGAACCATTGCATTTCTGTTAAAAATGTTGCATCAAGTCTGCCCAAATGTGCCTAATTGGTTTATTAATACATTTTCAAGTTCACAACTGTGCACTCTCCTCAAACAATAGCATGGTATTATTTCACTGTAATAGCTACTGTAAATTGGACAGTGCAGTTAGATTAACAGGAATTTAAGCTTTCTGCCCATATCAGATATGCCTATGCCCTGGGAAATGTTCTTGTTACTTACAACCTTACGCTAATCACATTAGAGCACATTAGCTCAACTGTCCCGCGGAGGTTAAATCTACTTTAATTAGTGTATATGATGGGGAGGAGACAGGTTAAAGAAGGATTTTAAAGCCTTGGGACAATTGAGACATGGATTGTGTATGTGTGCCATTGAGAGGGTGAATGGGCAATTCAAATGATTTAAGTGTATGTAGTAGGTGCCAGGCATACCGGTTTAAGTGTGTCAAGAACAACAATGCTGCTGGGTTTTTCACACTCAACAGTTTCCGTGTGCATCAAGAATGGTCCACCACCCAAAAGGACATCCAGCCAACTTGACACAACTCAGGGAAGAATTGGAGTCAATATGGGCCAGCATCAATGTGGAATTATTTCGACACCATGTAGAGCCCATGCCCCGATGAATTGAGGCTGTTCTGAGGGCAAAAGGGGGTGCTCCTAATGTTTTGTACACCTAGTGTATATTTAAGCAGAATTGTATTAAACTAATGATTGAATGAATCAGTCAGTCATTCATTTAACAATCCCACTCATGCGTTGTAGCACCCCCTGTCAGTCTGCACTGGCAGCTCTCGCAGATTTACCTTCTGGGTGTTAGCCAAAGCTCTAGAACGTTATTCCTATTCATCTCGGGTAGCCTTTTGTAATATATTGCATATCCATAGCTGAACTTTGGGCTCATTAAATCCCACTGTACTGCACCTATTATATGTGTGAGGCGTCAACGTTTACTATCAATGGTGGCTAGAAACCAATTTTCAATGCAATAAATTCAGATATCATTCAAATTGCCACGCAAAATTATACACGATCCTCCTTAACAAAAAAGCGTATCGAAACTGTGCATGCAATGGATCCCATTCCAACGTTTCCGTAGAAAGGGATGCGTGAACCTAATTGATTCCCCGTGCTTTCTATTACTCTGCGCCGACTGTCGAGGCACAGGGCACTCAACTGCTCCAAAATATCTGGCACCCAGATTGCGCATTCCGTCTCAAAATGAAATCCACAAAACCAGTGAGCATAATGTAGGCTAATGATATACTCTGGTAAAATAGAAAAATTGGTTTCGATTTGTTAACCTCTAACATGTTACCGCTTTATCGTACATCATGCGCTGATGTCCGTTTGCACGAAAGTCCCATAGGTGAGAGCCGGCGCCCTAGCTAATAAACTTGATTACAGTGTCCTGTGCGTTTGAATCACAAATTCAAAATATCAAAATAATAAACAGATAATTAATGACTTAAAGATTCTTAATGGCAAGAAAACAACTCTTACAAGGTGATATATCATACCTTGGTCGCCATTGAGTCCGTTTTGGTCTGTCCAGTCAAGAGCAAACTTTTCTTGTCAGCGTTCCATTGCCATCCTGGCATCCCCCCCACCCCACCCCACCCCACCCCCACCCCGTCATCAGACAAGGAATGGGGAGGAGAAACACCGAAATTGAACACTGGGACTGTATAATGAACTGAGGGTGGAAACATGAGACGTGTGCTTGTGTGTTGTTATTCAGTTTACTTATTTATTGTACTTTTTAATTCAAACTTTGTGGGCGTTTACCACCCCATTTACAAAGTCATAGTGTCCTTATCTGTTTCCAAATTTCCACAGAGACACACAAATATGAATATCACAAAACAGTCTTTGACCAACATTATAAAATGTAAATCTTAAATCATGTATTTATTCTCTTAAAATGGTCCTAAAATGGTTAATCCACAATCCATGACATCAGCTTGTACTATTCATTTTTTTTTAAATAACTCTAAGGTCATTGGCCCTATAGCATCTAAGGTTATCATCAGTTTGATTATAAATGAACCGCTGGAGTGCAGGTGATTCACGCAGTGCATTCCAATGTTACTAAATCATAAATGGGGGGAATTTAACCAAAACCAAAGCTCATTTACATTCTAGATTTGGAGAACACTTCAAATGCATCTAATAATTCACTATGAAGTTCCCCTATTTTTATCGCACTTACATATGGAAAATAAATGGGCTAATGCTTTGATAACATGGAAAACATGTATTTTAATGCTAAATGAAATTTATATAACTTAGAAAGTCATTTGCTCATCCCTATTAGCATCTGTAGCCTCTTTATCACAGACTGCAGTGTTCTGAGCTGAGCACAATTAGTTCCTTCTGAATGTAAGTGGAGCTGGTTGGTTTTAAGGTGGTCATCCCTGAGAAAGTTGCGGTTGTGAGTTGTGGTCAAGGCTGTGGACGTGACTGTTCTCAGGGACTGAGAGTGGTCAATCCGGCCAGAGGTGATAGAGTGAAACGAGGCGTCACTGTATGAAGTGTCACTCTTGCACCCTTGGGTCTCCAGCCCCACCGTCACACAGACGGCCGAGAGGGACAATGTTGAGTTGGGGTTGTGGTTATAGTCATGGTCACTAGGCTCAGAGTGGTCCTGTTGTGAATAGTCTTGGTAAGTCATATCTGGCTCGCTGGGGATGACAGGCAGAGATAATGAATGCTCAATTAAATGTCAGATCATGTTAATTCTGATGGTAATGATAGTAGTGATCATAATCATAAATATGAAGAGTCACATCTCCATTACCTGTGTTCAGAGTCACTGGGGGGACTGATATGACCACTACTGTCCCCACTGTCTCCTTCCACCAGCCCTATACTGCTGCAGGCCCCACGCTGCACCCTGCTCTCTGAGGGCCGCCGCCACATTGCCATGGAGATCCTCCTCTTCATCAGTCTCCTGGTGCCCCTCTGGGTGATGTGGGGGGAAGTTAGCGCGGCGGTCCACAGGCCCAGCTGCTCATCATCACTGGAGTCTCTGGAACATACAGGTTATACCACTGTTACAACACACAACGGCTTTTCTGTATGACTAAGGGACACATTCTGGTTCATTCATTCATTTTTATTCCACATTAGGTATATGTTTAGTTACTACGTGACAAGTGGTTTCTAGTGACAAAATGCAATTGGGGCAAGTGAGTAACTTACTGTATTTTAAGTGGAACCAAACAAAGTGCAACATGATAGTTAAATGGTCAGCTAGAGTCTAACAGGTTTAACAGGTGGTCATCATGAGTAATGTGCCCCTGTGGAAGACTCCCAGCTCTTCCTCACAGTCCTCCTGAAAGGTCAGGGGTCCCATGCAAACTGCACACACCTGGCCCATACTCTGGAAGCACTGCTTACAGTATACCCCTGTGTAACGTTAGAACAGCACACGGGTTAGAGTGCAACAAACCACAGTGGAGCAGTTGAACGGAACAGAAAAGTCAGATTGCCAAGAGGAACATAAAACTGATCAAGACCAGGGGCTATTTCACAAAATAGTATCAAAGATATGGCCTGCAAACATGGGTTAACATTCTGAAACAACAAGTAACAAGTAATAAGTGGTTTCAAAGAGTTGCAAATCTGGCTTTGAGAAACACCCCTCGTGGTGCTTCACCAAAGGTGTTAGCTGAATTCTTATCCTTCTAGGCTGAGTCAACAGTTTAACAGGGCCAACTCCCTCACTGTACACACAGTAAGGTCAAACTCCATTTCATTTTACAAGGAAAAAGGAAAGATTTTATGTACTATTCTGTATTTGCACGGGCAAAAAAAATGCACTAGTTAAAATACTAACATGGTGAAAAGATGCGAAATGGCTTCAAGAATGGGAGAATTAGGTGAAACTGACATTCATTTTACCAGGTTGTGAGTGTCTGGAGGAATCTGGGTCCCTCTCCTTCTGCCCTATTCCTGGCTACAGACCTCATCAGGGCTTTACCTAGAGACTGGATCCTCCTGTGGAGGAGCTGCACCCGCTCCTGCCCCACAGAGGAACGAGAAACACCATTACCTGCGCTATGTTATGTTAAAAGTGTCTGGATCTGGAAAAGGTGCGGTACAAATAGAATGCATCTTCAGCCTGACCCAGTAGATAATCTATAGAATATCCTGAACATGCTTTGTCAATCTCAGAAAAGAAATTAGATTGTCATCAGGGCAAGACAATAAATACCTATCGGCAGACAATAGACATATACAGGTAATTGCCAAAATAAAGGAAACACGAGTAAATTAGGGATACAAAGTATATTGAAAGCAGATGCTTCCACACAGGTGTGGTTCCTGAGTTAATTAAGCAATTAACATCCCATCATGCTAAGGGTTATGTATAAAAAGGCCCAGTTGCCCATTATTTTGGCTACCATGGCTAGAAGAAGAGTTCTCAGTGACTATGAAAGAGGGGTCTCAAAGCAGTATAGGGGGTTTAAAGGGTGTGTGTGTCTCAGTCACCAGATCTCAATTCTTAACCCAATTGAACACTTATGGGAGATTCTGAAGTGGCGCATGTTTACGGCGCCCCACCCGTTTACATTGTGACGTACTTTATTACACCGTACGTCATCTTCACGGAGTCTTGCCCCACTACTGAACGGACAAATGTAGTGTTTGTAATGCAAGATGGAGGAGAGCTTGTTTCTCGTCAGAGATTGCATTTATTTTGTGAGATTACCAAATGTGACCTTTTCATTCAAGACAGGTTAAATATATTGTTACAGGTGATAATAAAACATGTTTTGTTTAGTTACTTTTTCCTCAACTTGTTTCTATAACTTTATAGCAAGTCAAGCTAGCTGGCACTGCAGAGCAGCTAGCTAAAAGCTAGGCTAGGTTGAAGATACCATTGTAGCTAGCGACCTCCACCTAATAATTATCATCAAAAACAAACGTTATTATCATCACAATAAACTTAAAACAGGAGGCAACAGTCATATAATATAATTATTTAACATTGCTATTAAAATAGTATTCACTTATAGGAAGTTGCTAGCTATCCCATAAAGCCATTACCGAAAACCACATTATCTCTGTGGTCTGGCAACTTCCTGTTCTTCGACAGACTCTGGCTGGACTGAAGATGACGGAAAGTTTGAAAAATGTCAAAGTTTTCAGCGTCCGTCCTGCAACGGAGCCTTCAACTGCAAGAGGGCATTGCGTTTGCACTCCGTTATGGACGTCCCCATTGAAATGCATGACATCCGGCGCAACGCAACGGAGTGCTTATGGGTGATGTGAACGAGGCTTGAGACAGCGTTTTCCACCACCATTAACAAAAACCCAAATTATGGAATTTCTCGTGGAAGAATGGTGTTGCATCCCTCCAATAGAGTTCCAGACACTTGTAGAATCTATGCCAAGGTGCATTGAAGCTGTTCTGGTGGCTTGTGGTGGCCCCACGCCCTATTAAGACACTTTATGTTTGTGTTTCCTTTATTTTGGCAGTTACCTGTACATAGAGTTATGTGTGCACATAGACTAAGTTACGGTACACAGACCCGGTGCTGATGCTCAACATTCTGTACATGGATGGAATTCCATCTGATCCAACAGTCTAGTATAAAATGTAGTGACACTAAACCTGAAGCTGCTGGCAACATGTATGAACATTGCCATTAGAATGACGCAACACCTTTCCTGTCACACCAGTTTGTAATAGATAATGGCTGAGTGTGATGCTAACCGTGCCACTACTAGTATACAAACAATGACAAAGACCGCCACTACATAAGACCAGAATCGACAACAAAAGGGATCTAGTTTTTTTATCTGGTTTAATAGTTTATTTAACTTTGGCACGACAAGAAGAGAACGTGATCAAACTGTATTAACTTTTTAAGCACATCATTTCAGTCTGTTCTTTTGTCCTGGAATCAAGATAAGCACATCTGTATTGCTGTGCAGTGCTGACCTGCCTGTTCCCCTGAAGTCTTGACATTGTTTCAATTCTATGCATGGTTCACATTCCTCTTTCTCCTAGACTCCCAGACCAGCAGACTACTGCAGAACAAGTTCTATTGTGCCTGCCCAAAACCACAACCTGAAGTGGCTATTGTGAACAAATCTATCTGTGGATCTTTTTATTTCAGTGTAGTTTTTATGTAACTGACAGCCCCTAACTCGTCAGTGTTTGCAGATCTAAACGAAATGGATAGGTGTAAGCAACAGCTAAGTCCACTGGGAAGGTATCCATCTATTACTACACCTACCTGGTTCCCTCAGATCAGCAAACACAGAAGTGGTAAGGGCTAGAGGAGCGGGTTTGGAACTGGACAGATACGGAGAGAGTTGTGACGGGGTCATAACGTACCCGTTCTCGTTTCGGGTGGTACCTGGTACACACGAGCCTCCTTAAGCGCTCAACGTAGCTTCCAGCGAACACAATGAACAAGGAGAGTCCATAGAGGAATCCTGTGTTAAGAGAGGGGAAGCAAAGCAAACAGCTTATTTTGGCCACTGGGTGTCAGTGTTAAACAGCAAAAAATACAGAGACCCTGTAGAATTTACTCCATATCCATAGGCCAAGGCATAGATACAGATAACTGCCAAAATAAAGGAAACACCAACAAAAAGCATCTTAATATGGAGTTGGGCCACCACGAGCCAGAACAGCTTCAATGCACCCAGGCATTGACTGTTGTGTCTGGAGCTCTATCAGATGGATGAGACACCATTCTTCCACGAGAAATTCCATCATTTGGTGTTTTGTTGATGATAGAAAACACGGTCTCAGGCACCGCTCCAGAATCTCCCATAGGTGTTCAATTGGGTTGAGATCTGGTGACTGAGAAGTCCATGGCATATGGTTAACATTGTTTTCATGATCATCAAAACATTCAGTGACCACTATTGCCCTGTGGATAGGAGCATTGTCATCCTATGGGAGCATAGCCATGGCAGCAAAAATAATGGCCCAAATACTTTTATACATCACCCTAAGCATGATGGGATGTTAATTGCTTAATTAACTCAGGAACCACACCTGTGTGGAAGCATCTGCTTTCAATATACTTTGTATCCCCCATTTACTCAAGTGTTTCCATTATTTTGGCAGTTACCTGTATGTTAATCTTAGGGGCAAGTTCTACCAGATATTTTAATGTTAAAAGTCCACACAAAATATATTTACTGAACAAAAATATAAACGCAATACGTAAAGTGTTTGTGCCATGTTTAATGAGCTGAAACAAAAGATCTCAGAAATTTTCCACACACACAAAAAGCTTATTTCTCTCACATTTTATGCATAAATGTGTTTACATCCCAGCTAGTGAGCATTTCTCCTCCTGCAAGATAATCCATCATCCTGACAGGTGTGGCATATCAAGAAGCTGATTAAACAGCATGATCATTACACAGGTGCATCTTGTGCTGGGCACAATAACAGGCCACTCTAAAATGTGCAGTTTTGTCACACAACACAATGCCACAGATGTCTCAAGTTTTGAGGGAGCATACAATTGAAATGCTGACTGCAGGAATGTCCCCCAGAGCTGTTGACAGAGAATTTAATGTTCATTTCTCTACCATAAGCCACCTCCAACGTTGTTTTAGTGAATTTGGCAGTACATCCAACCGGCCTCACAACCGCAGACCACGTGTAACCACGCCAGTCCAAGACTTCCACATCCGGCTTCTTCACCTGCGGAATTTTCTGAGATCAGTCACCCGGACAGCTGATGAAACTGAGGAGTATTTCTGCCTGTAATAAATCCCCTTTGTGGGGAAAAACGTATTTTGATTGGCTGGGCTTGGATCCCTAGTGGGTGGGCCTGGCTCCCAAATAGGTGGGCCTATGCCCTCCCAGACCCATCCATGGCTGCACCCCTGCCCAGTCATGTGAAATCCATAGATTAGGGCGTAATGAATTTATTTCAATTTACTGATTTCCTTATATGAACTGTAACTCAGTAAAATGGTTGTGGACTATATTGCCACTCCTATTTGCCATCTCTTCAATCTAAGCCTACAGGAAAGTGTGTGTACTCAGACCTGGAGGGAAGCAAAAGTAATTCCGCTACCTAAGAATAGCAAAGCACCCTTTACTAATTCAAACAGCCAACCAATCCTGCTACCGACCCTTAGTAAACCTTTGGGAAAAAAATTGTGTTTGACCAGATACAATGCTATTTCACAGTAAACAAATTAACAGCTGACTTTCAGCACGCTTACAGGGAAGGGCACTCAACATGTATGGCACTGACACAAATGGCTGATGATTGGCTGAAAGAAATTGATAATAAGAAGATTGTGGGAGATGTTTTGTAAGACTTCAGTGCAGCTATTGACATTATCGATCATAGTATTCTTCTGAAAAAAACTATGTTTTATGGGTTTACATCCTCTGCCATATTGTAGATCGAGAGTTACCTGTCTAGCAGAATGCAGAGGGTGTTATTTAATGGATGCCTCTCTAACTTAAACCAAGTAGATTTAAGCATACCTCAAGGTAGCTGTCTTGGCCCCTTACTTTTTTCTATTTTTACTAATATCCTACCACTAGCCTTAGTAAAGCCAGTGCGTCCATGTACGCTGATGACTCAGCATTATACACGTCAACTACCACAGCAAGTGAAATCACTGCAACACATAAAGATCTGAAGTTAGTTTTAGAATTGGTGGCTAGTAATAAGCTAGTTCTAAATATATCAAAACCTAAATGCATTGTACTTGGAACAAATCATTCGCCAAACCAGTGGTTCCCAAACTAGGGTTCGCGACCCCATGTGCGAGGTTGCCTGATATGAAAATGGGGTTGCGGGAGAATTTCCAAAATCCCCCCAAAATCGAAATATATACCTTTATATATAAATTATTAAACCAGAGAGCGCTCTTAGATCATGGGAAAAGGCTACACTTGACCGTTGCACTTGAATCATTCCCACGGTGAATGGCTAAGCCCACTACGCTATGAAACCATACACTATTGCAGAGACTTTGATATTACTGGCTGCAATTAATATGGTGAAAACAATGTGTTGGGAGGCAGAGGCATAGAAACTCACATACCTTTGTCAGATAACACTGTTAAACAAATAATTTATGCTATTGCTCACAATCAAGAGGAAACTGACTGAACGACTCAAAAACTTCCAAGCTTATGCTATCCAAATGGACGACAGCTGTTATGGCCGAGATGCCTATGCATTGACCTTTGTTTGCTATACATGTCGGGGGATGCTATTCATAAGGACATATTGTTCTGTCTCACGATTTCCAAGTATGAAACGGCATATGGAATGTTGAGTGTTCTGCGTGGCTATATTGACGACAAACAGATTCCATATGGGATCAAATGTTGGACATTTGCACAGATATGGCTCCATCTATCACGGGATGGGGGGCAGGCCTCTGTACTCTAGTTATGAATGTGTCTCCCTCTGCAATATGGACGCATTGTATGATACACTGAGAACAACTGGCGGCAAAAGAGCTGAGCACAGAATTCTGAGATATACTGCAGCAGGTAACTTCGACTGTTAACTACATCAAACCACATCCACTGCGCACACGCCTGTTCGCAAAACTATGTGGAGATATGTGATCAGAGCATGGCAATGTTTCACATTGAGGCTTGGTGGTTATCAAGGGGGAGTGTTGGAGAAAAAAAATGCATTGAGAGAGGAACTGTTGTCATCCACAATGGATGTTAAAAAAAAAACCCGACTTGGTTGACTTTCTGTGTAATGAAAAGTAAATAACAGAAGTGTCCCACACGAGTGATAACTGCTCACCTTCAACGCTTGGATGAGCACTTTGGGACGGACCTACTTCCCAATCCGTTGACTGTGATCCTGGCTCAGTTGACATGCGGGTAAGTGAAATTGAACAGCTGATCTAGCTGTCATGTGACCGAATACTGCAGACAATGCATTCACGGGTCACTACGGAGGAGTTTTGGTCCTTAAACTCAAAGGCAAGACCCTGCTGTCTCCCTCTGAGCATTAATGCCGCATTCAAAACAACTTGGAACTGGGACCTCGGAAATCTCTGACTTCCGTGCGCTCACGGCAACTGGGAAACTCGGAAAGAAATTAGCTACAACTGGGAAAAATAGTTTTGAACGGTCATCCAACACGGAATTCCAACTCAGGAAGTCGGGCCTCTTTCTAGAGCTTTGACTTTGCGTCCTAAAGATCACTGTTGTCATGATTTGATCTTCAGAGTCCCCAGTTGTCTTGAAAGCACCATAAAAATTATGGTAGGCTGCCCTTCGCCAGTTTATATCTGTGTTAAGCTGGATTCAGTACTCTCTTCTGCATTAAAACTAAATATCGATCCAGGTTGACCACGCCCTGACTTTGAGAAGCTCCGATGCGACATGCATCAAACTCACCCATCTCATTAGTGGTGGTGAGATAAGAGACTAATTTGCAATTGACTGTCCCACATTAAAAGTATGTGATGGTGAGTTGAGAAGACAATCAGAAATATTGTTAGAATGGTTTTAATTTGACAGCCATACTGTTGGCTATATTTAATTTTTACATGTTTTGTTTGAGCTGCTTTTAAAAGCAAAAGTCGAATTGAACACAGTATTGGTGTTGTTGAATTTGATTTTCATAACAGCAAACTAGGACTGATGATTTGGTTAGATAAACTAGCAAGTCTGTTTGTTTGGTTACCATGGACACTATGTAGTAAACTTGCTAGGTACTTTAATGGATGTTGAACACATTTCTACAAACAAATGAACATATTTCTAGTGAAAAATGTGTTAAATTATAGCCATGGTATAGAAGTCAACTTGTGGCTCTATGCATTCTCTGGAAAATAATGTAACTCCATGGACGGTCAGTTCCACTCCACTAACGCTTGGTGGAACACACCTTTCACGTCGTTCATTATTTTCCATAGAATGCATAGCCCCTCGTTGATTATCCCTTACTTAATGCAGTATTGTAAATGTTATATTCTACATTTGTAATAAGAGTAATAATGTATTGTATTTATAATGTAGGCTGTTGTTTTGTTTTCAAGTAATTGTTTTATTCCTGTTTGGACCCCAGGTAGAGTAGCTGCTGCCTTGGCCTTGGGGATCCTAGTAAATACTAAATACTACTAGTCTAGGTGTTACCTATGTATGAGCATGTATCCTGAGTGGTCTGGGTCTGAAGGCTTCATCAGACACTTCTTGCTGAGAACAGTGATGCTGCCCTTCTGCAGAATGGCAAAGGCAGCTACTATGTCCTTGAAGATGTCCGAGGCATTGCCTGTGCTATTTACTTCCACTGCCAATATGATGGGTGCTAAAGAGAGCACAAAGAGAGAACACAATGTCTTGGATGATGTTGTTTGTTCCAAATATGGTTTGATGTACAAGTTCATTAGAATAATCTGTACTATAGTATTTAATTGGAAACTGATGTCCAGTTTAATTCCTTTATTGGACTGAATAGAATGGAGTAAACTGATAGACTTCAGGTTTCAGGCAAGGTTATTCATCACACCGAACAACCACTTTCTCTCATAAAATAAACTGTTATGTCTAAAATAACTAAGTCCAAAATAACAGCCCAAACAAAATGTGTACAAACAAAATAGCTGTACAAACATGTTTTGAGACTCGGTTTGTTAGCAGTGTTTCTGGTTTCATTCAGGTAAATATACTTTTTGGAAGCAATAACGAATGCAGATATTATACCGCTCATCTATTCCTGCTTTTAACCATGCACCTGTGAGTACACTGATGGGTGGGGTGGCTAGTAAGATTTAAATGTATTTATTACAGTAAATAACCTTGAACTGAACTGAACTGGACATAATCTATTTCCCTGTAGCCAGACTGTCGACCCTCTGGCCACGATGTCCCCCTGGGCTTGGTGGTGCACCAGGTCAAACATCCAGAAGACCACCAGGTCCAGCGCCACCCCAGGCATCCCATGGCTATGTGCCTGAGAATGGACACTGCGCAGAGGGCAGCCGTCCGCCGCTCCCTGGCCGTCAGGTACACTGAGATTAGAGGACAGAGATGGGTGTGTGGGAGGGGAGGTTAGGTGGGTGTTTTCACTGCCATGACATCAATGTTACACTGACTTTCTCTTTTCACCTTTCTAGATGTTTTTTGTTGTTGTTGTTCTCTCTCATTTTCGAATTTCTCTATATCCTTTTCTACCTTTTCTATCAACACCCACACTGCTTCCCCCCTACAATCCATTTATCTTTTCTTCTCCTCTTTCCTGTGCATTCTTCCTGCTCCACTCACATGGTCTGATGTAGGTGCGGGCCTCTCTCTGGCTGAGCGGTTAGACAGGGGGTTTTCCCTCTCTAACCAATCTCTTGTTGGGCTCCTCAAACTGCTCTGTGATGTAAGTGTTGTCAAAGTCATTCTGGTGCAGGTACTTGTGTTTGTACAGGACAGCCCTTTAACACACACACACACACACACACACACACACACACACACAGTATAGAGCAGGGTTTCCCAAAATCAGGGGAAACCCTGCTATAAAGTATACCGCTCCTTGTCAAACCTTGTTTGCATGACCCATGTAAATGAATATAGACTCACCGTAGGTATATTAGCAGCAGAAGGAAGAGGCCTATATAGGCTATTAGCCTCATCACTTCCTGGAAACATCCCAGCTCCACCGACACTTCCTCCATCATATCCTGTGACACCTGTTAGAGCGACTGACTGCTGTTCACATTCATGTCAAAGTGCATAGAGGCCGATATGTTGAACTCAAACTCCTCCTTCATCTTCTCGAAAGCTGCTATGGTTGCTAGAAGAGAGCAAAGAGGCACTTCAAGAATGTGCCACTGTGCATTTGTGACTGTTTAGAATGGCCATCAAAAAGGAGTTACAGTAGAATTATGGAATTGAAGAATGTTCTACCTGGGAATAGAGAAGTAGTAGAAACTATTATAAGGGCAAGGTTTCTGTACCTCTGCACTTTACTTACGGGCAGCAATATTTGTCTTTATGTGGCCAACAATGTAAGAAGGGATGATGCAAAACAGCTGACCAACTGACATGAGAGGAATGTATTGATAATTACTGTCCTCATACCTACAAATGACATAACCTCTAGCTAATTTACGTGACAAATGCATCTCTGCATCACAGGCTCTATTCATTGTCTCATAAAACCATTGTGAACGGTCATTAAAAGTAAACCCAAGTGTCATGTCAGGTTTATAAGACAGCATTATATAGGATTTATGACCCATAGTTTAGAAAGTGAAATGCCACCATTCACTTTATGCTGAGAGCAGCATTCTAGATCTCCCAAGGGCCAGGAAGTGTGTTTCATCTTTTCTTTCTCTTCTTTCTTTTCCTCCTGTCTCTGGCCCTCGGGTCATGTTTGGATTAAAAAGTCACCAGTGCTCGGCTGGCTCCTGGCTGGCCCGAGAGCAGCGGTGGATATGAAACAATAATTCATTTGAAAAGAAAACAGGGGAGGCAGATGGATGGAAGGGGGAGGCAGAGGGATGGAGGGTGACTCACGGCTGCGCTCCTCCTGGGAAATGTGAGAGGAAACCTGAGGGCGGTGTGGGGCTGGAGGGTTTTAACTAGGCCTTGGCTCCTAAGTTACCCTGCCCTCCTAGGCTAAAGAATAACACAGAGCACCACAGAGCTACCAGAGAGCTAGAGAGGAGGGCTGTGCTGTACCTCCACACTGATGTCAACCTCACAACAATGGGTGATCTATTTTTCCATGAGCTAACATATTTGTAGTCAGCAATTTTTCACCAAAATCGGAAAAAACAGGCTCGGGTGAAAAAAAAGGGAACAGTTTAACTGAGTTTCAAAAGATTTTAAACTACTGACCACCCAGCTAGCACATAATGTTCTGAGAACCATATGTTGTTAAGAGCTTGGTGAGAGCGTGGTTGTCCTATGGTTATTTTGCGTGCAACCTTCCCATAACATTTCCTATAGGTTTCTTCATGGTTCTATTTAAAGTAATGTTCTCAAATTGTTCAGAGAACGTTAAGAAACAATGTTCTTCGGTGGTAATTTCAGTATAATGTTTTCTACAGCTTTCCTCATGGTTCTATTTAAAGTAATGTTCTAAGAACGTTAAGAAACAATGTTCTTCTGTGGGAATTCCAATACCTCAGCATAAGGTTTTCTACAGGTTTCCTAATGTTTCTAGTTAAAGTCATGTTCTCCGAATGTTCAGAGAACATTAAGAAACAACGTTCTTCTATGTGAATTCAAGAACTTCAGCATAATGTTTTCTGCAGGTTTCCTCATGGTTCTATTTAAAATAATTTTCTCAGACTGTTCAGAGAATGTTAGGAAATGAGGTTCTACTATGGGAATTCCAGTACTTCAGCATAACATTTTTTGCAGGTTTCCTCGTGGTTCTATTTCAAGTAATGTTCTCAGAACATTAATAAAACTTTCCATAAAAACCACAAGAAAACAAAGTTTAAAGAACATAAACTTTCCATTCTCAGCATCAACAAAGCTATCTCTATCCTCTATCTTGTTAAGTGTTTTCAGGTGTGTTGGCCACACCTGATCTTAATGAGTGCTTGTTTCCTTTGAAATAGAATCTCTTTGAATTGACAAAAATGTACAAACATGGCATGCTAGCTCCATCCTCATGGAGCAGTGGACTAATTCCGAGAGAGCAGAAGATCATAGGTTTGAATCTCACTGAAACCATGCCACAATAAAAAAAAAAATGTGTTTGCATGATTAATGCCTAAGCAAATTCATTTCCATGTGTCCTATCTATGCTTGGAGTTCAAAACAGTAAACCTAAGCTAGCAGTGTTATTAAAAGTCTTATTGAAACATGTTCTCAAAACGTTATTTAATTACCTTAAAATAACCTATAATTTCCGTTTGTTAATAAAACCTCCCAGGAAAACTTTCAGGAAATCATAGGAAAACTTTCTCAGAACCTCCCTGCAACCTGAAAATGTACGTTCCCAGAACAGGTGAAATTTTCACTTCTGTTCTCAGAACTTTTTCAAAAGCCGTAACGGTAAGGAAACTTATGGCTTCATTCCCACAACCAATGGGAAACCAAAAACGTACATTCCCAGAACTGCTAAGGAACCAAATGTGCTAACTGAGAATGACTTAAAAACAGAGAACAAACATCTCAGATAAAATATGTAATGGTTAGGAGGCAAGGCCCTAACAAAGTTGTCCTTCATAATGAGAAGAGAAACATTGAGCGAAGACTGCGACAATGACAATACAGATAACCTAATTATAACACTACCATAGATTTTCTTATTTTTAAGTAACAGACACCTTCCACAGTGATTGATGTCCTTTTCACATTTCCTTTGCTCTATTGATACAGCTGTATATGTTTGTAAGGGCTGTCTGAAGAGAGAGTGGACCAAAACGCAGCAGGGTTAGTGTTCATCATTTAATATTTAATTGAACACTATACAAAACCAAGAAAGCCAACAGTCCTGTCAGGTGCAAACACTAACAGAAACAATTACCCACAAAACCCAAAGGAAAAACATGCTCCTTATGTGTGACTCCCAATCAGCAACAACGAGCTTCAGCTGTGCCTGATTAGGAGCCACACACGGCCCAAAACAAAGAAATACAAAAACATAGAAAAAGGAACATAGAACGCCCACCCAATGTAACACCCTGGCCTAACCAAAATAAAGAACAAAAAACCCCTCTCTATGGCCAGGGCGTTACAATGTGCTAAAGCTTCTCAGGTTCCTACTCTTGCGATTTGAACCTGCTTCTCTGTGGGCAATAATTTATTCATCTGACACTATGACAAACAGCTACCCTTCCTCTACTACTGACAGGTGATGGAAGTAAGGGTGAGTGAGGATAGTGATTCTACTGTATGATGGAACAACATGTCAACCAACCTCGAGTGAGACCACAGAGGGGGCGGAACCATCCACAATGTGACAAAGGAAGTTGAACGCAGACAGGAGCTCCATGTAGTCATCACGGGCATCATCAAACAGCTTGTTACACTTCTTACAGGGGGTGCCAAGTTTGTCATTACACACCTCGCCAATGCCGACCAGGAAGTGTAACACGTTTCTCAGGGAACGAGCTGTAACGGGGCAAAGGGAACAGAAATCAATGGAAGGCTTCATTTGGTGAGTTAAATTGTTAGATACAGTAACTGTACTAACAGTGTCTTCAAATAATGACAGCGCTAGAATAAGCATGGCCCACAGATGTACCTGCTGGGTCTGGTTCATGGCAAGTTCGGCCCCACACACCACGCTGTCCGCTGCACGGTCAAAGTTTTCCAGGGTGTTGGTCATGGGGCCCTGGACCAACATGGAGAAGATGAAGAACAGGAGGAAGTTCTTGCCCTTCACTGTGAGGAAATTCATAAGAAGGTGCATTAGTGGTACCCAGAACAAGTTGGTCTACTGAGTAATGCATTGTAGGTCATTCCTTCTACTCAGGGGCGTTTCTCAGAATTTTTTTAATACATTTTTTTCCTGGGGTGGCCAAGGGGGGGCCAAGAACCAATCATGATGGCGCGCCATGGGAAATCAGCAAACTGGATCACAAATAGCATTGAAAATTGGCTTAAATACGATGCATTGCATTGAATAACTGTTTCAACTGTTAATTTGTATCTGCCCTAATTTATTCAAATAAATGAATTTGAAATGATCCATATGAATCCATATTCAAGTTATTGAGGATCTACACTGATCTCAAAAAACGACCTCTCAGACGTAATGGAAAACTTTAACCACTGAATGAACATCTGGTCGGGTTCTTTGGCTAAGCAAAAACAAGCAAAAACAACTCCATTATCAGCTTGGCTGCTTTAGCTTTATTCACCCATCGATAAGGGACATACATAACATTCTACAACAAACACATGCCATAGCCTACAGCAATTAGCTAGCACTAATTAACACACTAGCTCAGCACCAAGATTAAAAACTTGAGTTTATTTTCCTGTCAAGTCAAACAGCAGTTACCTACACATCTTCCACCTCTGCACTGCTTTTGTCAACTCAGGGGCGGACTGGGACCTGAAATCGGTCCTGGCATTTCTAACACACTAGCCCATTTTTTTCCCCCCCTCGAGGCCCCCACAACGGCCCATTTTTTCCCTTTGAGGCTCTCATTATAAGCCAGATCATGATAATTTTGCACAAAAAAAGTTAGACAGGCCCACTAGAAAGAATATGGACTAGCCCTTCTGGCATCTCCAAACTGACTGTCCTAAAGAGATTGAGCCAGTGGGTGAGCTACTTGTAAGCGTGGAGGCATCGCCACTTGCTCACGACTCCTATATGAAAGATAGCATACGTAGTGTTTTATTTTTAGTAAATGTTTCTTTTCAAAGCAGGGGAAAATGTTAACAGGTTGGAGGAGTATTCTGTGGGGTATTCTGGCGGACAACAACCAAACAAAGGTTCATTCCCGGTGTGGTAATACTGATGATTTGTCGCCATAGATGGTATGTTTACATAGCAGGCTAAGATAACTAACATGGCAGGTTAGGTGAATTAATGTAACAGGTTAGGAGAATGAGGTAAAGGTTAGGAAAAGGATTAGGGTTAGGCTTAGCTACAATACTAGTTGTCAACAATTGTTGTCCCCGTCCCTACCACTAGATTGAGCAGTAGCCCTACTCCATCTAGCCACAACGGAAGAAATGTAAACAAACAATCTGTGGAAGACAAATCATCAGTAGCATAACACCATGGTAACCATGTGATTTTGGAACTGTGAGCTTATTGGTCCACTTGAATGAATTGTTTGTGTGCTCTAATTGATTGCAAGTAGGCTATGACAAGGATGCACCTCCACCTGTTTTGTACAAAATGGTGGTCTTTCTTTTCTACTGTAAGTGCCTACACCAGCCTAGGAAACAGTCTCTCTCTGTTTGAAAGGCTGTGTTTAGACAGGCAGCCCAATTCTGATATTTTTTCACACTAATTGGTATTTTGACAAATCACATTAGATATTTTCCAGAGCTAATGTGATTGGTAAAAAGACAAAATAGTGGGTGGAAAAAGATCAGAATTGGACTGTCTAAATGTTGCCAAAGTGTTGATTTGACTGTGTAACTGGGTGCATTTCAACACAGAGCACATATACTATTTTTTTGTGGTATGGTTAAAACAATCTTCATATGTAGGCTACTCACTTGAACACAGCATTGGCATCATGAGCACAACATTCGCTCGCACGCGGATGGAGAGGCCCGTGCCAAATGCTGCGAGGAAAGCTATGGCGATCGTGGTATACACGCAATACCACAGTCCTTGGTTCTGTACGAACAGTGCAGTCATTCCGTACACAGGGGCGAGGAATAGGCCAAACAAAAACCCACCCAAACTATGCACGAGCCCACTGAGACGAGGATCACGGAAAGGTTTGGTCTTGCTTCGTGGGCAACGCCTTGGGAATCTGGGAACCCTGTAAAAAAGGTTAGATATTTAGGCTAAACTCACCCACCAATGACAACATTATGTAGTAAGCCTATGCATCTCAATAATGTCAATGTATTTCCTTACCGCTTGAGGACCCCCCTCAAACGCTCCATCGCGGCTTGCCCACTTTGCACGAACCTTTGCCGAAGACCATGTATGCTATGCTGTCCCCGTAGACATAAGATTTGTTTTCTTATTTCTAATTCTGTCACTAGAGAATCGTTATTGTTTCAGGCCTCCACAGAACTAAGTTGCATTATGAGGTCACCAAGATGGAGTTATTCTTCTTTCTTCTGGAATTATTCCCTTTTCCTGCTTATAAACGAGTGGATTCAAAATGATTTAATGGCAGTGACGATGGTTAAATTGAATGAACTCAGAAGACAAAAAAAAACACCACATTCCAGTTAGTAGATTCCAGATAATGAGTTGGTGTTTGTGCCACTGAGGATCAATCTGATAGACAACTTCAATGTACTATACTTACCGTGGAGAGGTTCATTAGGTGGGTTCTGCCAGATTTTGCCCACCGGTTCCCATTTAGTCAGTCACAGGAGTTCCCAGTTGCTCATTTCTTCCTGGGAGCATTATATGGTGCAGGTAGGGTTGATTGATTTCACAATGCTACAATGTTTCGGTTTATAATTTGGCCAACTCATTGTGAATTCTCCCCTCCAGGTTTATTTCTGAGTCTCTTCCACAATGTCACAATGACCACTGTAAACAGGCTCTTAGCAGGATATGCTTTTGTTGGTGAGTAGATTGTGGTACTGCAATTGAACACTGTTTGGAGTCAATCAGTAAAGTAAACAAATTGAAAACATATTAGTCATGCTCTGTGTGTATTTTTCAGCTGTATGTATTCTGGGTGGGGCATTTTCCTCCTACTTTCGCTGCTCGGTCCCTCTGATCTTTCCCAGCATGCTCAGCTACCGTGGCAGGGCGTACCTCATGCTGTTTGTCCTCTACGGCCTGTATAGAGGTAAACTGAAAATAGCTCTGGAAAAAATGTATTGCCTTGATACTTGCCAAATAGCTTGCTTGCAGTATGGCATCGCTGTGGTGCAAACCGGCAATCCTCTGATACCCTGTTCTCTCATCCTGTCAGGCCCATCCACCATAATGTACAGGATGTGGCCTTCTCTATGGGGTGCAACATCGAACTCCAGATCAAACACAGCAAGGTCATGTGGAGGGTGGTGATGGAGCCCTTCATGGAGGTGGTGCAGGGTATTGTGGTAAGTTGCACATTATCATGTTCAGTGGATCACTATTGCCAGAATAGCATTAGTGGAAACCAAGACTGTTCTCAGGGCAGGCCTGGTTCTAGCTAGATATATTTGCGATGTGAATTTTGGCTAACCCTAACCCTTTTCCTAAACCTAATTATCCTAACCTGCCACATTAATTATCCTAACCTGCTGCGTAAGTTCTCCAAACCTGCTACGAAAAGTCACTAATGCTAGTCATAACCGGCAGACCTGCCCTGAGAGCAGTCTGTCAGAGTGCTCAAGGAAGCAGGAGGGTTGAAGTCAGGCGCAGGAGACACAAGTCCGTGAACACTCGTCTTTAATAAATAATCCACACTTGCCAAAAACAGGTAGGGTAGGGCAGGGCAAGGTAAAACAAATACCCATTTAGCAGCCCGAACACAGCGTAGGGACGCAGCCCAAAACACACTGCCACAAAACCCACAGGCAGATGGAAAAAAAACACCTGTTCCCCAGACGTACAACCTGACGACAATAATCACGCACAAACACAGACATACCTTGCTAGACTAAATAACCCCCCCTACTAATAACTAAACCAAAACAGGTGCGTGTCTACCTAGACCTAACCAACAGAAAGTGAAACAAAGGATCGATGGCAGCTAGTAGGCCGGCGACGACGAGCGCCGCCCGGTCGAGGAGGGGCGCCACCATCCGTCGGTGTCGTGACACAGTCTGAGGATCCACTAGTGCGATACAGTTCACTATTGTATCGGTTCAGTAGGTTTGTTTCACATTATCGACTGATATTTCAAGGATATGCCCCAATGTTTCCTTCATGTCATTACTGGGTCAGGAGGATAAGGGGGAGTTCCAGGAGGAGGCTAAGAGTGTGAGCAGGAAGTTTCAGAACATCAGATATGAGGTCATGGGGAGGTATGGCTATGACTTCATGGAACAGGACCCTGTTTCTGCCAGCAACAGCACCCAGGATTTGTATGCAGCAAAGACGATGATGCGATGTGACTGAGTATTGGTTTGCGTTTAAAAACCTATTCAGCAGATTGAAGTTGGTTGTTATTGTTATTGGTCGATAATTAGTTGTGAATGTACTGACATTACTCACCGTCTGTTTTTCTGCGTTGTGGGACAGATGTGGTGGAACAGGGGATAGAGTGCTGTCGGAAGTGGTTTGAGGTCAAGTGGCAGGACTGCATGGATGCCATCAAAGCCCCAGTCATCAACCACATCCTGTGTGTGTCCATGAGATTCCACTTCCTCTGTGACATCATGATAAATGGTTGATTTAGGTGCAATCTTACTGGCAGCAATATCCTTGCCTGTGAAGCTCTTTTCGTGCAAAGCAATGATGACGGCACGTGTTTCCTTGCAGTTAACCATGATTGACAGAGGAAGAACAATGATTCCAAGCACCACCCTCCTTTTGAAGCTTCCAGTCTGTTCTTCGAACTCAATCAGCATGACAGAGTGATCTCCAGCCTTGTCCTCGTCAACACTCACACCTGTGTTAACGAGAGAATCACTGACATGATGTCAGCTGGTCCTTTTGTGGCAGGGCTGAAATGTAGTGGAAATGTTTTTGGGGGATTCAGTTCATTTGCATGGCAAAGAGGGACTTTGCAATTAATTGCAATTCATCTGATCACTCTTCATAACATTCTGGAGTATATGCAAATTGCCATCATACAAACTGAGGCAGCAGACTTTGTGAAAATTAATATTTGTGTCATTCTCAAAACTTTTGGCCACGACTGTACTTTTCTGATTACAATGATGTTTGCTTGGTTGCTTTTCAAGTCAGTCATGAAGTCCTGGTGCAGAGAGGAGATCCCAGTGGAAGGGAACTCTGGTGGTTCATTTCTTTATTATCAAATGAGGGGACAAACTTATCACACAAGTCAGAGTTATACTTAAACTAAATCTTTAATAGTGAGAGCTTTGCGATAGCAATGGCTGGACGACGAATCACCGTCTCTGATGATTCGTTGAAAAGCCGGGAGACAAAAGTACAAAGGTTTTTTATAGCCAAGATCCACCCCCTAGTTGACATAACAAACCACAGATGTTTTGAATGGGTCACAAAGTGAGACTTTTTAAATGAGAAAGGAGTATCCCGTAGCCAAATAGCATTCGCTATAAATTATTCTTCAGTTTGGACCCTAAGACGAGGTTCCAATCTCGTTCCTGGTACTTCATAGCACAAAAACACCAACTCATCCAATGGCATAAATCAATTGTTAACTCCAGATACTCCCATCTCAAGTAAAACCCCTTCCTGACCCCACTCATGGACAAGCTCACTGAGGGTAGTGAGCCTCTAGGTCATACACTAACCCAAGATAAGTGCGACATCAGAGATGACATGCAATGGTTCCAGACACTGCCACACACATCCCCCAATGCCAAAGGAGGGAGTGACTGGCGCACAGACATTGTGGAGACAAGTAATTGGTTCCCCATTAATCACGCCATGCCTTCACATGGTTTAAGAATAGGTAGACACATTCACATATGAAGACAATGTTCTCTCCTGTCCTCTTCTCTTTCTGATATTCTGCATAGCACCAGGGACATGTGAAAGAGAAGCCTAACCTCTTCCCTCTCTGGGCCCCAGGTGACTGAGCCCCAGCTGAGGGAAGAAGTGCAACTTCCAACACCAGAGTCTGAAGGGATACATTCTAATAACAAGTACATCACATAAGCATATTATGCAGATAAGACATCTTAATTATCTATGTTAACCAACTAATTCTGATTCTTCCTCCACAAAACTTTGGGCAAACATTCGACAAGCTCAACTTCTCCATTGACACACTGTCCAGAGAATTCGGTACTAATGTGTGATGCTGCAGGTACAGCCCAACTCCTCTGTCTGCTCTCACTAAAACCAAGGCAGTTAAATAATTGAAAGAAATACAAGACAGTAGTTTACACATAATTGGGTCATTTGGAGGTTTTCTCTACTCGAAATACATGTATGATGCCTTACTCTTTCGAAGGTACACCTTGCACAATACTTTAATTGGATGTTATTTACAGTTCCTAAGCTTCCACTTTTCCCTCTCGTGTGTGTGTGTGTGTGTGTGTGTGTGCGAGAGAGTGTAGGAGGAGGAGGAGGAGGAGGAGGAGGAGGAGGAGCAGCAGTCCTTTTGGTGTGTCAGTCCTACAGGAGGATTTCACAGAGGCTCTGTGTAAAGCCTTCGAGGAGACCAAGGTCATCCTGGACCAGTTTCTGGGCCTCATCCAGCTCCTCCTCCTCCTGCACATATATCACCATCTTCACCTCGTGAGCCTACTCAACTACACAGCAACTCAGTTAGATATGATGGAATGACATGTGTCTTTATGCTATCTAATGTAGGGGTGTGTCAGATGTTCTGCTTTTTGAGAAGCTAGCTATTTTAGTTCTCCAAAGTGGCAGTGTCCTTTTCTTTTCTTTTGTCAGTGATTGGGCAGAGTCCCTACATCCAGTTTCCCAGGTCTGAATCAGTCAAGGTTGAAAGCCAGCCTACTGCAGGCCTCGAGGACTAAAGTCATGCACCCCTGCATTAGACTCACTGCAGTACCATGATGTCGTTTATTTCTATAAAGTGTTTATACAGTTTCTAATGTAATCAGCGCATGTGTGCCTCTCTTCACTCTCTGCCTTCATGTGAAGGGTGTTTGGATATGCGAGGCAGTATACCCAAGACATTTGCTTTGACAACATCTACATCACCACCTACTTCAGACAGATTGATGCCAGGAGAAAGAGAGCAGTAAGCAATCAAAATATAACGTATTCATTTGGTCAGTGATGCTAAAATGTTTAATTTGGCTCTATACTCCAGCATTTTGGAGTATAGGTAAATAATGTATTGTCATTTTTGGAGTCACTTTTAACTATAAAATACGTTTCTTAACAATTTTACATTAATGTGGATGCTACCATGATTATGGGTAATCATGAATGAATTGTGAGTAAGTTGCACAAAGATCATGCCCCCCAAAACATGTGATATTTGTGCGTCTAACTTTCTCACTCATGTTCTGAAAGAACTGCAAAATTTGGATCCCTACAAAATCAGCCGGGCTAGACAATCTGGACCCTCTCTTTTTAAAATTATCCGCCGAAATTGTTGCAACCCCTATTACTACCCTCTCTTTCGTATCGTCTCAGATTCCCAAAGATTGGAAAGCTGCCTCGGTCATCCCCCTATTCAAAGGGGGAGACACTCTAGACCCAAACTGTTATAGACCTATATCCATCCTGCCATGCCTTTCTAAAATCTTCATAAGCCAAGTTAATAAGCAGATCACCGACCATTTCGAATCCCACCGTACCTTCTCCACTATGCAATCTGGTTTCCGAGCTGGTCACGGGTGCACCTCAGCCACTCTCAAGGTCCTAAACGATATCATAACTGCCATCGATAAGAGGCAGAACTGTGCAGCCGTCTTCATCTACCTGGCCAAGGCTTTCGACTCTGTCAATCACCGCATTCTTATCGGCAGACTCAATAGCCTTGGCTTCTCAAATGACTGCCAATGACAACTACTTCTCAGATAGAGTTCAGTGTGTCAAATCGAAGGGTCTGTTGTCCGGACCTCTTGCAGTCTCTGTGGGGGTTCCACAGGGTTCAATTCTCAGCCTGACTCTTTTCTCTGTATATATACACCGCTCAAAAAAATAAAGGGAACACTTAAACAACACAATGTAACTCCAAGTCAATCACACTTCTGTGAAATCAAACTGTCCACTTAGGACGCAACACTGATTGACAATAAATTTCACATGCTGTTGTGCAAATGGAATAGGCAACAGGTGGAAATTATAGGCAATTAGCAAGACACCCCCAAAAAAGGAGTGGTTCTGCACGTGGGGACCACAGACCACTTCTCAGTTCCTATGCTTCCTGGCTGATGTTTTGGTCACTTTTGAATGCTGGCGGTGCTTTCACTCTAGTGGTAGCATGAGACGGAGTCTACAACCCACACAAGTGGCTCAGGTAGTGCAGCTCATCCAGGATGGCACATCAATGCGAGCTGTGGCAAGAAGGTTTGCTGTGTCTGTCAGCGTAGTGTCCAGAGCATGGAGGCGCTACCAGGAGACAGGCCAGTACATCAGGAGACATGGAGGAGGCCATAGGAGGGCAACAACCCAGCAGCAGGACCACTACCTCCGCCTTTGTGCAAGGAGGAGCAGGAGAAGCACTGCCAGAGCCCTGCAAAATGACCTCCAGCAGGCCACAAATGTGCATGTGTCTGCTCAAACGGTCAGAAACAGACTCCATGAGGGTGGTATGAGGGCCCGACGTCCACAGGTGGGGGTTGTGCTTACAGCCCAACACCGTGCAGGACGTTTGGATTTTGTCAGAGAACACCAAGATTGGCAAATTCGCCACTGGCGCCCTGTGCCCTTCACAGATGAAAGCAGGTTCACACTGAGCACGTGACAGACATGACAACGTCTGGAGACGCCGTGGAGAACGTTCTGCTGCCTACAACATCTTCCAGCATGACCGGTTTGGCAGTGGGTCAGTCATGGTGTGGGGTGGCATTTCTTTGGGGGGCTGCACAGCCCTCCATGTGCTCGCCAGAGGTAGCCTGACTGCCATTAGGTACCGAGATGAGATCCTCAGACCCCTTGTGAGACCATATGCTGGTGCGGTTGGCCCTGGGTTCCTCCTAATGCAAGACAATGCTAGACCTCATGTGGCTGGAGTGTGTCAGCAGTTCCTGCAAGAGGAAGGCATTGATGCAATGGACTGGCCCGCCCGTTCCCCAGACCTGAATCCAATTGAGCACATCTGGGACATCATGTCTCGCTCCATCCACCAACGCCACGTTGCACCACAGACTGTCCAGGAGTTGGCGGATGCTTTAGTCCAGGTCTGGGAGGAGATCCCTCAGGAGACCATCCGCCACCTCATCAGGAGCATGCCCAGGCGTTGTAGGGAGGTCATACAGGCACGTGGAGGCCACACACACTACTGAGCCTCATTTTGACTTGTTTTAAGGACAGTACATCAAAGTTGGATCAGCCTGTAGTGTGGTTTTCCACTTTAATTTTGAGTGTGACTCCAAATCCAGACCTCCATGGGTTGATAAATTGGATTTCCATTGATTATTTTTGTGTGATTTTGTTGTCAGCACATTCAACTATGTAAAGAATTTAATAAGTATTTAATAAGATTATTTCTTTCATTCAGATCTAGGATGTGTTGTTTAAGTGTTCCCTTTATTTTTTTGAGCAGTATATATAAAACGTTGCAAAAAAAATAAACATTCTCACTGTCAACTGCGTTTATTTTAAGCAAACTTAAGATGTGTGAATTTTTGTATGAACATAAGATTCAACAACTGAGATGTAAACTGAACAAGGTCCACAGACATGTGACTACTAGAAATGGAAAAATTTGTCCCTGGACGGGGTGGGGTTGTCAAAATCAAAAGTAACAGTCAGTATCTGGTGTGGCCACCAGCTGCATTAAGTACTGCAGTGCATCTCCTCCTCATGGACTGGCCCAGATTTGCCAGTTCTTGCTGTGAGATGTTACCCTGCTCTTCCACCAAGGCACCTGCACGTTCCCAGACATTTCTGGGTGGAATGGTCCTAGCTCTCACCCTCCGATCCGACAGGTCCCAGACGTGCTCAATGGGATTGAGATCGGGCTCTACTTTGGCCATGGCAGAACACTGACATTCCTGTCCTGCAGGAAATCACGCACAGAATGAGCAGTATGGCTGATGGCATTGTCATGCTGGAGGGTCATGTCAGGATGAGCCTGCAGGAAGGGTACCACATGAGGGAGGAGGATGTCTTCCCTGTAACTCACAGCGTTGAGATTGCTTGCAATGACAAGCTCAGTCCAATAATGCTGTGACTCACCACCCCAGACCATGACGGACCCTCCACCTCCAATTCGATCCTGCTCCAGAGTACAGGCCTCGGTGTAACGCTCATTCCTTCGACGATAAACTCAAATCCGACCAACACCCCTGGTGAGACAAAATCGCGACTCGTCAGTGAAGAGCACTTTTTGTCAGTCCTGTCTGGTCCAGCAACGGTGTGTTTGTGCCCATAGGCGACGTTGTTGCCGGTGATGTCTGGTGAGGACCTGCCTTACAACAGGCCTACAAGCCCTCAGTCCAGCCTCTCTCAGCCTATTGCGGACAGTCTGAGCACTGATGGAGGGATTGTGCGTTCCTGGTGTAACTCGGGGAGTTGTTGTTGCCATCCTGTACCTGTCCCGCAGGTGTGTTGTTCGGATGTACCGATCCTGTGCAGGTGCTGTTACACGTGGTCTGCCACTGCGAGGATGATCAGCTGTCCGTCCTGTCTCCCTGTAGCGCTGTCTTAGGGGTCTCACAGTACTGACATTGCAATTTATTGCCCTGGCCACATCTGCAGTCCTCATGCCTTCTTGCAGCATGCCTAAGGCACGTTCACGCAGATGAGCAGGGACCCTGGGAATCTTTCTTTTGGTGCTTTTCAGTCAGTAGAAAGGCCTCTTTAGTGTCCTAAGTTTTCATAACTGTGACCTTAATTGCCTACTGTCTGTAAGCTGTTAGTGTCTTAACGACCGTTCCACAGGTGCATGTTTATTAATTGTTTATGGTTCATTGAACAAGCATGGGAAACAGTGTTTAAACCCTTTATAATGAAGATCTGTGAAGTTATTTGGAATTTTAAGAATTATCTTTGAAAGACAGGGTCCTGAAAAAGCGCCGTTTCTTTTTTGCTGAGTTTAAAGTCTATACTTGGCATCTTTAAAAAAAATATATATTTATTTGTTATTTTTTTATATCCTATCTATCTAGATATAGATATTTTTACCCAACTCATTTTCTCCCCAATTGGTAGTTAGTCTTATCTCATACGGACTCGGGAGAGGCGAAGGTCGAGAGCCGCTCGTCCTCCGAAACACAACCCAACCGCACTGCTTCTTTACACAATGCCCACTTAACCCGGAAGCCAGTCGCACCACTGTGTCGGAGGAAACACCGTGCACCTGGCGACCATGTCAGCGTGCACTGCGCCCGGCCCGCCACAGGAGTCGCTAGTGCGCGATGGGACAAATCCTCCCCTAACCTGGATGACGCTGGGTGTCCTGGTCACGGCCGGGTGCGACAGAGCATGGACTCGAACCCAGAATCTCTAGTGGCACAACTAGCACTGCGATGCAGTGCCTTAGACCACTGCACCACTCGGGAGGCCTGTTGGTTTCTTACTTATGGGTGGCACAAAACAGGATATGGGGGAAGGGAATGGAGATATGCAAAATGAATACTGTAGTACAGTATCCTTTACAATGAAGATCTGTGAAGTTATTTGGATTTTTACGAATTATCTTTGAAAGACGGTCCTGAAAAAGGGCAGTTTATTTGTTAAGAGAATTTTGTTCTCAGTGTTCTTAAACGGAACTTCAATTAAACTACTCAGTCTGAAACCCAGAATTTGTAAGATTGAAGCAGACGGAGGCCGAATGAAACAGACAGTTGAATGAAACAGATGGAGGCCCAGCTTACAATAATCAGAATGTTTATTCACGAGGGCTCTGAAGTCCATTATACAAAGACATCCATTTTATAGTTCACTTCATATCCTACGCACATACATACACACAAACAGTAGGTGAATTGTGTGCTTCTCCAGAGTTCTCGCCACTGTGTATCACTACCCAGCGCTGTCCGTTCCATTCCCCAGAGATTAGAGAAACCTTGAAGTACTCCCTGTCCTATCATACGTTTCTCAGAGTCCTAGCCAGGTCGAGCCAAACACAGTTTTAATTGTTCTCTGTATTTTCTTCGGCACACACATAAACACATTTATCTCCCTCCCAGTCCAACCTAGTTGGACTTATGTTTAATAATTGAATTATGCATTATACATGCTACATAAACAACTAATTACTAATTAGTTACGTTTCAGGGTAGAATTATTTAATCATTTTCTTTAAACATATAAAATCTTTTATCATTATTTTTTTGCTGAGTTTATATACTGAACACAAATATAAACGCAACATGCAACAATGTCAAAGATTTTACTGAGTTACAGTTCGTATAAGGAAATCAGTCAATTGAAATAAATTACGCCCTAATCTATGGATTTCACATGACTGGGCAAGGGTGCAGACATGGGTGGGCCTGGGACGGCATAGCCAGTCTCAGCTAATCAGAATGAGTTTTTCTCGACAAAAGGGCTTTATTACAGACAGAAATACTTGTCAGTACCCCCTCAGACGATCCTGCAGGTGAAGAAGCTTGATGTGGTTGTCCTGGGCTGGCGTGGTTACATGTGGTCTGCGGTTGTGAGGCCAGTTGGACGTACTGCCAAATTCTCTAAAACGACGTTGGAGACGGCTTATGGTAGAGAAATAAACATTACATTTTCTAGCAACAGCTCTGGGGGACATTCCTGCAGTTACCATTTCAATTGTACGCTTCCTCAACCTGAGACATCTGAGGCATTGTGTTGTGACAAAGCTGCATATTTTAGAGTGGCCTTTTATTGTCCCCAGCACAAGGTGCACATGTGTAATGATCATGCTGTTCAATCAGCTTCTTAATCCATCCACCTGACAGGTCTGGCATATTATCTTGGCAAAGGAGAAATGCTCACTAACAGGGATGTAAACAAATTTGTGCTCAATTTGAGCGAAATCACCTTTTAGTGTGTATGGAAAATTTCAGGGATCTTTTATTTCCGCTCATGAAACATGGGACCAACACTTTACATGTTGCATTTATATTTGTGTTCGGTATAGTAATAAAAAATATATGTATCAAGACATTATCATTATAATATATCAAGACATTTGATCACAGTGACGACACCAACTATGATCAAAACATCAGTAGTAGCTACATTAAAACTCTGGGAGCCTCTACACAACATGCACATAGACATGTTGACATTGGGCCCAGCCTATGTAACGTTTTAAATAGGCAGACTAACATTTATTATTCCTCTCCTTTTTTATCCCTTGTGGAATTGGCACAGGGAAGGTTTGAACAAACAGTAGGGTCCTGCTGGTTGACCTGCAAATAAACAAAGAATACAATGTCGCACAAAGTAAAAGTGCTCCTTATAGTGTTAGTATTTGCAGTCGATCTGGATATTACAAAGGGTGGATTTCCCCAGAGTTCTTATAGATGTTTTACGGATATCTCCCCGGAAATTGGAGCAGATACTGGGTCGACTGCTGAGTATAAATGGAAATAAAAAAATAATTGTTCAGGAGGAAGCTTGGCCTTCATTTACATCATACACTATTTGTGTGAAATTCAACAGCTAAGCTGAGCTACCTCATTAAGGCCAGTTGTGCACATTGTATTTGGTTCTAATATCCCTTAATTGTTCCAGATGAACACCAAAATTAAGTCCAGGAATCTCTAGGCTTATAAGATGCACGTTCTCCATAACATGCATATAGGAACGTGACTAAAAGAAGAAACCTAGCCTAATCCAGACGTAATGGATATAACTGTTCATGCATTCTTGTGCACCATTGCTGGTTGAGGTATATTTAAGCAATAACGCACGAGAGGGTGTGGTATATGGCCAATATACCACGGCTAAGGGCTGTTCTTAGGCATAACCCTTAGCCATGGTATTTTGGCAATATATCAACGCCTGAGGTGCCTTATTGCTATTATAAACCGGTTACCAACGTAATTGGAGCAGTAAAAATAAATGTTTTGTCATACCCGTGGGATACGAGTTTGTCAGCCAATCAGCATTCAGGGCTCAAACCACCCAGTTTATAATTCAATGTATTCAATAGGCTTTAGCACAATGTGTACACAGAGTGAATGTGGCCCTTTTTCCCCAATCCTGTAAGAAATGCACTGGCTCGTGTGTGTCGAGTAAAGCAGTGCTTACCTGAGAGCAGCTTATTGTAATAGCATTAGACACTACGTATTCTGCTCATACTGAAGCCCTACCTACAGTACTGCACAGAGAGGGGCAAAGGGGCGAAGAAGGAGTGTATACTGTATGCAGAGAAACTAAGAATTAGTAGTAGATAGAGTGAAGGATTGCCCTCTGTGTGTTTTCACTTGGCACTAAATCAGCTGAAGTGTCATTACTGTTATTAGTCCTCCCCTTATGCTCTCTGAAGGGGATTAGTTTCACAAATCAAGCAAAATGAAGCTGCTGCACATTCAGCATGTGGGAGAGAAGTGCAACATGGTGAAAGTGTGCAGCCCACAGATTAATCCAACTGGCCTCAGGAGTTCAGCGCTCCAGAAGCATCCTCATGGTGGGCAGTATTAAGTGTTCATACAGCAGTGGTGAAGTCTAGTACCCATGTTCAGGGTGATTCAAATATCTCATTCAACAGAAACCTTTCTATATCTTGCCTGTCTGTGCCCTACTGTTCTACACACTATATATTAGCTCATTGTCATTTATCTGACTGCCCCATTTCTCTCTGTGTCTGTCCACCCTCTGCTGTGGCTGCCTGTCTGTTAGCGGGAGAAGAGGCGTGCTCTGTTCCTTTATAACCTGCAGATCCAGAAGCGCATCTCATACACCAAAAGGCAACGGACACGACTCATGCAGCTAGGAACAGGAGAGAAAACAGTGCGTACTGTGTGTATTTAACTACTCTCTCATTAAACAGAGTTTAAACATCTTTTTTTTCCTAAAGGTCTTTGAACCCTTCTATTTCCTGATTTAGTTGATGGGATGGCTCTTGGATGAACTCTGAGAACTCATGACAGAATGACAGTGCCTTTAATTTTGAAGTCAAATGGGCTTACTCTTTTCCGGGAATGATCTCCAAGACAAATCTAAACAAACACAGACAAACTCTTTGGGATGCAGCCTCCCTCACACTCTCCTTCCTGGGCCCTTCTCTCTCCATCCGGTCTTACATGCTGTTGTATTATCCTCTGTTCTGTCTTCACTAATGCTTTTCATTCCATGCCCTGTGACCCCCTATAATCTAATTAGGGCA